>NW_006434366.1:426458-457302 GCF_000325575.1 Pteropus alecto | reverse complement strand
GCGTGCGCGCCGCGCGCCTTCTCCCTGCGCGGTGGACCCCGGCCCACCCTGCAGTGTCTCTTCCCGCACGCGGTTATCGTCAAGCAGAGATGCACACCCCCCAGGGCAGGAGCCGACCTCCCAAATGTAGATGCGGGCAAGAGCAGCACCATTCGAGGAAAGCCCTGTGGAAGTTTCTCCGTTTTCCGGCTAAGACGCACTTCCCTCCTCCCGGAAAAGAATGGTCTACATATTCTCGCTCCCAGGAGTGGGGTGGCAGCAAGGAGGAGGCGATGCCAAAAGATGACTCAATACTGCGGCGGTTCGGGGGCGCCGCGGATGCGCACGTGACGGGGTAGGACCCAGGGCTTTCGGCACTTGACACTCGCCAGTGTAGACCAAGAACGCCTTGGAGGTGCGCTCTGTAGTCAGTCCGGACCTCCCAGGGAGGCCTGAAGGAGTCAGGCTTGGGAAGAAACCGCCCGATGTGCGGGGTCGCACGGACGGTGGGACCCACCTGGGGTGATCAGAGAGGGCTTCCTGGAGGGGCCCGGGCACTAGGAAGGCCAGACCCCTCACGGTAACCCGCGGGAAGGCAGCAGGTGTACAGAAACACTCCTCGCCTCTAAGCTGGCCCATAGGAGGGAGAAGGCGGCTTTTCTCTACTGAGACACCATCGCCTCTGTGGAAAATTTAACTCAGATTATTACCAAATGCGGAGGTAGAAGGACATACCAGTAACCAAATGCCAAAGCCTGGGCATTTGGGGGCTCCCTGCTCTTCTAGGGCCGGGTTATCCTCAGGCAGCGAGGCACATGCCCCCCAGGGGAGAAGCTGACCCCCAGGTGAACATGCAGGCAAGAACACCACCACCGGAGCAGGTCCCACTGGTGGTTTCTCCTTACCGATTAAGACACCCTTCCCTTCCCACTTCCTCCCAGAAAAGAGAGTCTGCATTTTCTGGTCTCAGTAGGACAGGCCAGGGGTTCCAAGTGTAGGACCACCCTCTTCTCTGGGAGGTTCTACACACAATGGCGGGTTTCACCAGTGGGTGCATCCGCTCATCCAGCCACCCTCAGGGACCATCTCCTCAGTCTGCTTAGAATACCACAGATAAACACTGTCCAACAAAGGAGAGGTTCTGGATGTTTCCAAGGGGGGACGGGGGAGGAGATGGCAAGAGGTGGGAGCTGTTGTGGCTCAACCAGAGCTGGGATGTTGACCAAACACCACTAGTGATCCAGCGTGGTGCTGCAGGAGTGCGAACTGACAGCTTTCCGGGCAACCAGGCAGCCTGGGCTCCCCCCGCATGCACGCAAAGACAGGCAGTGAGGATCTGGCCCTTCTCCTTGAAATTGATTCCAAAAGAAATAGGATGGCTGCAAAAGAAATGTTTCTGATTTAAATAGATTAAAATTCTATTACCAATTTAGAAGTGTCCAAATTTCCTGCAGCATGTCTTTAATCCACTCTAGTTAGGTCAGAAGTCTCTCAATTTAATTTTTAATTATAATAAACAATTTTTTCAAAATCATATGAATCCCCTAAGTTCTTAAATATGATAAATACCAAGAGTCACAATTTTACCAAGGATATCATGGTTTTCTGGTACCCAGGAATGGATGTTGAGACCATTTCCTTTAACCTTTTAATACCTATGATTAGGTCACCAGGAAATCCCCATGTTCCTATAGTCCTGAATCCCATTCTCCTACATTTCTATTACCTGTATCCAGTCCAGTCACATCTAGTTCCAGGCACGGCTCCTTCTGTCAGCTCATCACCAGACAACAGAAGGCAAGCGGGGTGAGGGGAGGTGCTGCCTCACCCAATTCTGCTCCACCTGCTGTTGGCTGTGAGAATTTCACACATCATTATAATTTCTTGGCCTTTTAAAACCTATGGCCCTTTTGATACCCAAACCTCTCAGTCAGGCTGGCTCGCTTCGTAGAGGTGCCAGTCCCACTTCAATCACTGATGGCCAAATATGGGCCTGTGCTGTGTTGTTACAAAAATTGGACTTACTGTCCAGTTTCTAACAGTGAATGTTTTGCAATTTGCTAGCAGTGACCTTGGGCAAATTACTTTGCAGCATTAACAGCTATGTAATATGGACTTCGACAGCATCTTCACAGGGCTGATGTAAGAACTAATTGGTATGTGCCCAGTCCATCCTTAGTGATTTTCTTCTGGGGACAGGAATTGGTTTAACAAACCAAGATCAATGGCTATGACCTCGGTGCCCATTACAGAGCCTAGTCCGTAGGCAATGCTCGGATTGTTGCATGACCCCTGGGGGACCATGTGGGAAAATCCTTACTCTAGACTGCTAGAATGTGCCATCTTCTCTTGTTCCTTTTTGGTATGACTAAGGCCACAGTACCCTGCCCACTGATCTGCAGAAGTGGCCCCTGATCTTGCTGCCTCAGTGAAAACATTCACTAATGACCAATTCCATCTGTGTCCATGTTCTGGAGGCTCCCAGGGGGTGGACTCCATGTATCTTTCACACACCGTTGTATGCCTGGGTGCCAATCATGGGGCTTGGCACTCTAAGGTCCAAAGAGGAGCGGTTGTGTTCAGACTGGTAGCATCTGGGGCCTCTGGCTTTGGCTGCTTTGTGCATGCTGCCCACAGCTCTGCAGCCTTCACCCTGGAGCTTTCACTTAGATTGCTACCACCACTCCTGACACCCCAAATGAACCCTCACAATCAGGAACCAGATTCCATTTCCTGTCCTCAACCCTTGGGCCTAAACTACAAACACTTGAGTCTGCTCTTTATAACCCAGGTCCCCTGTGAAGACATGATTCCCTCTGCCATAGTCCATGGCATTATGCCCCCACATATGCTTTGGAGAGACTCAGGGGCCTTCCGAATAAGGGGCTCAGGGCCTTCAGCAGGGGCTGCAGGGCATTTGAATCTATACCCTACCACAATGGAGAGATCCGACTGTGGTGGGGAACGGTTTGGCCTGTACCCAGGGAGGGAGAGGAGAGCCCAAACTGCTAGGATATTGTTCCACTGCCCTCCACAGGTGCCCTCTCCCCAGAAAGCACAGAAAGGGAAGAAAGGCAGAGCAGAGTCAGGCTGGTGGGGCCTTCCAGCCCTCTGGGGAGGGGTCCGACCAACAGGAAGGGCCCCCATTTGGTGCTCAGTGGCCACAACCCCTTGGGGCGTTAGCTCAGGAGGCTACTTGGATCCTTCAAAGACAAGACACATATTTTTATAATCAGAAACTTTCAGTTTATTTTGAATAAACTACTCAATTTTGAGCAGATGACATTACCTCAACTTTTTCTTTGAAGAAAACAAAGATATATGGTAAATTCATGAAAACACAGTGCCTTTATTTTTCTATCCTTTGTAGGGCAGAAAAGTTCTGTCTGACCTTTCCCATTTAGGACAACCACTGGGGGCACAGCAGGAAGCTCTCCACAGGTCACGGGCTACGGGCCATGGTCTGGGCACAGAACCCCCTGCAGTGCCAATGGCTGGGGCCACAGCTCGGATGCAAGTGTATCACACTGTAGCTGTGCAGTCCAAAAAATGCCCAGAGATGCCCAGGTGTGACTTAAGGTACAGAGCTGCTACTCGGTCCTGGGCCACGGCGGCAACACAGAAAGGTGAGAGGTAAGATGCCAGGATCTTCCATGTGCCGACACAGCATTCACACCCCGCCCCTCGGAACCGCAGCCGGCACTCCCCTTGTTCAGTGGGCTCCTACTGGCCAGTTCTGGTTCATTTGCTACACTTCTAACCTGTTCCCCGACTCTACCCCATCACTGTCCCTCCCCTGCAAGAGATGAGAGGAAGACACAAAACCTGAGTGGGGAGAAAGGGAGCCTGCAGCTAGCCATGTATCCGTGACTCCAAGAGTCACAGATGTCCTGTCTTCAAGAGCGATTCAGTTACCAGCTTACACGGTACCTGGGAAATTGCTGACCAAGATGAAAATGTTTGAATATCAAAGAATTTCCAACACAGCATTCACACATCTCCCAAGCAACAATTCCAGGAGATCAAGGAGGCCCTGTCAGTACAGACAGCACTGCCAGTCTCGAAGTGGAGGCAGTCAACAAATTTGCCACAGAAACCCCTGGACTCACAGATTTTTTTCAAAGGTCCACAGGACCAGGATCGGGACAGGTAGGACACCATGCAATCCACTTGCTCTTTTGCGCTCGACTATGTAAGGACTGGCCCTCCCCTCTGGCCAGCCCTTCCTAGTGCGGGAGCTGGGACCGCAAACCAAAGACCCTCCAGGTCTTAAGACTCCCAGGCCCTGGAGGTGGTGTCCTCAAAAACCTGAAATCATGTGTGTGGGGGAGGAGCACCCAAGCCCCAGAGCAGCCGCTGGACACACTCCAGGTAACGTGAAAACAACATGTGCAAACAAAGCCCCTGAGCCAGGAAGACCAGTGCCCCGGGAGGGCCATGCTGAACTCCGACCCTGAGGTTCACCAGAGGGGAGTGTAACAGGGCAGTGTCAGGTATGGCTCTGTGTGACCTGGTCAGTTATATCGCTGGAACACTGGCACAAAAGGGACCAAGGTAAACAAATTTATTTTGGGGACAATTCCCTTTGAAAGTGGATCTCTATCTTTAGGAGACAAAAGGAAATGCTGGGCTGAACTCCTGTCCCCTGGTCTGGAGGGCCACAAGCTCACCTACACTCTGCTGTGGGCTCTGGCTTCGGTAGCCAGACCTAGGTGAGCCTCACCTTCAAGAACAGCGATGAACCCACAGACGCGCAGTGCCATCAGAGATGATCAGACACCCCATGGCAAGACCCCGTTCTGTACTGTCTCCTCAATGCCAAGGTAAGGCAAGTGCACCTGATCACAAAAGGTTCCACAAGGACCAGGCAGGGGGCACCATGCCCATCACACAGGGCAACTCAACTCCCCACCATCTGCCACCCACGCTCTTTCCTTGGGACTCTAGCTGTGGCCAAAAACCATGTGAATCTGGAGAGCAGAGACCCCCTGGGGCTCTCATGCAGTAGACACTCAGAAGCGGGGTGGCAGGCAGCATGTCACATTCTAAGTAAAAGAGCTAGAGGGTAAAACACTCCAATGCCAATTTATTTTTTTAAAAGGGTCTGTGTAATTCTAAGGTTGGTTTGCCTTTTTTTGGTATAATTGTACAACCTTTGAAAATTACATACGTTGTAATGATCTAATACTATTAATAGTCATTCAGAAAAAACTTTTTCTCCCTCCCAACAACCATCCAGGGGGGAATTAAAAGTCCTGAAAAGAGGCCAATTCAACATGGCCTCTTTCATAGTAGAAACGAAAAGCGAAAAGATGAGAGGAAAACAGAAACTGACTAAGAGGTGTGTGGCCAGTGTCTCTCGGGAGTGGGGTCCTGGCTGTTGCCTGGGGTCGTGAAAGGCGGAGAGCCTGCAGCATGCAGCACGGCAGCCGGGAGACCTCGCAGCCACATGTTCCTCACTCCGGCACGCCGTGTCCCAGCCTAGGTGTCGTGGAAATCCTTCAGCAGGGTTCTCCTCCGCTGCTCTGCTATGTGCATCTGGTTTTCTAAGTCCTGCAGCAGGGAAGCAAGATGGGTGCTCGCATGGCCCAGCCCTGTGAGCGAGGAGCGGCCAAAGCCACGCCCACAGTGTCAGGGGCTCAGAGGAGTCAAAAGCAAGGCCCGTCCCCCGCTTCTCAGCAGCAGCTTCCAGTCCACGTAACGACCCCGTCACATGTTAATGCCAGTCCCGTCGCCTGCAAGAGGGTCCAAGAGGCCAGCAGGCACTTACCCCTCGGTCATAGCTGTCCGCACGCTCCACTTTCCATGACAGGTTTTCGATCTCAGCCTCTAGTTGAGCCTGCTGGTATTCAAACTGTATGGGCAGAGCAGGAGGGTCAAAAGGAGAAGGGGCCGTAGCTGGGGCAGGGCCTGCAGATGGAGGGGCAGACGCAGCACCTCAGGCTCGCATGAGCTACGACAACCCCAAGGCTGTCCTCAGGGAGCAGTGTTAACTGCTGTACCCAGAGACAGAACCCAATCGAAAGACGACCCCAACAGTACAGCCCAAGGGCAAGGCTACGCTCACTCTCCACCCACAAAGGGCAAGAATTTAAGCAGCTGAAGAGAATGCTCCCAACATATACGGGGAAACAGCTGCTGTAAAAACAAGTCAAAATGGATATTCTTAGACACTGTGCTCCCTGAATACTTCGTTTCTTTCAGCCCTTCTGCAAGTCAGGTCTTCAAAATAATTAAAACATCTGACTTAGTAACTATACATGTAAGCTTTATGCACAAAAGGTTCTTCAAGGTCTTATTTGTTTACATTTATTGGGGTGACACTGGTTAATAAAATTATATAGGTTTCAAGTGTATCAATGTCTTACTTATGTAACAGTAAAAAGTAAACAATGCCCCCAATCATGGTATGCCCATATAATGGAACCTTTATGCAACTATTAAAAAATGGTATTTACCAGCCTGATAAATGAAAACTGCAAAAATAAACTGCTATAAAAGAAAGTGATGTGTGTGTGATGTGTGTGTGATGTGTGTGTGTGTGTGTGTGTGTGTGTGTGTGTGTGTGTGTGTCTGTGTGTATGTGTAACCTAGATTATACAAAAACTATTTTTAAAAGGCTGGAAAATGTTAACAGTGGTCATTTCTTTCTAGTGGGAATATGGATGATGTAAATGTTTTTCTATGTTTTTCAACATTTAAGCAAATGTGAATTACTTTATAATTGGGGGGGGGGGCAACAATTCCTATCTAAGATGAAGAATTAAACAAAGATGTAAAAAATCCACTCTCATTTAGGGACATGCATGCTGGTTATCCTCTCAAAGCATGGACACCACCCTCCCAAGTGGCCACAGACCTTTTCAGGAAGTTGCCCTATAAAATGGCCATGTTCAGGGGCTTCTTCGGTATAACTGCCTTATAATTACACAAAATGCCAGCCCCTGAGACCTATTTTGGAGATGCCTAGGAGAGATAAAATTTCATAACCGACAGTTTTGATTTTGCCCTCCCAGGAACCAGAACACCTCTGAAGGTAAGAGGGCAGAAGAGAGGGGCTGCCTCGCCTTACCAGCTTCTTCCTGGGTCCAGACTCCATGTAGTACGCATACGGGTACGTGTATTGCAGGGTGTATCGACACTGCAATAGGAGAGAAGAGAAGGTACCTGTGTCTATGATTCTAACCCACATGCATCTCAGGTGTTTATAATTCTTACTCCACCATGCAAGTTAGCCTGGCTCTACAGGTATGGGCCTGAAGGAAATGAGGCCAACCCAAATAAAGAATGAAGTGGGGGATAACATGGGGGGAAAAAATGAAACAAAAGTGGCCACAGAACACCCACAGTTCCTTTTTTAAACTGATTATTTACCAGCAGCTGCCTCAATGGCTCTTCCCTCTTGAGTCGGACATCAGAGTCCACACATTATCTCAATAACTGTCCAAAGACAATCTCTTATTTTCCTTTGAGTGATGCATGGATGGGACAAAGAAGAAAAGGGCTCTAGCTTCCCCGCAGTTCCTTCCCTGCAGGCAGAGGCAGTGGAGCACTCCTGGAATCCCGCTGGACGCCAGCAGAGGATGGCGTCCTCAGTGGGCACCGCCCAGGCAAACGTGGACGCAGAGACCGAAGGGTGCAGGGCCGCACAGGGAGCTAAATCCCCTTGCCCTCTACAGTGATTCCCGCCCTCAGAGGTCTGGGCCTGACGGGGCCAGGTACTGGACCGGGGATCAGAAGAGTCAGGTGGTACAGACCTTGGCCAAGAGCTTGGCAGCGTTCTGTAGGTACTGCCAGTCGATCCACGTCCCCAGATTATTCATGACCCTCTCCTGAATCTTCTCATGAATCCGCTGGTACGTCTGTGCCTCCAGCTGCAAGCTCTTGTTGTGGTTTTCCCACTACAGGGTACAGAGGAAGGAGAAAGCTGTAGAAGCCCTGGGAAGGTACAGAGGTCCACGCGAGAGTTCAGAATAGACACCTCAGCCAGCAGGGCGTGGCCACAGCCTCCACTAACTCACGGGGACTGTGTGTCCTTGAGAGTGCAGGAGGGGAACCTCTCCGGTGCACACTCCTCACCCTGTCCAGAGCGGCTGTCGCCCACCAGATCACTCTGCCCTCTGGGGCAGCAGAGCTCCAGCCTGAGGACTAACAGGTACCCACTGGTCTACTGTGCTTAGTTCTGTGGGCTTCTAAAGGGTCTCCTTGCAAGGAACTGCCCTCTAAATCTGACTGTTAAGATGGCATTGGGTGGAAGACTATCTGATGGTCCTTCATTGTCCTTCAATCCATCATTCAAATGGTCAGTACCGCATCCTTCCATGTCAGACGCGGCTACCCTATAGAGCCCGAAAGCCCCATTTATGGAGGCACCAGCCGGGGCCTATACAGCCCGAAAGCTCCATCTATGGAGGCACCAGCCGGGGCCACGACCGGAGCGCCAGTCCCTGACTTCTGTGTGCACACACTGGGTCTGGCTACCAGTCCCCGGCAACGCTGCCCCAGTAGGCCGACTGGAAGCAGACCATACTCATGGAGAGGCCACAGGAGAGGACACTCACCCGCTCAAAGTAGAACAAGTACTTCTTGAGGGCCTCCCTGGCTTGGGCTTGCTGGCTCTGGTTGACAATGTCGGGGTTCTCTTTGTACCGGCTGCACTCATAGTACTCACTGCCGTGGGTCTTCCAGTCTCCTAGACACATCCAGCAGAAGTCTGCACAGAACAGAAAACGAGGCGTTTACGCCCTCAAGATAAGCCCACATTCCTCCAAAGGCATAGGCAAAGCAGTGGGACAGACGGTTCTGCTGGGTTAGGGATGAGGGCGTCACCTGACCAGAATTTCCCAAGGGTGCCTGTTTGCAGAGGGAATGTGCGCCTCTCATTTTGTCATACCCCACTGTCCCTGCAGCCTGTCCTTACCCATCTGAATGATAGCCTACGGATATTTTCAGTTCCATGAGCATATATGATTGTACCGTTTTAATCCAATGCAGGCAGATGTTGACTGTACAAGACCACTAGTCTGCTGTGTCAATGCCACTGTGAGAAGCAGAAGCTTGCCCGACTGAGGCCTACCTGGTCATGCAGAACACACATTCGCCCTCCTGACTACCTCCCACCCTTACAACACCTGTCTTAGGAAGATTTTGTACACGAAACTGGGAATAAAGGCCTTTTCCTTTTTTTTCTCTTTTAAAAAGCTTATTTCTATAAAACCTAAAGCTACTTAATAGTTCACACCCAGCATTATGACTGCTTCCACACTGCAAAAGCAAAAAGGGAAAAATAAAGATCCCTCATGAATACTATACATCTAAACGATTTCTGTGGTCTGATGAAGGGGGCTGACCGCCACTGTCAGACGTCAGAACCTGGTCTAGATTTCGTCTCTGCCAGAGACCCGACAGTGGTGAAGCCTGTTTCCCAGGATTTACTCCTGCAAGTTGGCTCACCGACTTCCCAAAAGGGACTCCTGTAAAATTTAGGAAAGCTAAAGCCAAACCCAGAGACCCAGAGATCCTTCACTTCTCTTCTCTTGAGGGCCTTCACTGAACACTAGCAACATCACTCTCCCCTTAGTGGGCTGGGCTGGGCTGGGCTTTCTGTTTTAAATACCACCACAGTGCTTAGGGTTCCCCGCACAGGTGGGAAAACTACACAGCGACGCCAAGGATGAGAGTTAACTCTAGGCGGCGTGGGATGAGGAGACTATGACTGGGGAGGGATGCTCAGGGAACTTCTCAGGTACTCGGAATGTGGGTGTGTTCACTCTGTATATCTTTAGATTGTACATGTGCCTTACACATTGTTCTAAGTGACACACGTCCCTCTCACTTAAACACATACAGAAAGATAGAGTGAGATGCCACCTCTACCCTTGGTATTTTCACTTCACACTTCAGAGTCCCCTTCTAAGACCCTGCCACGTCCACTGATTACAGCGAGCTCCTGGGGAAACACAGGGATGGCATGAGACTGGCCCTTACAAAGAGAAACTTTCACGGCCTCCTGGTCAGCACCTGAGCAGCTGTATACGAGAACTATTTGGGCATATTTTCTACTTGAAGGAATTTTATTTATTTTTTGATCTGGCAGGAAGGAAAGCAAAACCAACAGGTTCTATGTAACCTACTCCTGAAAGATGAAGAAGGCCTGAAAGGCCAAATCAAAAACCCGTTTGAAAAGTATAAAACCTCAAAGGAAAACTATTATTTTATTATTTCCAGTAACACCATGTATAGCCTGTTTTGCTAGGTATCTGTAAGGTAGCACAGATAAGCCCCATACTACTTACCTGCCTTGGCAAAAATAAAAATAACATGCTAAAATCTTCTCGGATGGCTGAGGATCGTGGAGGTCTAAGAGTCATCCCAAACTTAACTTCTGACTACATGTGTCAGCAAGATGGCAGTGGGATTGCAAGAGGGACCAAAAAAATCGTAAATATTATATGACTCTGAGTGAGGCTGCTCTTTGTTTTGTCACATCCCTACAAAAGTACTCACTAAACAAGCGACAGAGACCCATGCACAAGAAACAGAGACTGTGCCACTGGGCCTTGAGCACCAAGCCTGGACTCACCGTGTTTACACTTGGAGCATTGCTGTCAGAGGGAAACAGAAGAGAACATGTTAAGGGCATGCTGACCAAAGGCTCGATGTCACATATGCAAAGGGTACAGGCTTCTGCTCACCATGTGATTGCAGCCTCCGTTCTTCTCAATACAGATGTTGCACTTGGGACACTGAGGAGACAGAAGGGTGCCATTAGGCTTACGCACCATCGGGCCGGTTCTAAGACAAATTACATAAAGCTCCCGGCACCCGTGCTCAGTAACTCATCGTGCGAGCACTTCTGGGGAGGAGCATCTCACTTAAATGTGGCAGGTCGCTGAGGCTGGAACAGCAATCCAAGGAAATGAGGTCAGCATATTCGGCTCTGAAACACTCCAAGCACCAGCTGAGCCCCACTAAGTCTTCTGCCATCTGTCCCTGCCACGGGCCACTCAGATTAAGCACAAGCTGAGTCAGCAGAAAGCCTGCCTGTGCAGGAGGGAGGCCAAAGCAGCACAAAAGCTGGTCTAAGTCCTGGTCAGTCTGCCCGAACTTCTGCTTCTAGATGAGGGCAAGGAAGCAGCCTCTACAGCTCGCTCACTCACACTTCAGCGATGCCAGCACCCCCAGGAAACACTGCAGAGGCCAACCTGATGCTGTACCATGAAATGAACTTTGTTTAATGATGTCATGGTCACAGCTGTGATTTTGAGTGCATCAATTCAGCGCGTGACTGGCACAGGGTAGGGCCCTGGGTGCTGAGTCATCCAAGGCTCAAGGGGCTGCAGGCCGTGCTTTTCCATGGGAAATTTCCGAATAAGAATTGGTAGGCCTGGGCTTGCATTACAGCCTTGCTATTATTAAGTGTGGCTATCAACCACCTCCGCCCTAGGACCATTAAAGCCTGGGAGGCATTCAATAAAACCTGATTTTCTTTTTCTAATTAGTCCTCCTAACTTTCCCAGGCATTTCAGCATTTTATTAAAATAAAGACACCAATGCATACTATAATAAACTGCTGCTAACTCTGCCAAGTCTGGGCAAGGGTCTGCAGCTTCCAGCAAGGGCCTCGGGGCCCTGGGTGTTCTGCTCTCAGATGGCAAGGCCCTGGAAGCACTGAGGAGGGCAGATCCATGACAGGTAAGATACAGTCCTTACGTCTTTAGTGTGAGCACTAATGTAGTTGGCTGTTTCAGAGTCGTCTGCACACTTCGTGAGCCATTTCCGGATTGTGGCGCAGTCTGTGGGGGCGTGATACATCTGACGACACTTGAAACTTAAAACCAGAAAAGAAAAACATTCAAATGATCATTAGGCCAGGGTGCCATGTTTTTAATTTTCCTTCTATCCAAACCAGCAGATCCTGAATTAGAGCTTTTCAGAGGGACAGTCACCTATCAAGGCCTCTGAGACCTTTTACTTACCCATGATTACACTGAAAGCTGTGTGCACTTCTCTTCAATCTAAGCCCTTCTAAGACATATTCTTGACAAACCCAAATGAAACGTTTCTGCTGTAAATATCTTGTGTGATGTCAATCCCTCCTGAAAGGATGTCAGATTCAGAATGCAGCCTCCCAGCAGGCATGGTGAGGTGCTCTGAGAAGGAGACCTCAGCTCAGACCCGAGGCAGGACCGAGATCCACTTCTGGGAACCTTGGCTTATCTCCCAGACACATGTGCACACAGGAGGCACAAATGCCAGAACTCGTGTCATCTGTAGAGGCATGACACATCTGACAATGCCTGAAACTTAAAATCGGAAAAGCAAACACTCTGACTGACACTTATTGGGCTTGACTCCCATGATTTTAATGTCCGTTTTGCCCAAGCCAATACAACTTCACGGGCAGTAAAGGCTTCAGGCAGGCAGCCTAACATGAGCCCCAGGGAAAGAAGTTCATCATGTGGGACACAAAGAATGGAGAGCAACTACATTAGCTCTTAACCTTCTGACGAGCCAGACACCCTCAACGCTGACTTGAAAGGCAGGCACATGTGCACACCGGCCACATTTTCCATGTAGTTTCTCGGAGGCCCCCCACCATGAATCTTCAAGGGAGAAGTGATCAGGGGTACAGGCCTGGACCTAAATTATGACTCTTGCCATTTCCTTGCACCTTAATTTCCTCACCTATAATGTAAGGGTAACAACAGTACCAATCGTACACAGTTGTGAAAACAAAGGTACAATAATCAGGGTAGTGTCTTTCCCCTGGTTAAGCTTCATTACACTTCGGCTAGTCCCATCACATTTACTGAATGACTGAATGGGAGCCTTGGCTCATCTCCCAGACAGATGTGCACACAGGAGGCACAAATGCCAGAAATTGTGCCATCTGCAGCGGCATGACACATCTGACAATGCTTGAAACTTAAAATCGGAAAGAAAACACTCCAACACTCATTGGACTTGACTCCCATGATTTTAATTTCCCCAAGCAGATGTAAGCTACATTATAAATTACAGTGTTATAAAGTTAGCCAAGAAAGGACAAGATAGAGAAAAATTAAAACATCAGAGATTGCAGCTTTCAAAAATTAATATGTAAATGATCTGTGCAAGTAGGTACACACACAATCTCCGGGCCACGAGTCGGCAGCATAAACCATACCACATTCTCCATGAATCTGTGCCACTTTCTTGTCTCCAGACTGAGCATTATCGAACATCACATGGAACATGAGATGCTAGGTACAAACTCTGCCCACCTGGAGCAGAGCTGCTCTGCTGGTTCGAAAACCCTGTCTCTCGCAGCCCCACCCTCACACAGAGCAACGGCAGTGGTGCTTTGAAGGGGGGTGGCACCAGCCCAGGTCTGCTCAGCACCCACACTCACTCTTACCAGAAGACCTCGTTGCACCGATTGCACTGTACTCGGCGAGCTCTGGGCTCCTGTACCTGGATAACCATGGGACAGTCCGCACCGGGGCATAGCTGGAGCTGGTAATGACTCTGTGAACACACCAAGGGGAAACAATGAGGCCATCCGCTAGTCGCTGCCTCTAAATCAGCCCTCCCGGAGTGCTCAAATGCCTGCTCTTCCAGCCGATGACTTACATCAAGGGGCTATCGGAACTCAGGCCGAACGTTGTGAAGACCAGACATCAGACAGATATTGACGAAGACCTTTGACTGTTTAGTTAAACTAGGCAGCAACTCACTAGAATGATCTAAGGTTAGATTACAACATGGAATACAGAATTGCATCTGTGAGATGAAAGTGCAAAGGGCCTAAGGCTGGAAACGAACACAGCCTAATGAACTGTACATAAGATCCTGAGAGGCTCAATGACCCTCAGCCATCTACCAAAAGCAGCAAACAGCACAAGACACAAGGCATTCTGCAGCATGTGCATAGGAAGACCCACACTATTAATCAATTCAGTAAGCTTAGACATAAAAAAGATGAAAACTATGTAGCCTGGAATCACAGCAAGCCTGAAAAGGTAGCCCAGTAAAGGGGCAGGACTCCAAAATTGATCACGCTGGAATCCTGGACAAGTTTTCAAACTGCACAAGAAGCGATGCCTTTTCTCTTTGCTGACTCATGGTGAACAGAATGGAACAGCACCTCCTGAGACTTGCCTGACTTGTGTTCATCCCCTGGCATATGACAGCTTGTTTAAGCAACTGTATATAAGGTGGAGATGACTCACCACTCTACAAGAGAAAACCAAGGCTCGAAGAGGTAAAATAATGGGGCAAAGGCTATACAGCAAGGAAGCAATAGACCTCCTGGAATTCACACGATTGTCTTTCTGACTCCAGGGCCTATATTCTACATTACCATTTTAGTGGTTTCATACATTTTTTTAAAACATGGAACTCTTTCTTCAAATGCCAGCACCCAATGGCAGCCCTAGGCTACACAGCAATTACAGGACAGAGGGCACAGCAACAGGAGCCAGTCATACCTCCACATAGTCCCTGAAGAGGTAGCGCCTGTATTTGTCTCTCAGTTCTTCGTTGGGCAACAGTGGGAACACAAAGTCCTCTGGTGTTCGAAGTGGGCAGTCCTGAGCCATGCAAGAGACTCCTGTTGAATAAAGAGAACCTGATGGACAACTGTATTGCAGAAGACAAGACTGGTTATATCTGCCCAGTGAGTTTAACTGACAAATTCAGATTCCACGGAGGAAACCCTTAAAGCAACAGAATTTATTCAAAGAAGAGAGAAATTAATATAGCTACACAGTGATGCAACTAAAATATTCTCCCAAGTTATATATACATTATAAATAGCACCACTAGAAAATATAATTTTTTAAATCTTATAGGGTTCTTGACTAACAATTTAGTTTTGGGACATTTAATATTATGTGTCTTGATCATCAACACATGAGATTTTGCAGCTACAGTTACTGTGATGCTAACTGTTTCGATATCATCAAGTCATAATATAACAAATACTCCTGGTAACTGATCATCGAATGTGATTTTTTGCTATGTTACGTAAATAGCAACAAACTCTCTAGGTGTTTCTGAATTATGGCTGCTACTTGGGGAATCAAGATAGGGTAGGCAGCTTAAAGGACAGTTCTCCCAAAAGTCCTCCCAAGAAATAGCCTGCACTCACACCAATATTTACACATATGCCTAAACAATAGCCTTAATTTTCTCATTTGCTCAGGACTGGGGAAAACTTTGGCATTATTCAGACTGATGTCTGAAAACCAATGGCTCTGACAATAAAAACCTCAATCAGGCTCAGAAGAAAGCACTCAGCTGATCTGAGTCCTGGAAAGGGCAGAGTCAGAAATAAATACTTCGAGCCAGACCTTTACAAATCCGCTGGCAGACTCACCCACGCCCACGCCGTCTTTGACGAGCACTGAGCAGTGCTGCTCCCAGCAGCTGCGGCAAAACTGGTGCTGACAGGCCAGAGAGAGCAGGTTTTCCTTCCGCACGAACTGCATACACACTGCGCAGTGGTGAGGGGGATGGGCTGTCGGGACCTGGGGAGAGGCAGAGCCATGTGAGTCAAAGAGCAGCCTTCGGTTCCTGGGAGGCCACGGGTGCCTCGTGTAGCTGGGTGCACGGGAGGTAGTCCTGACCCTGCAGTGAGTGAGAACTCAGCTGCAGCGTGCGGACTCCGGGAGACCCGAGTTCTGAGCAGAAAGCATCTATCAGAAAGGCTTCCCGAAGAAGGTGGCATGTGAGCGGGGCTTGCAGCACCACCAGGACTCAGACAGGCAGAGAGAAGGCCAACGTGAGAACTTACAGCAGTGCATAATGCGGGCTGAAAAGCTAGGGTTTCCGAATTGCCAAGGTCTTCGGGGGTCACTCAGTCCAACTGCTTTTGGAGCCTTAGTTTCTTTTGTCAACTGCCCCCCACTCACCACAGCACAGAGCTGCCCCTCAATACGTACTACAAGTCATAAAGGTTCTTACAGGCTGAGTGTGTAAAGCTTCTAACAGCCCACGCTGAAGTGTGACTTAGCAAAGACAGTGTCTTCCCATATCCGTTATGTCTAAGATACAAAACATTACAGCTTTTACCAAGTTACAACTCTTCCTTCACACACCGAAGAGATGTTACATACAATTAATTTAGAGGGTTGAGGAAGGCTCCTACTAGGGAAGAAACTCCTCCAAGATGTGGGCAAATAACTATAAAGCTGGAACTGCAGGATCCCTGCCATGCTACACAAGGTGACAAAGACAACCTGGGATCCTGGTCAAAACCATGACCAATGGAGAAAGTCTACCACGAGTCTACATTAGGTGCTTGTTAGTTCACTGGAAATACAAAAACAATCTGAAGAAAAGAATCGTATTCCCATGTCTATCCGGTATGCTCCTGGAAATTTTCTCGTTAAGAGGCTGCAGAAGTTCTGTGGTGATCTGAGCCCAATTCTCCCTCCTGGGAGCTCTTTTGACACGGCCCTCATTCATTTAACAAATATTTGTTGAACTCCTAGACACACAAGAAATTGTTAGGCATTGTAAAATATGGTTCCTATCCTGAAAGCACTTATAGTCTGAGGGGAGAACTGAAAAGATGACTGAAACACTACAACATACATGTAAAGGTTTAAAAATATAACTAGAGGAGTTTGGAGGGGAGTGATCACAGGAGACAGGCTTTGTGAGAGACAGGGTGCGTCTGAGTCTTTAAAAGTGAGTTCCATTCCCACAAGCAAAGATGGGGCCAGAGAAGACCCAAGCAGAGTCCAAGAGGCATGCGGTGAGCATGGGGACACCAAGGGACTCAGCAGAACGGAGTGCAGGCTGTGTGTAAGCGCAAAGACGAAGCTGAGGCTGCAGAGGGCCCCACGACTGGCAATGACTTATTCCTCATTTTGAGGAAACTTTTCAAAATATAATGAAAATGAAAGATTTAGGCCTCTACTGGAACAAATACCTTAAGCATGTTGCACTATCAACAAACCAAGATGGCTCTCACTAGCACTGTACGTCACAGCAAGAGCCATATGCATTAGGAGAAGCCTCGCACAAGGAGACACTCACATGTTTTGATGGATTGGGCTGAACTCGAGCCTCAACAAGCAGCTGAGCAGAATTAGACTTGTATCTACAAAACAAAAAGCAGAAATAAAGGGAATCAGGAACTGAAGACAAACATTTTTACCTCCTAAGAAAAACAGAAGAGACCAACATGTGATGCGGTCACACGAAAGTGTCTTTGTTTCTAATTACTTTGTCACAGAACCAAACTTCCTTTTACCTTAGTACTAATACTTGTTTTCTCTTTCAAATTTTCAGCTCTTAATTGGTATGAGAATAATAACCCTGACTTGAAAGCACTGAACTGTAAAAAAATACTTATGAGGGACCACTTCTGCTTTAAATCTCTTTCTGGAAATATAGGCAAATATTTCTAAGGCTTCAAAATAGGAAAGGACATTTTAAGATACAGAAAATGCAAAGCATAAAGGAAAACTGACAATTATGCTATGGTTAAAAACTTCAGTTCATCAGGAGACACCATAAAGTAAAAAGCCAAGCTATAAACTAGGAGATAATTCAATACATATACTGGCAAAGAACTGCTATTCAGAATTAAAAAAAAAAAAAAAAAATCCTAAAAGTCCGCTTGAAAAGACAAAATAACAATTAAAATAGGCAAACAAGAGAACAAGCATTTCATAGAAGACAAAGCAGAAAGGGGCATTAAACATATGAAAAGATGCTCAATCTTCTTAATAATTAGGAACATTGAGATTAAAAACAATTAGATGTCATCATTTACACCCACCGGATTGTAAAACTAAGTGTGACAGTACTAGGAACACTCATATACACTGGTGGGTGTGTAGCATGGTACAATCACTCTGGAAGACATTTTGGCATTATCTAGTAGAGCTTTAGAAACAAATACCCTACAGTCCATTACTCACTCTCTATACTCAGTCCTACAAAACTTACACGACACTAGGATTCATGTACAGTTCTCAGAGCTGCATTATTTGTAACAGCAAAAAATCCTTCACAAATGGTTTTTTGAGGATGAATAAGATGTCATAAAATGCAACCTTGTTAGTGATTTTAAAAATTGAAAACATATAGCATGATATGTCTGTAAAGTTCTTAAAAAAAAAAAAAAAACCCTAAAACTACAAGATATATAACTTAAGAAGAAATAAGAGAATGATCAATCCCGAATTCAAGTTACTGGTTGCTTTAGAGGGTGTGGCCAGGCAGGAATCACTGCCACAGGGTCCCCCCGCCACTCCTTACAGGTGAGAGTTTCTTTTTTGGGTGGACACTTAAGTGTTTGCTTTATTATTCTTTAAAATCTACACACATCACACATGCATGCACACAGACACACATTTTTTAATAGAAATATTCCATAATAAAAATTTCATTCCTTCTAGAATGAGATATCGCATAAATACATTTAAAAATAAAAACAATCATTATGTGGCAATAAAGGTGCCACAAAAGGCCCAGGAAAATGCATTACCAAGATACCAGGAATCTGAGCAGGGAAGAATTACGTTTCATATATGTAATATACTGACTCTACCTAGTCAGAAACGCCTCCTCCAACTATTTTAACTCCTACTTCTCAAACTAGTATTCTTAATATCGTTAACCACTCAAATTTTCTGTTTCCAAATTATGCTAAAGAGTGTGGACAGTGAGAGATATCCAACCTCCCTCCGGAACCCACGTGGCTGCAGAGTCTGGGGTCACGGTAATGTGGTGCAGACAGTGGAAGTTCATCTGCAAGTCTATCCAAATAAATTCAGCTCTTGCGTATAGACAGTAAAGTGCACTTAGTGAATCAGGAACATGTTTGCTCTTTTCCGAATGAGATGAGGCACTCCAGCTGGTATGGCCGCCCCGGCTGTGTTTAGCCTGGAGAAGGAGAGGCATGACCTTCCTCTGCACATTCATGGAATCACACTGTAGAGATGGACTCACAGGAGCATGAAAAGGCAGGATGGAGACCAGTGCTTCTCACCAGGAGAAATTTCGCACTCTAGGGGTTATCTGGCAGTGTCTGGAGACATTTCTGATTTTAAGGACTTGAAGGT
The DNA here is from genome assembly GCF_000325575.1 of Pteropus alecto. Lineage (NCBI taxonomy): Eukaryota > Metazoa > Chordata > Mammalia > Chiroptera > Pteropodidae > Pteropus > Pteropus alecto. The sequence goes on along the minus strand of NW_006434366.1, from coordinate 438,259 downwards.
ACTACTGACCTATAGTAGGTAGAGCCTAGGGATTCTGCCAAACCTCCTACAATTCTCAGGACAGTCCCCCCACAACAGTTATGTAGCCCAAAATGTCAATAGTGCTGAGGATGAGAAAGCACACGCCTGTGTGGCGGCGGGGGTACAGGGAATGTCTCCAGAGGACCAGGGGGAGAAACCCCTCCTCCTGCCAACTTCCAAGATACCTTGGGACTCCCAAGTCTGTGCCTCAAGAGCTCTGGTTCTGGAGGTGGGTGGAAAACTGGCCAAGCTTTTCTGAAGATAATATGTGCTATATTATGATGCATTCCTCTTGACGTATCCAAAAGAAATAAGTAAAGATGTTGGCAAGTGTTGTCTAGAAGGGCACCGATTACAAATTAACAGGGGCATAAAAAATTTGAACTTCACTGTTCAACAGCAGAGGTTTGGGAAAATGTATGCAACATCTATATGATGAAATACTGTGCCTGCAATAAAACTGGAGTAGAAATATGTAAAAAGTATATGGGGAATGTTCACCCTAAACAGAAAAAAGGATATACAATGTGACCCAATGTTTTAAAAATATAGTATGTACACTGTGAGGATAGATTCTGAAACATAAACAATAATTGCCACTGGGTGGGCGGGCAGAGAGAGGAGCCACGGCTGATGCCATCTCCTCTGCAAACACCTTACCTGTCCAATATCTCTGCAACTTGCCAGTGGAAATTAACTAATATAAGTTTAGCAACTGAATGAGATACCTAGAAAGAAAGAAAAAAATCAAATTATAACTAGTTTCTTTCAGAGCCCTCTACATTTTGAGAAATGTTTATATTCATATCTACAGCAGGCCCAGGCTTGATATCCAAATTCTTCCTCTTGGTTCTCTGCTTTGTCTTTTAAGTTCACTTTTATAATCTTATTTCCTGAATCACCTCAATTTTTTTCTTTGTTTTCATTAATGACTCTTCCAAGAAATTAATTTGAATTGAAACTTAAGCAAAACCACCCCATGCACAGTAAATAATGTTCCAGCATCCAATTTAAGCAGCTATAAGAGCTATGGGCTCCCTAATGTGATATAGTCCTCACACGCTGCTGTAGGAGGCCACGCACAGGAAGCGTATTTTTTGTTAGGCCCGCTACTTGCAGAAAATCTCCAGGCTTGGAATTCTTGTATAAATTCAGCAAAACAAAGGAGAACAAACAAAAAAACACCCGCTTAAAATCTCTGAATGCCCAGCAACCAGGGAGCCCTAATTGCGAGGATAATTTAAAAGTCTGCAGGCAGCCGTTCTGGCTCCTATACTCTTTTAAAGCACATTGGTTACGGCTACCGAGAGCCTCAGAGGGTGCTCCAAGCTAACAATTCTACTTCTGTAAAATTTTCTGAGGAATTGATAGAGGATATGTGTACCACAGTGTTTTACAAGAGTAAAAAATTAGAAATAAGCTCAACAAAAAGGAACTAGATAAATAATGCATGAGATCTGTGCAGGGTCTACTATGTAGTCACTGAAAAGAATGTTGCAGTTTATTGATATAGAAAGAAGTTCACTTTTTAATCTCAGGTTAAAGAAGCCAGTAAGTAGTAAGATGTATATGTTATAGCCAATATCTTGTTAATAGAGGAAGTAAGCTAGTTACAAAACAGACCACCCTGGGAGTTAAGACCCGGATGGGGCCAGAAGATTGAGATGTGCGTGGATGCCTAACCAGGCTTCTCAAGGAGCACTGCTGCTGCACGAGGGTGCTACTGTATCGAGGAGAAAGGAGGAGCACGCTTCAGGCCAGGAAGCAAGAGAACACACAGAACCTTGGTATTCTGCTCACTGCACTGAGTCTTTCAAAGAGGAACCACCAAGGATGAGTACGGCAGTGCAAGCCTGGTCCACAGATAAGAACTGCAGCGGGGAAGACACGCAGTAAACCAACGTGTGATCCCTGCTCCTTGTGCTTAAGTCACTTCTGCAAGGAGGCAGATGCAGCCCTACAAGAAAGTGGCATGCACAATCAGTGTCAAAGGTGTGCAGTGAGTGGCTGCCTTCCTGTCCTAAAGCCCAGGAACATATGAAGAAAACCAAGGACTCAAGACAGCTTGCTTCACTGCGGGTGGTGGGTATGGAGGGGTAGCACTTCCTTTCCATGCAAGGCAAGAGGCATCTGACTCATGCATCTTGCTACAGTGTTGTTTTTTGTTGAGGCCCATGGAGACTTTAGGCCTAGAACTCCTCAATTATAGCTAACATTTCTTTTAATTGTTAGAACTATTCGAAACAAAACTATCCATCCACAACAGACCACTATCACAAAACCACCCCAGAGACAAAATATTTGCTTTAAACTTTAACTGCCTGAATGTAGCTTTTAGCTACAAATACATTTTTAAAACCTGATAGTGATACTGTTTAAAAATGAGCTTTTCCACCATCTCTTACCCAAATGGGGCCCAGTCAGCCCTGCACCACTGCCTTCCGTCTGAACTTCTACATGTCTCGCCAGGTCCTATCGAAGGCTGTGAGTCACGCAGGAAACCCACAGGAGTCCTGGCCTCCTCCCCAGGTCACCGTAGATGGCTCAGGTGAAGCCTCTAAGCTCAGAGCAGGGAGCCAGGTTGCCTCTCACAGACCTGCAGTACCTGGGACGGGACTGGCCACTAAATACATGCTGGTCACTAAATTACATCATGTCTTTAATCTGTGTATTTTCAGAATAGAATCTGACCATCTCAAAGAAACAGAATTTGAACACTATACCTGGTCTGATCACTTAATCTCAACAGCACTAACAGTAGCAACAAAGCCTCAGGATTTGCACACCAGGTGCAGCCCACCTATGGAAAACAACACGGCCCTGTGTTGAAAGTTTTATCGATGACTAGAAGTCCACTAATGACAAAACCAGAATATCCCAGTGGAGTTGAGTTTTGGTGAGAACAAATGTGAAGAGAGGATGCATCTAACAGTTCATAAAAATTGGCTGTTGAGTGATGTGAATCTATTCTTTTGGTACTAACAGTCAAGAAATACCAACATAAACAAGGTAGTAGGCACACATACGTCAGCTGTATGCACCTCCCACTAGCCTTCTGCAGGAGGCGCTACTGCTGTCCACACACCACAGATGGGGGTGTGGGAATAGCCTATGCCACGCCCACTGTAGAGCATAGAAACATGAAGGAGTTCTGAGATCATTAATTTAGGCAAATGCAGTGTGACTGCATCTCATCCAGTAATGGACACCGAGGAAGATCTGCAGGGAAGTCGGGCTCCAAAAGGCTCTCAGCAAAAGCACAGGGTGGAAGAAGAGTACTTAGTGTAAAGAGTACACTTTATACTAAAAAGAGTCTCAGCATTTTTTTTAGGAAAGCCAGGCCCTTCCTGATCTGGGTCACAAGAGAAAACTGGCTGCATACCCCCTCCCACTCCCCCAGCAGTCCCAGAGGAAGCGACCTCTGGTGATTTCGGGGCAGAAAGCAGGGTGGGGGAGTGGCCACTACTTAAGCCACCTTCAGCAGGCAGGCCAGGATAAACATTGGATGATATTTATACATTAAAGATAAAAACCTGTCTTTCTCAGAGTCCAAACAGCTGAGCTCTCTCAGGAACAAAGTTCCTGAGTATTCACACCATTACTGCAATGCTTAACGAGCTCAGCAATCCATTCTCCATTTACGAGAGTCGACATTTTCCAACTGGTGAACAAGCCTTCCACTCTCCTGTATGTGTTCAATTGTGGAGAAAAGAACCTTTCCGCAGAATCAAAACGAACTCTTGCTGATCTGTTTTGATCCAGAAATTAATAACCTGTTATAGCCAGGATTATGTACAGTTCACCCTTAGACAACACAGGTTTGAATTGCATGGGTTCTCTTACATGCGGGGGTTTTCCAAATGACCTGTCCAGTTCAAATCTGTGCTGTTCAAGGGTCAATTCCGAGGCTGGGAACCCAAACGTGCAGAGTGCCGAGTGCAATTACACTCGGGTTTCTGACTGTGTGGAGCTCCGTGCCCCTAACCCCCGCATTGTTCAAGGGTCAACTGTATCATCCAGAAGGACTTACAATGAAAAAGTCAAACCTTTTCCCAAAGGAAAATGGGTCTAGTGTGGTAATACACCACTGAAAGCCAAAACAGACTAATGACTTAGGAAGGAACACATGTGGCCACGTCATGTTCAAGTTAAATCTGTAGTTCTATTAGATCAACGTGTAATAAGATTACAAGTTTTATTTATTTGAGTCCTTTTTCTACTTCTGGAACACTAATTGAGGAAAAGACTAGCAACTAAGAACCAAAAAGTTTCTTCTATAAAAATTTGTAGTCTCAAGGTAATTACAGATTAATCTGAGCCTTTACTCAAAGAAACAGAATCACAGAGTCCATCACTTTCTCCATCTCAGGGGCCAAAGAGGAATGGGTCACTTTTTCAGCATGCCTGTGACTCTCACCCTCATCTGCATTGCAAACTCCAAGCTGGTGGGACCTGTCTTCTTCGACAGCCACTCTGGACTTTCACAACACCATGAGTCAGGGACAGTTAAAGTGAATTTGAACAAAGACTCTCAATAGCAAAGATGAGCTGTTTTCCTATCTCCCTCCACCCCCCAAAAAATCATGTTAAACTACATCTTAATCCCATTCTCAAGAGTCACACTTGATAATTTATATATAATACTTCAGAAAGTTTAATGCATGTGCCAAAAGCAGAAACCCAAAATCCATAGATTTGATTTTTAATTCAATTTGGTTCACAATTTGACAAGATGTTGATTCAATGCTGAATTTCAATCTATTTGGAATTGCTGACAGTGGACATCCCAAGGTATTCTTTATACATATACACTAGGCAATATAAACTCCCTTTGCTAAATTCAACAAACATTTCTTATGTCTTATCTTGTTGAAAGAATCTGACATTTACATTCCCTCTGCCTTAATAGTGCTTTTGGTCTCTGTGATGACTTTCTTGCAGCACCTGTTCAGGTACAGGCATATCCTGTTTCATGGTGCTATGCAGACATTGCGTTTTTCAGAAACTGAAGGTCTGTGGCAACCCTATGTCAAGCAAGTCTATCGGTGCCATTTTTCAGATGATGGTTAACATTTTTTAGCAATAAAGTATTTTTTAATTAAGGTATGCACGTACAGTTTTTAAAAGACATAATGCTATTGCACGCTTAATACAGTATAAACGTAACTTTTATATACACTGGGAAAACAAAAAAGTTGTGACTCACTGTACTGCAATACTCGTTTTGCTGCGGTGTCTGAAACCAAACCTGCAGTATCTCCAAGGTATGCCAGTACTCTAAATGTGTTCTTCCTTCTGTTTGCCCACCTGGCACTTGGGGCATCACTCTCACACCTTCCAAGCTAGAACCCTTGGCCTTTTGTCTCACTCTACGTCTCACTCTTCCCTACCATTCCAATCTCCCCCACCATCACCACTCCACTGCCCAATCTCAGTCCTGCCTCTACTAAGCACTCACATCAGAAGAGACTCACTTATCACCTGGACAATAGAAAGGCATCTTAGATTTACGTGCCTGTATACTGTCTGTACCCCTCCACTCCATAATCCTCAGGATGAGCTTTCCGAAGCCCTGATATAATAGTACAGTAACAGCTAATTTTTACAGAGCACTTACATCTTGCCAGGATCAGTTCCCATCCTGTTAAAAACCTATGACTGCTCTCCAGCACCAATAAGACAAATCTTAAACCCCTTATTAAAAGAGTCAAAAGATCTACCACTGAACCACCGCTCCCAAGAGTCCAGCAATACACCTAGTGATTCCAACATCCCCATGTACTTCCCTAACTGTTCTCTACCAAGAACGCCCTTTTTTGTAGCAAATATCTGGAAATTAAAGAACATAATTCTGTATAAAACCTGTGTGTCAAAGAAGAAATCACAAGAGAAATTAGAAAATGTTTTGAAGTAAATGATAATGAAAATACCACATAATAAGTGTTAGATGCAGCTAACATAATGCCTAGAGGAAAATTTACAACTGTAAATGTTTATACTAGAAAAGAAAGGTCCAAAACTCAAAGACATAAGGGCCCATCTTAAGAAGCTAGAAAAAGACGACTAAAAGCAAGTGAAAGAAAAATAATAAAGATAAAAACATAAATAAAATCCAAACCTAATAATAGTGAAAAATAAAAAGTCCAAAAGTTCATTCTTTAAAAAGATCAACAAAGTTGATAAAAAAAAACTTTAGCTAGAGCAATTGAGAAAAAAAGAGAATACAAGTTACCAATAACAGGGGTGTGAAAGAGACACTAGCCCTACAAATCTTCTAGATGTTAAAAGGGAAATAAGGTAATATTATGAATAATCTAATTCTAATAAATTTGATATCTTAGATCAGAGGTCCCCAACCCCCAGGCCACGGACTGTTAGGAACCAGGCCACACAGCAGGAGGTGAGCTGTGGACCAGCGAGAGAAGCTTCATCTGTATCTGCAGCCGCTCCCCAAGCGCTAGCATCACTGCCTCAGCTCCACCTTGGATCATCAGGCATTAGATTCTTTTTGTTTTTTAAATAAATTTATTTATTTAAATTAGTTTCAAGTATACAGTACAGGCATTAGATTCTTATAGGAGCACCAGTCTCTAGTGCCAAAAAGACTGGAGACCACTGTCTTAGATGACACTGACAAGCTCTTTGAAAAATACTTACCAAAACTGACACAAAATTAAAAAGAAAAACTGAACAGCTCTGTATCAAAGACATTCTTACAAATGTCTCTGTAAGACATTCATGATCAAAGCTTTTCTTACAAAATTTCAAATCCAAAAATTTTTAATGGTGAATTCTATCAACACTAATCTTACAAAAACACTTTTGGAAACTATCTGAGGAAGGTATACTTCTTCCAAAGTCATTTTATGAGGCTAACATAACCCTGACACAAAAACCTGACTAAAATATAACAAAAAGAAAAAAATATTATAGACCAATATCTCTTGTGAACATAGACACAAAAACTAATCCAGACATTTTAGTAAGTTAAATCCAGCAATACAGAGAGAGGACAATGTATCATAATCAAGTGAGGTTTATCGTAGGTCTTGTATAGCTTGGAAGGTTCATGTAACACTGAAAACACTAAAAGTAATTCACCGAACTAACAAAATAAAAGAAGAAAAAACAAATTATCATTTCAGAAGATGTAGAAAACCCACTTGACAAAATTCAATATTTATTCACGATAAAAATTCTCACCAAATCAAGAATAAAGTGAACTGCCTGAATCTAACATAGGTCAGCAATGAAAAATATTATACTCAATGATGAAACAGTTAATGCAAAGATCAAAAAATGGCATGGATGACTACTCTCACCACCTATTTAACATTATTTTGGAGGCCCTAGCCAGGACAACAAGGCTAGGAAAAAGAAAAAAAAAAAGACAAAAGACAAAAGATTAGAAAAGAAAAAACAAATCGGTCTCTATTCCTAGATAAAATGACTGTTTATGCAGAAAATTCTAAAAGAATCTACAAAACTACTTCTAAAACTAATTTAAAAATTTAGTAAGGTAACAAAATATAAGATCAATATACAAAAATCAAATGTATTTCTATGCAGCAGCGAACAAATGAAAACTAAACTAAAATTTTAAACAGGTGAAATGTATTTTAATAATATATTTTATTTAACCCCAAAATATCTAAGTTATTTCAACATGTAATCGACAAAAAATTAATGAATTATTTTGCAATCTTTTTAAAATCTAAGTCTTCAAAGTTCATTGTATTATTTTAGAATTATCATACATACCAATAAAAATGGGCCACATTTCAAATGCCCAATGGCTAAAAGTGGTCATAGCTTCCATACTGGATAACACAGCTCTAGACTGAACAGAGCAATCAAAAGTTAATCAAAAGCAAAGCAGAGTTCCTAAAGTCTGGAAATGTAAAAAACCCAGAATATCCAAACCAAGCTTGAAAGAGAAGAGCAAAGAACTTATACCATCTGACGTCACGATTTGCTACAAAGCTACAATAATTGAGAAAGTGGGGTACTGGCTTAAAGACAGACATACAGATCAATGAAACGAGAGTCCAGAAGCAAACTCATATTTATGGGTAATTTAAACAAAGGTGCCAAGGTAATTCAATGGAAGAAAAAGATAGTCTTTTCAACAAATGGTTCTGGAATAACAGAACATCATTATATGAAATAAGCAAACAAAACAGAACATAGATGCTTATTTCACACACCTCTAACTCAAAATAGTTCATAGATTTAAATATAAAACTGAAAACTATAAAACTCCTAGGAGAAAATCTCTGCAACCTTGGTTTAGGCAAAGATTTCTTAGATACGACAACACACACACAAACCTTAAAAGAGAAAACTGATGAATTGGACTTCAGCAAAATTATTTTCACTCTTCAAAGACATTATTAAGAAAATGCCAGAGACAAGCCACAGACTGGGAGAAAATAACTGCAAATCGTTTATCTGATAAAGAAGTTAATTCAGAACATATCACGCAACTCAATAGTAAGACAACCCAATTTTTGAAAATGGGCAAGATTTGGACACTTCACCAAAAAGAAGCAAATAAGCACAAGACCCAATATCATTAGTCACTAGGGAAATGAAAATTAACACAAGATACCATATATACTCGCTAGAATGATTATAATCCAAAAGACTAACCATAGCAAGTGCTAGCAAGAATGTGGAGAAACTGGAACCCTTCTATAATGCTGATGGAAAGGAAAATAGCTGAGTCACCCTGGCAAACAGTTTGGCAATTTCTTAAACTTACTATCTGACCTAGCAATCCCACTCCTAGATATCTATCCAAGAGACATGGAAACACATGTCCATATAAAGCCCTGGACATGAATAGTCATAGCAGCGTATTTCCTAACAGTCAAAAACTGGAAACAACCCAATGTCCATCAACTAATGAATAAACAAAATGTGGTATATATCCATACAATGAAATAACATTATTCAGCAATAAAAAGAAAGGCATTACTGACATGATACAACATGGACGAACCTCAAAAACATTATGCTAAGTGAAAAGAAGCCAGACACAAAAGACTACATGTTATATAATTCCACTTATATGAAATTTCTAGAAAAGGCAAAACTACAGAGACAGAAAAATGATCAGTAGTTGTCTGGGGCTGGGAGTGAAGACTACAAATGGACACAAGGGAACTCTTTGAGTGATGAACACGTTCTGTAACTCAAATTGTGGTCATGGCTGCATAGTTATAGAAATTGACTAAAATTCATGTACTAGTACACTTTAAAAAGAGTGAATTTAATGAAATGTAAATAATACTCCTATAAAGCTACGTAAAAATAAAACTGACTGATAGATATATGATCAGGCAAATGTAGTGAAAGGTTAGAAATTGTATAATCTAGATGACAGGTATATAGATGCCCACTGTACAATTCTTTAAACTTCTTTGTGTGCTTTAAATTTTTCATAAAAGAAGTCAAGGGGGAAAGCTGGTCAAATTTAATTCAATGACAATAACTTGCATAAATGAATATCACAGTAAACAAAGGATTGACCCTTATGCTACTACATGAAATAGTTCACTCTGACCTTTTACTTACTCTTCAAAAGAAAAAACTCAAGAGTTTTTTTCCATAGTTTTGACAGGCTTGACTGATTACACAACACAAATTTTAACATAAATAGGTGAAACTTCCCCATGAGTCTGTAATGCTGATAACTTCACAACAGTTCCACAAGGCACAGCTCAGGCCTGCCTTCTTTCACCCCCTGGGCTACATCTGAGAAATCACATTGTGCCTGAGCCTTGGTCAGTGAAACGATAAGCCCCAAAGACAAGAAGTCCTCTCTCACTTTTCCTGGGAGATGGGGAAAGAAGTGTGACTGATCAAGGTGGGAAAGGGAAGGTCAGTAGTGGTATAAAGTTCATCAAAGGCTGAAGAGTGCCCTCATCTCTGGGTGGTACAGAGAAAGCTTTCAGAGTCGATGATGGGGTCACAGCAAAGGCCAAGCGCAGCTCATCTTCCAAGTCCTTTTCCCCTCTTTCTCTGTGCCCTCAAACCTGACTCACAACGGGTCAGAAGCCTCTGGGGGAGCTTTCCCTCCAGCTTCAAAGAACCATGGGACCACTTGTCATTTGCCCTAGACAATGCTCTGCATTACCTATCAAATCTGGCTTTGTTTTGCCATTGCATTTACAATCTCAACACCCTCAGATGTTTCTAGATCTTTATTCCGGGAAACACTTAGCTACATGCATGCCAAAAAGAATTTGCTGCTGGTCAACAGTATCTCTCAAAGGTGGCATGAAAAACACTTTATGTCATCCTCTACGGTCTTTGGGACAGACACTTAAAAGATATTTCCCTGACGCAGGCCCTCAAAAACTGTTCAGCAGTTACCACCTGTGCAGAGATACCTAAAGGAGACCACTGCTGGGGAGTCAAGTTCTCCTTTCCATTTTTTTTTTTTTTAAATAAAGAATGTAGTAAATGTGCCACCCAGTTCTATCCCTGTTTCCTAAGTAGGGCTTGAGAAGGTGGGGGTGGGGACCAGGAGAAATCCAGGATGTGGGCCAATGATGCTAAGTGTACATGAATGCTTTAGCCACTGTTACCAGCAAGCAGCTCCTGACGTGGTTAACAGCGCTCAAGTCCACCACCTCAGCATTTCATTAGATATTCCAGAGGCCCTTTCTTCTATGATCTAAGGGCTTCAGAGACTAGAGAAATGAAATAGTGTAAACACCGAACTGTCGGCTTGGAATGGACACCACTTTGGTAAAATAAAACTTCGGAATCTGTGTGGCTTCTGAGCCACTCATTACAGGGAGACAGTTGCAGGATTTCAGAAGCTTGTAAAAGGCAACTCCAATAGCAATCTGGCTACCAGTTTATACTTTAGCAATTCTGTAACTTGCTGCCCTGCTCTATGTTTCAACTTTATCCTGTGTGTTTTCTCCATTAGGTCCCTAAGCAGAAAGCAGGCTGTGGTAAAATAACTTTTCAAACCACAGGTCCCCGACTCCACCTGAAGTTTGTTAGTAAATAAGCCACAAATTTCTTTCCTGGTTTCCACCAAACCTTTACGCACCCACCCACCCCCCAAAATTTCAAGTCTCTATCAAAAATTTATATTAATCATTAGAACAAACATGTCTCGATCCCCTGACCATAAAGAACTTAAAATACCAGAGGGAGATCAATCCTGCTGCTGAGGGAAACGTAAGTACACATGACATTCTGGACCCTGTCTACTACACAGACAACATCTATCTTTGAAGAAAAATGTTTTAAGAATTTCCGGAAATTTAAGTTGTTACTTGACATCCCAGAGCACTTGGATAGTGTATGTTTATTACTAAAAATAATGCACAGAACATGCTAATTTTATGTAAGGATCAAGGCACATACTGAACAGCCTCTGCTGACAACAGTTCCCCAAGGAAATCCATGAGCATGGTCCCTCTTTTTAGTCTCCTATAGCTGGTTAACACTGTCCAGCCCTCAGGGACAAGTTAACAACACAGCTTGCAAATAGATTTTTTTCCCCCAGAAAAAAGAAATCCAGCAGCCCACCAAAACTGTCACCAGCCCTTCCCACACTTACCAGTGCCATAGGGAGGATGCAGCTGATGGCAGTGAGCATCAACGGCCTGAAAAAATACAGGTGGTAGTTTCAATTTTTATTTAGAATTCTTACTTGCCAACTGCCTGAAATCTTTTAAGGCTACACGAATAGGTCTCCATGCCTCAGCCTGTGTTAAGCCACTCTGTGATCCAATGACATATGAACACTAGTG
>NW_006434366.1:401669-426380 GCF_000325575.1 Pteropus alecto | reverse complement strand
CCCTACACAGCAGAGATGAAGGAAAGGAGTGAACTGTGGGCCAGCTTCTGCGCCTGGGGTAGAAAGGGAAATGGTATACGAAAACTAGCCTAACGAGATCAAGACGGATGGACTCAGGTCTTGGGGGTTGGGGTGAGGCGAGAAGATACTGAAGAGATAAGAGGAAGAAACAAGGTTAAAGCACCGAGACAAAGGAGTAGTGAACACCAGCCTAAAACGGGGCAAAATCAGCAGCAATGGTGGTGGTAGTGGGGTCTGAGGGCCTCTGACCTTAAGCCAGGCTCACCTCTAACGTCTAATTTAAATGGTAGGCCTTCGCTTCTTCCATACTCCACACCCACATACACTCAGCCTCTAAAAGGTCAGCTCTCTGGCACCCAATCATAGCTTCGTTTTCTTTCATTTTTTTCTTTAAAGGTCTCCATGGAGGGAGGGCTGACTTGTAATCAAGGCACCCACTTGTTGTATATGCTTCACAAAATTCTGTTTAATAAACACAAATTTGAAAATTCCTCTCCAGTCTAACCTTAATTCAGTCCTGTTACACTCTCTAATCATTAACATCAATATCAAAAAATCTCAAAGACCTCACTGTAAGTTTATGCAAAATATAATAAAGCAAAAATATAAAAGTTATCACTCCTTTACCATGAGTGTACTTTTTTAATTATGAAAAATTCCAAGCATCTACAACAGTGAAGAGTGTAATGAAACCCACGTACCAGTCACTCAGCTCCCACATCAACTCATGGCCAGCCCCACTGCATCTGTACCTCACCTATCCCCAATATTCTAGATTATTGTGAAGTAAATCCCAGCCAGCATATCTTTTAGGTGCATTTCAGTGAAAAGCCTCTGCGAAGTACTTAGAATAAAAGGCTGGTTACAGCCCCTTCTAGAATTCTAACAGTTTTTCAAGGGGATGCCATATAGGCAGGATGACCACCATTTCTGCAAACCAAGGTCATGTCCAGTAACCACAACCAAAAGAAATGCAGACAAGAGTTGACATCCAATGACCTGCACATAGTAGGACTAAAAGTCAAGTCTCCTATCATGTTCCCGCAGCCACAAGCCCATCTTGTCTAAACATGATTTCAAACAATGCTCCGTCTCTTCCAGCTGCTGCTACTGTGAAGAGGCAAAGGAGAGGGAATATCAAATACCATCTAGGCAGTACCACTCCGGTCCCCACGCTTCTCCAGAGGACACCTCAGAGGCTCCCACATCTTACTGACAAAGCCAGACTCCAAAAGCATGTTTCAAAGTCAGAGCTACTAACTGCTATCCTTAGCTATGCTCAAAACATATGATTTTTAAAACCTGTTTATGTAAAACTCCACCGGAATGGCAACTCCTTGAGGGTGATTTTTTTTTAGTTTCCTTCTCTGCCATCCCCAAGCACCTGGAACAATGCCTGTGCCAGTACTAGGTCCTCTATGCTAACACTACCCTCTGCTTGTCTCCAGCGGTCTAGTCTCAAGTCACTGTACATCCACATCCTCCTCCACAGCCCAGGCATGCTCCATGGTCTTCTAAGTCCTCAGGGGATTCAGGAAGAGGCCCGACAGTTTCCCTAAGGTTGGTTTAAAAAAAAAAAAAAAAAAAAATTTGGAGGGCCAAGAGGTCTTCTGACAGGTGCAGGAAGGGCGGAGATGCTGACAGGTTTGAGGAAGCAAAAATCAAATATGGGTCACCGAGAGCAGCAATAGGAAGGAGTCCAGGCGACAGTCTGGAGTTTATCAAAACAGAAAGATAATCAAAGTGATACTTTTAGTAGATATATCAGAAAAATATGAAATAGAAGTAGAAAAGGCTTATTAATTTATACCTCCTTTCGCCATTCTAAAAATGGAGGGGGCAGAAACTAAAAGTGAAAAAATCTTTTAAGTTATTTTATGGAAGAGGTTAAACTATTTTCCCCCCTTCTCTCTTAGCATCTACCTAAAAGTTAAAATAACAGAAGACAACAGGCGATACTTGTTTATTGGGAAGCAAAAAATTCTTAACCTAACCCAACTGCCAATGAACAAAGAAAATAAAATGGTTCGTAAAGAGCACTCTGATTAAAAAGAACAGCAGCCACCACACACACCTCCTACCTCTGCCCCCAACGCCCTAGTCTTCCTACGCAGGAGAAATCTCTATCAATCATTTGTCTAGGTTCTAGGTTGTTCAGCATTGCTGAATACGCCTACAGTTCTTTACCAGACTTAGGGTACTTATAACACTCTCTACCTCCTTCCCTCCAAGACCAACTGTTTAATGTTTAAATCACATTTCAGTTCCTCTATCAGTTACCTTTGTAACTTTTAAGATATCATTGTTTACAGGTCCAGAATTGCATTTTTCTTTCTTGTGTTTCCAATGTTACTGCCCATGGGCCACTCAAAGGAGAATGTTCATACATTAGGCACGAATACATTATCTTTATTTAGTTGCCGCCAATTACTCATACTTGTGCCACATATGCGTTTGCTTTATATTTGGCTTGTGATTGAGTGTAGTTTTTCTGCTTTGTGTGGAAATTAGAATTCCCTTACCTCTTAGAAAGAGTTCTATGGTTTGTTTCTTCACCAAATCCCAACCATCTTCTAGCTTCTTCATTCTACCTATTGCTTGGAATCTACCCCATTCCTAGTCCTGAATAAATTTTTCTTGAATCCCACCAAAATTCTGTTCAAATGTGGGCTGCTGTGCAGGCTCGTTGTGTAGGTGACATCTTGAGACTTTTCTGGTTTATTATATCAGTTCGAACATTTCTTGAATTCTTTATCTTCCCCTTTTTTGATTTTCATCTGCAAGTAGCATCATCAGAAAAAGTACAAGAGAAGTAAATTTCAGAAGTCCTTGCACGTCTGAAAATGAGTTCACTCTGCAATGACAGAATTCTAGGCTCAAAACCATTTTCCTTCAGGACTTTGAAGACTGGCTGTACTGTCTTCTGGTTGTCACTGTGGCTGATGAGACATCTGGTTCTCGTTTCTTTTAGAAGACCTGGTATCTCTTTATGGAAAATTTTAAGGTTTTCCAGTCTATCCCTGTTTTTCTGAACTATAACAGTGGCAAGTCTAGCAATGGGTCGACCCTTTCACTATGAAGACAGCTCTTTCTCTTCAGCTCCTGCTAATTTTCTTCTCACACTTTTCAGGATTTTCCTCCTTTCAATTTTTTGTTCTCACTTCCCAGAAATTCTAGATGTCAGATCTAGATTGATTCTCTATATCTTTTTTCACTTTTTTTTTTTTTGCCTGTATTTTGGCTTGATATTGAGAGATTTTCTTGATTTTATCTTCTGATTTGTCTATGGAATCTTTTTTAACTTTGCAAACCCATAATTCATCTCTACAAGTTTTTTGTTTTGATTGTTTCTTCCTGATGACATCTGATTATTTTATGTATGCCATATCTTGAATATCTTGGTAAATGCTAAACAGTGTGCTTTTAAAAACAAGCAAAATTATCTACTGGCATGTTTCAGCTTCAGTCAATTCTTCTGTTTCTCCTTCATTCTGCAGATTTTCCTCAAATGTCTGGTGATTCTTCGATAGCCAGCCACATTTAAAAATGAAGGGTCTCTTACACACACATACACACACACACACACACAAATACTGATACATGCTACAACTTGGATAAACCTCAAAAACATTATGCTAAGTGAAAGCAACGAGATGGAAAAGGTCATGCAGCGCATGAATTATATGACATACGTAGAATAGGTAAATTCATAGAGACAGAAAGATTGGTTGCCAGGGGCTGAGAGGAGTGGAGAATAAATGCTAAGTGGGTACCAGGTTTTTTGGGGGATAATGAAAAGGTTTTAGAACTAGAAGATGGTAGTTATAACACAATGTGAATGTACTAAATGCCACTGGCCTGTATACTTTAAAATGGTTAATTTTAGGTGAATATTATAATTTTTATAAGTGGGGGGAGGGGTGTGTGTGTGTCAGGGAAACGAATCCTAACTCTGTGTACATGGACAGAGGCTGATAACTGACAGGCTTTTCTTTAGGGAGATTAATCGGAGGCAGCTAATACTCAAGACTCAAGAGCCCCTCCAGACAACCAATGAGATCATCCAAATTTCATACTCTTTAAGAGCCCTATCTCTCCCCAGGTTATTCTATTTCATAAAAATAATCAGATTATTTTGCCTAGACCGAAGTGGGGGACGGGTTGACTATTCTACATACAGATCTTTTATTAATCTCCCCATCTGCAGCACACTTATCTCTTCTAGCCTTTGCCAGTCAGAGCTCACAGCTTCTTCAAAGATCTGCTGGACAAACTGGCTCCCACGTGCAATGACATGACACCCATGATACCCCCCAATCTGTTCCTTGTTATTATAACATGTATATGCCATTACTTTCATTTTCATGATATCTAAAAATAGAAGAGCACCCCATATTTATCTCATGCTCTTTAATAATTTCTCCCCGCCTTCCCCAACTCTGCAGATGACCACCGATTTACTTTACAACAAATTAGTTAGCATGTTCTAGAATTTTATGATTGAAATCTCTTTGCTCTTTGCTCTCCTGGGATCCCTAATGCAGCATTGTTATTTTGAGATTCATGATGTTTATGTGAGTAGTTCATTCTTTTTGTACTGTTGAGAAGTATTTTCTTCTACTAACGTGCCACTGTTTGTTTGTTCATTCGTCTGTTTGTAGATATTTGGGTTGTTTCCAGTTTGGGGCTATTACAAATACAACTGCTACAGACATCTGAATACCAAACAAACAAAAACAAATGGAGGGGGTACAAAGGTGTCCAGATGAGTGCAACCAACCATCTTGAAGCAGAAACCAATGTTGATAAGCTAGAAAAAAGATTCCATGTGCTCTACTAGTGTCATAAAATTCCAGACTTTCGAAACATTCACATTGTATTTATGCTTGCGGATATAGCTACTCATTATCAACTTGGACACAGAAATCCACTTTTATCTTGACAATCAATAAAATGTGAAGTCACATTTAGGCAACAAAAATATCACGGGAAACCTATCCAACCTGAGAGTGCAGCTGGGCAGCAGATAACATCCTACTCCCACTCTGGTTACAAACCAGTACTCTGAGTGCTGGGCACGTGCTTTCGGCAGCCGAAGAAAGGACGTGCTCCTCTCTCACTTCGAGAACCTGCATCATTCCACAATTCTTTTGTACTTGCACATGAATATAATGTAAAATACCTCGCCTCACCTCTGAAGAGTCTGTTTTATCAAGTCTGCATGAAGCTCAGGCTTCTGTATCGGAATTGCCAAAACTAATTCTGACACGCACACAAACTGGGAACCACACATCCATGAGGTATATTCTATCTCTACGCAGAAATCAGCTCGCTTTGTAGAAGCCCTTTGAGAAAGCTTGTCCTCTATTTAAAAATGGGAACATACAGAAATAGAGCTTTGGGGTTAATTCTCAACTTTTGCATTTATTGACAGGTCTTACACAATCAGATCGACAACAAGCAACATTTACTGAGAACAAAACATGACCAGGCATTTTTGCTAGGTGCTATGAGGCAAAGAAAAAAACATGGACTTCTACCTTAAAAAGTTCAAGCCCTGGTTTACAAACAGCAAATTTCCAATCAGTGCAAGTACCAAGAAACATGCAAACCGTGGTACAGAGACAAGAATGCCCAACTCCACCTGGGGATCAAGGAGGGCTTCATGGGAGAAGGGAGTCAAGGGTAAATCTTCAGTTTCCACCTTGAATGGTGGTATCAATTAAGATAGAAAACCTAAGAAGCTAAGTTTGATGACACTGGCGTTATTTATTATAAACAGAGGCAAGGCTATATCTATAGACTCTGGAAAATGGTGAGAGCATTGAAAAGACTGATAAAAGCCTAAAATAAGGGATAAATTAGAGTGCGTTGAACATGAACTGGCCGAGAAAGAAACTGTTAGTCAAAGAGAACAACTTTCCCAGATACAGAGACCACTCTTTGTTCACGATTATAAGAACAGCTCTGTTCTCCTGTTAAAATCTCTAAACAAACCTCTCTCTTATTCTGCCTGTATTTTTCATTATTTATGGGTGATAACCTGTGGTTATCACATAAAATCATTTTGTGTTTATAAAAGTTTGTAATAGTACAAAGAAAAGGAAACATAACATAAACTACAAATTCAGACAACTCATGTCATTTAAGTAATCAAGCCATAGGGCAGACATATTTCTAGAGGAATAAAATAACTTTCTGCTGACTCACTTTGTACCTTTCTCAAATCTTTCCTACAACTCTTCCCTCTTTAGGGCAGAGAAATCTAACCCTTCAAATTTTTCCTAGAGTAGTAGGGGCAAAGAAAAGTAAAAGGAGAGGTGGGGGGAGGGAGAGAGGGAGGGAGAGGGAGGGAAGGAGGAAGGGAGGCGGGGTGGGGGGAGAGAGAGAGAGAGAGAGAGAAAGATTGACTGATTGATTGGGACAGAGCAAAAGTTAAAGAAAAGTAAGGAGAGAAGTCTCAATAACAAGAATCCCAAAAATCAACTAAACACTTCAATTAGTAGTGTTGTCAATGAAGGCACAAGACCAAACACAGTTGTCAACCAGAAATGTAGGAACAACAGACTGGCTATATTACCCTACATCCTTTTTCCTGGTCCCAATTCAAAATTAATTTTGCATTATTTTTACTTTTCTTATCAATAGACCCCAAGAAAAGGGCACTAGAGACTCTGAAGGTAAAACAATCCAAAGTATATAATTCAACTACTATATGCACACTCAGAGATATCAGTCAGCAATATGTCACCCAGAACTTTCCTCCATGTGGCTCCTAGCCTATGACTCAATTCTCAGAAGGTGTTTTAAGGAACCACAGCAAACACGTGAAAGCAACACTCTCATTCTTCTGCTCTTGCCCTGCCTCCACCACGACCAAGTATTTGAACACCTGTGTGCCAGGCACATGACATGCATTATCCCATTTAATGCTGTGAAGGCAGTATTTTTATCATTATTCTATAGATGAGAAAACTGAAGTGTAGAGATGTTGAGGAACTTGCTCCAGGTCATGTTATATTAAACAGCAGAAAAGGAACCAGAATCCAATCGTCTGATTACTAGCCCAGGCTTCTGCCAAGTCCCAACAGACACAAAGGCCACATCCATGAAAATGTTCACAGCCATATCACCAGTCCCCAACAACTATAACATGTAAGTACTCATCTAAATGCCCAATGAGGACTGCTTGAGCAAATGACAGTTCAAGAACAAGCTGGTATGCTATACAGCCATTTAAAATAACTTATAAGGATGAAGTCAAAACAGAGAAATGTTTCAAATATACATGAAAATACATGTACACAATGATTACTAGAATGTAATGTCAACCAGGATAGGAATTTCTGTCTATTTTGTTCACAGTTATTTTTCTAGTACCTGGCAATTAGGAGGTGCTCAATAAATATCAGATGAATGAAGGAAGGCACTGCAACACAGTAATATTATACAGAAATATGGACACTACCTGGAAGACAGTAAGAAAGCAAACGTTTATTTTAGGTTAATGGAATTATGAATGATATTCTTTAATATTGTAGTAAAAAATAAAAAGACAATATAAATTCAAGATAACGACACAAGTGTGTGATGAGAATCACCCCTTGATCACACACAGTTTACAAGGTTGCTAAGGTAGTGTGAAGGCACAACAAAAAGACCAGAATGAAAGCTGGCCTTGAATGTGATGAAGAGTGCTTTTCTGGAAGGCGGTGAGCATGTTGTATGTGGTGCCAAGTACACAGTGAGCAGTCAATGATGACAATAACCTTTCTAAGCTGGCGAGACAGGGACAACTCTAGCACTCATTGAAGTTAGGCAATTCTCAATGTCACTCTGAAAATTTTTCATCTCCCTTTGAAAAAATATATTTATACAGCAGTAAAACACACATCAGAATTCCACACTAATTACCATGAAGTATGTCAACACACCCACTAAAACACAGCAATTTAATCTAGATTCTACTGAGATATAGGCATGCAAAGAAACTTGACATCAGGTCATAAAAATAGAAATCAGATGGCTGCTCAGCACACAAACACTCAGTGTTACTATGCTCAGCTTAAATATACTTTCCCATGAAGAGTAGCAAAAAACAAACACTTAGTTAATTATAAACACATAAATAATAAAATGGTCTTAAAATTCAGTTATATTGGGACATAAAAAAGTTGATTTAATGAATAAAATTAGTCTTTGCCAGATATTATACAAAAACTTGGTGCCACTTAAGAGAAAGGCTAAATATAAGGTATTTAGTGTTAAGAACATCAACTGCTCATGTTACAAGTGACAAATGGATAAAAACCGGGTTGTTTTGAACACGGGACTATAAAGATTGTGCACTTAAGAGTCAGAAGCCCTGAAAACTCATTATGATTCATCTACAAAGCAGAAGAACGATCCACAGAAAACTCTCAAGGCATGTTCCAGCCACATTTTGCTGAATAACAAACACTAGATTTTAAAACAAATTCAAGGAAGAGGGGGGCAGGACAGTGTTCCAGAGAACATTTTCCCAGCTCTACTCCAGTTAATACAGCAATTCATAAAGCAAGAAGAACTGTAGTAAAAACACTTAAAATAACTAGCTTATTTCTCTAATCCTATCTGGGGAATGCCAGGCTTGAGAAGTGAGCAGTGCAGTTCAGCGCTGATGTTTAAAAAATCTGTTCCTTTCTTCTAATGGTGACACTTCTGACTGCACTCACAATCCTCCGCATTTTCTTCCTTTTTACATATACTTCTTAGTCTCCCACTCCAGCCCAGAAGGTAACGTTCCTACCCTCTGCTTGTGGGGTCTGAACTTCTGTTACCTGCTCTGCCCCTCTATGCACCTTATGGTTTCTCCTGTCAACACGAAGCTCAGAGAGCTCACTGTAGCTCCGCTGACTAAATCTAGCCCAAAATGAACTATTTCTTCTCCTTTCTTAAGCAATTGGGTAGGGCCCTGAACAACATTCCACTTCTCCTGCCCACACCCTAATGCTGCTGAGGGAGTGCTGGGTGTGGTAGACACTCTGGCCCATCACCAGCAAAAGCTGCCTGAGCTCTGCCTGGGGCTCTACCTCAGTTTCCTTCCCAAGCAGCTTGATAGGCAAATGCCTCATGAGCTTCATGGAACAGTACTAACACTAAGAATTCACTAAATGACAAAATTCTTCTGGGCTAACTACTGCACATATTGCAATAAAACATGCCCGTTATTACTCGAAAGGGCCCCTCTCCTCTATTAACAATAATAAAATCATCTTTGTGTAAGTTTCATATAAAAATAAATGTGGTGTATAAAAAAGGTAACTGTTTTCTTTCAAGACTCATATATGGATCACTAAAAATATTTTGTCAGAGATTTTTCCCTTCCTACAACACAATACTTTTCTTGGCAATCATCTCATCTTTCAGGACTATTACATCTGTGTAGTCTCCCCCCAATAACAGATAAGCATTTTCTCTATTGTCTACCCTCAGCCCTTGATCTGATTTTCTGGGTATTTTTCTTTCTCAATGATCTTACTCATGGACTAGTCCCAGAACACGCACAGAAAGTTACCCTCTCACACCACGTGCCCTCACTACACCAAAAGCCCAATGTCCCAGAAAATTGGGATTTTTCTGCTTAAGAGATACCAAATCCCAAGAAGCAATAAAAGGTTTAACTTTATGCAAGACTATGGCTCATCTACAGGCAACTGCACACACAAAACGAGTAAAAGACATAAGCATCAGTGAAAATTTTAAGCCATTCCTCAAACTTAAGATAGCTTTTGTTCATAACTTTTCACGAGACTAGAATTTTAAACCACACACATATCACATTTCCTACTAGTTAAATAGAACCTAACTCGTATGAAAGAATAAAATATCTCAGTATGCCACGGAGTTGTACAACCACCGCCAAGACCAACGGGGAAATCGGTAGTATCTGGGTGACAACTTCTGACCTCCACTCATAGAGACGCATGCAACAGGGACCCAGAGTAGCCAAAGTGCCTGTGAACCCCATTCTGTCTACTCAGCACTTAAATTATTCCCTCCTGTCTCAAAAAAATTTACAAAAATAAAAACAATGCTAGTTTTCAGCCAGCCTGAACGAGGAAGAGTATGTGTGATTCCTTCTTTATTTTTAACCATGCTATTTCTGCCTAGCCTCTTTGGTCAAATTTCTGAACCACTTAAAACAAGACTGAGTCCCTTTATGTGCAGCAAACCCACAAAAAGACCCAGAGCTCTTGTTGTCTAGCCCCAGAAAATGGTGTTAACATGCTCCTCAGTGAGGTCTAGAGAGAGGGAAAAAATAGATCTTATACCATCATCTAAATTTTCATGGATTATTTTCCTCCTTTCTCTATTTTCTCTTAAACCCTTTATTTATGTTTCGACTCTCTTCCATCTCTTTTCAGCCCTTCATTTCTGTTCCAAGTTATTTTGGCTCCTTCTCCTCATGATTTTGAGGGCCAGCACAATGCCCTTTCATGACAATAGAAAAGGATGTACAGCAGGGACTAAGGAATCTAGCTCACACCAATAACATCAGCTACTGTTATCAATAGTCAACAAAATCCACAAATATCCAAGAAATTATTCAATAGCTACTATGGTTGAAACACTGTGACAGGAATAATAGGGGAAATAATGTATAAAGCAGTTTGTGCTCTCCAAGAAGTAACAATCTAGTTCAGAGATCATGCAAAAATATGTGGAAAAGGTAATATATAAAGCAGTCAGAAGACTGCAGTATCTAATAATACACGTGGGCTGTAATATTTGGGCACTGAGACCAAAGGTGGGTACAACCACTGTGCTCTAGGGGGTCTCAAAGGGGCTGGCTCAGGGAAAGTACAAGCTGGACTTGAAGGGAGCTCTGAGGGTACCAAAAGGTGAGAAGGGCTTTCCAGGGCCAGAAGGCTTTCCAGGGGGCTGACCACATGTCAGCCTAAGAAGAAGAAAGGATATAAAACAGTAAATTTTACGTTATATGTTTTACCACAATAAAAAAAAAAAGGACGAAAGGCAGCTGTCTCCAATAGGGTAGGAAAGTCAACACAGAGGGCTTGACAAACAGAATTCCTACGCTCAGATGGAAACATCCTGATGAACTTAGTCAACTGGATACTTTGTCCAATGCAAAGCCACATACTTGACAATTCCTTTTCTAATTTTAAATACCAACACTGCACAGAACCTCACAATGTTATTAAAGCAAAAGAAACTAATTGCCAAGATAGGGAGAGGTGTGCATGGTGAAGGAGGAAGAGACAATGCCTCTTTTCTACTGGGGAAATGTCCCCTGGAAACAGAGGTCCCAGCAGCTTTGCTATGGTGCAGAAATCCCAAACCCAGAGGTTCCAAAGGGGCTCCATTCTTCAGAGTTTTCTGCTGAGTACAAGAGGAAATCTGCAATCACTTCTACAAGTGAGTCACAAAAAAGCTCTAGCTTTCAGCTTCTAGCTGATTGCTAATAAAGCCCTGAGTATCTAAATCCAAGATCTTAGCCTTTGCTGACCATCTGAAGGAAAAACCTCCGAAACTAGTAAAGCAACAGTTACAGAAATAATACGTGGCACACCTTAGTTATTTCCCTTTAATCACCAACAAGAAAATTATTTGGTTGAAATCATGCCCACGTGCTCCCGATCTTCAATTTGGGCAGACAACAAAATCCGCATAATAGTTCCAAAAGGAAGGTCAGTGAAAACAGTAAAGAGAAATGTCCCCATTTTCACATAATGACCAACATTAGAGGAGAAACATGCTGGGAAATTGTCCAAATGACCATAAAAATACTCAGAGTACACAGTGTTCTATATGAGTATACTATGTACTAGTGCAGTATTGCATACTACAAAATGTACACAGGACAATAACTGGCCTGAGGTGCAAGACATTGAAAAGTATGCTAGTTCAAGTGTTAAATATAAGATTCTTGCTGGAATAACCAACTTTGTTAATTCTTTAAAATTTCCACATTAACATCTCCGACTCAGTGAAATACAAACTAAGAACTTCATTCTTACAGGTATCATTAAAATCTCTTTCGACATTAGTCATCGGTATATGAAATAAATGAGCTCATTAGCCCAGAGGCACTGATTATTATACGGGGCAAACCAGGGATCTGCGTACTTCTCAAGACATTTATCAGTCACTCACACAAGGGTGTGTAGAAAATGGTGATTCTAACACTTATTTCTTACCTAATAAAGTTTCATAAGTCTCGTTTTCCGAAACAAGTGGTAATCTATGCAATTCTGCTTCTACATCGTTCTGGGACTATCTTTCCTGAATCTACCCTAACCCGCCTTTCTAACTCTTAGCAGTCCGGGAATCTGAGGGCCTTAGATATGCATATGTTGGAAAACAAAGTAAATGCATCAGATGTGTCCAAATGATGCAATGTACACTTAAGCTTGGTTTCAAGCTATAGGGCCATTCAGTCCGTCTGAAGGAAACATTAGTTAGCAACAGTTCATATTCAGATTTAACTGGGGGGATTTCACTTGGAACTGACAACAGTGCTCACCTTTAGGACAGAGGCTAAGTTGGTCATGTGCTCATTGAGGGCACCCTCGGACTCCTTGTAGGTCAAGCAGGTGAACTGGTACTCCTCAGGATCAAAGGCATCAGCCCCCTGCTGCTCCACATCGCTGGATACTCCCACGTAATAGTCTTCTATGTCCCCAGGGTCCTCATCCTCTTCTTCCTCCTCACAATTTGGGTCATAGTCCTCTTCATTGCTGTCAGACCCCTGGCTATTCATGTCCACAGACATCTTAACATCCAGCCAAGTTGCAGATCAAGAAAGCAGGTTTTTTGGCCCTCCCCCCAAACTTTACCACTTTCTCAAATGCATTAGTGTTTTTGTATTCTAAGGGAGAAAAAGGAAAAAATAAGTGTTACCTTTCTTGTGAGAAGTTGGAACAGAAACCATTCAAAAATCAAAATGGCATAGCCCTGGCCCTACCCCCACTATGGCCTATTTCCCTACTTTGGTCTCATACAGGTAACCTCACCATCGTCTCCCTGCCCAAGATTATTAAAGAGAAACCCCTTCCTGGAGGGGCAGAAGTGGCTGACAACAGAAACTTCATACGAAGGGTCTGGCATGAAAGAATAAAGCTGTCTGCTCTATGTCAATGAGTCATTCCCATGGACTTGTCTTTCCTGCCAGAGTCTTTAAGAGAGAAGCACATCCCCACAGTTGACTGCCTACAAGATGAGCCACCTAAAGGTTGAACTACCGAAATTTAAAATTCAAAATCTCTTTGCTAATCATGCCCCGCGTAGTGATGACACATATGGTACATGACAGTTCCTTCCCACTATAATATCTAGGAAAAGAATATCACTGTTTCACAGACATGGCTCTCAGATATCTGGAAAGCAGGTGCACGGTTAGTAAAGAAAAAATTAAAAGCCACACTGTTCTTCAATATCCTTCTCCAGCATGCAAAGTTAACTGATTTCTCAGTGTTAAAGGATTCTACTGATCCTTTACAAAAGGGATACTCAGAGGAAAAGAAACTGACTAATATTGAAGGAAAACCATAAAAATTCTTGTCTTAGCAGAATCGAGGCTAGGTAAAACCAGACTCTAGGGTGAACAAACAAGAGTTCAAATGGAAACAGCTATTGAAAAATCCTCACAGATCAAAATGTTACTCAATTACATATAAATGAACAGAGAACACTAGTTGAGAAAGCAAACAATCGCCAAGTACTAAATGCATCTCAATGAATAGTACCAAACAGTGACTGAAATGTGAAAACTAATAGAACCTTAAAATGCAAGAGCATTTGGATTGAATGGTATGTAAATAATTTACATAACCATATCCAGATGAAATACAAATGTAAATGTAAAGTTTATTTGAAGTAGATAATCTCTTAAAAAAGTCAACCATAATTAAAATGCAGATTAAAAATAAATATATACTGACTATAAGCAGTCTAAAGGAAGACAGAACCACCTTTTAATGATATCACAAAAAAAGCAGTGAATCTAAGTTTTATGTTAATTATAATTGCCCATTTTTTAAAATCACATTGAGAAGGCAATATATATATAATAGTATTTCAAATTTGATTTTTAACAAATTGTATTACATGGTATAACCACCTAATCACAACTGAATTTAACTACGGTATTTTTCCCTTAGGAGAAAAAATTAGTTTTGAAATTAAAAATACCTGTAATTCTTGAAGATCTTGCAGGAAGATGTCACCCAAATATTCTATGTCATATAATTTCCATCTAAAATGAAAAGAGAATTCTGATATTTTTAAATTGGTACTCTTACAAATTTATTTTTTAAAAAGCAAAGACATTTAAGAGGACAAGCAGCAAGGGACCAGAGTAACTGTGGAATTACAGTTGACCCTTGAAGAACATGGGTTTGAACTGCACAGATCCACTTATACACAGATTTTTTTCAATACTGTATTTTCTCTTTCTCATAATTTTCTTAATAGCATTTTTCTCTCGCTTACTTTATTATAGTAAAATAGTATATAATACACAACATACAAAATATGTTATTTGTTTATGTTATCAGTAAGGCTTCTGGTCAACGGTAGGCTATTAGTTGAGTTTTTGGGGGAGTCAAAAGGTATACACATATTTTAGACTGTGCAGGGGGTCCACATCCCTAACTCCTGCATTATTCAAGAGAAGTCTGCATGTCATAATTATATTGACAAGTTACATGATCTTCTGAATAAAAGTATTCAAAGTAAACAGCTGACAATAATTTTAACCAGGGTACTACTGGTAATGGAAATGGATACCCAACTTCCTCCATCAGTTTAAAAGTCCATCGCCTTACTCTTTTCTTTCAGAGTCCCTAAATTAACTATCACAATTTCAATCCTAAATGTTACATACAAAGTAAATTGTAACTGACTTAAAACTGAACTTTTACTATAAAGTCACTTCCACTGCGGTAATCTAACACTTACAAAATACTGTCAATATTTCAGGTCTCACTTTACTTGTGAAAAAAAGTGGTTTCAAATAAAAAAATGTCCCATACGAGATGCCACCAGGCAGTATTAACACTCATTTCCTACCTCTCTTCTGACATGCTAAAAGGCCATCTGACTTTCTCAGAAATACAGACCCCACTATTCCAAACATTTAAATGAGTACTATTTGCTTACTCAATTAGTAACTTCATGTCTATTTCTTTATCCTTTAGAATTACTTAGAAAACCAGATCTTATAACTTCCAAACGTAGACAGGCAAATATAAACCAATGAAAATCAAAGTCCAAACAATGATTGTGAAAGATTATTTCCAAAACGGTAGAGGAAAATTTGTTTTTTTTAAAACCTTTTTGCTTTTGCCTGTTTTTATGTAAGATACAGCTTACTGGGCAAATAGAATCTATGAATATTGTTCCCATTTACGAAATACTACTACCCATAATAGCTCTCATGTAATGAGAGCCAATTTCAGGTCTCATTAAATCTTCACAACCATACAAAGTGGCAATCACCCCCTTCTTACATATAAGGAAACTAGAGTTCGAAAAGCTTAAGTAGCTTGCCCAGGACCTCGATGTTGGCAGATGCTGAAGAGCTCAGCATTATACTTCCACCAGATTCATGGCCTATGTTGATTCGCAATTCCCCATCACCCTCCCAGAGCAAAGCTAACTCCAGAATCACAACAGAAGAGCATGCTTCCATTTTTTTCTGGATTTCTCCCCGGGGATTTGGGCTTAGAGGCTGCCCAGGGTTCTCACCAACTAAATCGTCAAGAACCAAGGAAGAACTTCAAGCTCCCCTCCTAAAGGGGAACCTGAAAAAAGAACAACATTTCGTACTTACTAGGTGTTCTAGGTTCATATTTAACATTTAATTTTTAATCTTTCCAAAGTTAATGATCCCTATTCTTCTTGAAAGAGTGCTGACATTCAAAAGGGCCAGTATGTTATCTAATTAACGGAACTGGTGACAATGTTTTGATTTCCTTAGATGTTAAATATTGTCCTTATGTCGCAGAAAAGGAGTAAAAGAAATTACTTTTTCCTAGAGCCAAAGTCACATGTTCAAAAAGACCTGAGACCCACCCTGAATTAAAGAATCCAAATGGAAGACGTCTCAACTTAAAGTTGACAAGAACGAAACACACTTTTTGGTGAATCTGCCCATGTTTACTCCAGTTATAATATTTAGCACTGAATGGTCTTTTACTGAGTCAACATCTCTGAAGAAAACTACTTGACAAAAAACTATGAACCAGAAACTTAGTTTCAAAACATTACACTACGTCTGTACTGCCAAATACAGTAGCCGCTAACTACATGTGGTTATTTAATTTAAAAATTAAGTTGAAAATTTGGTTTTTCAGTCGCACTAGCTACAAGTCAAATGCTCAATGGCCACGTGTGGCTTGTGGCTACCTTACTCAACAGCAACTGTATAGAATATGTCCATTGTGACAAAGTTCCATGGGACACAGCAACAATCGGTACTGAGATGAAGTCATCCGAGAACACGGCTGCCTCTCCCGTGGCTAGCACAGAGGCGTCCGGCAAGGCGGCGACGCAGCTCCTGGGACGCCTGTCCCTTCCGAAGCACTGAGCTATCCGCGAGGACACAGAGCCCACGCGCTGGGGGTCCCTTCATATGCGGGCGTTAACTAACCGCGCGGGTGGCACTGCAAGAGCTCAAAATGATGACCTAAGTGGCTAGCCCCGGAGGTGGCGCGTTTCCCCGGCGCGCCGGGTGGGGAGGGCCCATATACACCGGCGTCAGTCGGTCAGAGGCGCTGGCCTCCGACCTCTCCGCGAGCTGAAGGGGAAGGAAGAGGAAAAACGGGGACACCAAGCGCCCCGTCCGCCACGGCCGTAGTCTTCGGCTGCCGGTCCGCGGCCGGCCGGGGGCGCTGGGACCGTGTACGGGCGGCCTGGGGAGCCGGGGCCTCGCGGACCGCGACGAAGGCGGAGCCCGGACCCGGCTAGGGAGGCGCGCGGAGAGCCCACCTCCCTCCCCCGACCTGCCGGGTAAACAAGGCCGCGACCCGCACTTCTCACCTACCGGGAGCCGCGGCCTCGCGGCCGCTGAGCCCGGGCGGGCCAGACCGGGTCGGTCTGAGCCAGAGGGATCGGACCCAGGCGCGGCGGCGGCGGAAACGGCAGGCCGACGCCGGTCAAGGCCCGCGCTGCTTCCTCCGGCGGAGCCGTCTCCGCCGCTCCGGAAGCGCTCAGCGCGGTTACGTCACTTCCGGCCCGGGGTCGACCCGCGGTCGCAGGGGTCGCGGCCGACGCTAGGTAATAGTGCCCTTGGGTCGGCGCTTGTGTGTACCCCAGCGCTCGGTCCCAAAATCTGACCAGGGCACGGCCAGCGCTGAGGGTTGCAGGAAGCAGCGGAAGAGAGGGCTCGGCTTACTGGATCGTGGTCATGGCATCGTTTCCGGCTTTCGCCTACCAACGCCGCCCGCCGCGATATTTCTAAGCAGGGTTTTTCTGATAGACTCCGCATTTCACTGTTTGTATTCTGGTGTCGGACATGGGGAAGACATCCTGACGTCCGTGGAGTGGATAAAGGACGGTTGCTAGACGAAGGAGAGCACGGCCTTTGGGTCGGCGCGCGGGGCCTGAATTCCGCCTATGCCCTGAGGCTATCTCCTGGTGGCCCCAGACTCGCAGGACCTCGCCAGGCTTTCATTTCCCTCTCCGCCCGACTCACCGCCCACTTCTTCGGCTTCCCATCACCATACAAGGCTGAATCTTAACTGCCTTGCTGCCCAGTTTTTTCAAACAGTATAGGAAGTGTCAATCATGACTTCTAGTATACCTTCTGTGTCCTGTCGTTAGGCGTTATGGATAGGTTAGAGCCATGGAGGGTCACTGAAGTTGCTGCTACACAAATAGAAACGCCAGTGTGAAGCCGCTGATGCTAGGGAGCGTCTTGGGCCGTGCAAGTACGTAGATAACCCAAAAGATTTCCATCCATACCCGAGTCGAGTCGTGTATGCACTGATATTCGAGTTCTACGTGTAACGGGCTCTCTTATTTAGTGCTTGCTGCTTGTATGTACGCGTATATTTCTTATCCATGAGTTGAAACTCACTTCCAGTTTAACTCAGAACATGTGTCTAAATCAGATACAATTAAATACTAAAAAACTCCAAATTAATTTGGAGTGAAAATGAATAGTGATGAGTAAGATACTGTAGGGTTATGAATTTTGTATATTAGCAACATAAAAGTCTACTATAATCCAGTGTGCCTTAATAACATTTGTTTTGAGAAAACATATCCCTTTAAATTATGATACTAGCAATGAACCCAAATTATATTTTCTGCATTTGAAATGTCACTTAGAAGCTCTTACTCTGGGTTACTGGTAATAAATTATCTCTAGTGAACAAAAGGGAAAACAGTCTTTCTGTGGAGTTATTGTGTTTAGGTGTCAAGCACAAAGCTGCACGTACAATATATTGGAATCCTATGTATTATCCTTATTTGTCGACTTGTCTTTCCCCTGATGGTGAGTTTTTTAAGAGCACTGATCCAACCTTATTTTCAATATTACTCCATTAAATAAACATTTATTGGGCTGACGATAACATTTTTAAATAGTAGCAGTCTCTCCCCAGGAAATAAAGATTTAAAAATTAAGCCGAAACATTTAAGGATATGCATAAAAATTTGTGCACATACGTGTGTTTTGGAATGGTGTTTCTAATAGTAAAAAGTTTGTAGCATCTCAAGTGTCCAAAAGTGAGGATTTGTTAAATTATGGTAAAATATACAATAAAGAAGGCCATAATAATGATGCTATACAAAGGCAGCTATTGACAAGGAAAGGTATTTGTGATATACTCTTAAGTGATAAGAATAAGATGTGAAAATGTGTGTGATATTCTATTTTCAAAACATATATGCATGTAAAAAATATAAAGTCATGGTTTCTGTGGGACAGGAATCTGGACAGGCCGCAGTGGGAATGGTTTATCTCAGATTCTCAATGTCTCGGCCTCAGCTAGAAGATTCAAAGGCTGGGAGCTAGAATTATAGGAAGAATTATTTACTCATACGTCTGATGGTTGATGGTGTCTGTTAGCTGGAGGCCTTGCTGGGGCTGTCAGCCAGAACACACACACACACATGACCTCTCTATGTGACCTGTTTTTCCTGGAAACGTGGTGGCTGGGTTCCAAGAACAAGTGTCTTAAGAGAGAGCCAGGTGGAAGCTGTATCTCCTATTATGGCTTAACCTTGGAAGTCACACAGCATTATTTTTACCACATCTTATTGGTCCAAGCAGTTACAAAGGTCCTCTCAAGTTCAAGGAGAGGAAATGAAACCCCACCCTTGATGGAAGAATACCAATATGATATCACATTGTAAGAAAAGCATATGGTATGGGATATATGTGCGGCCGTCTTTGGAAAATATAGCATGTATCTTACACATATGTCCTTCATCTTTGCTTTTATTGATTTTAATTAGAAGACTAGTACATTCATACATTAAAGTTGTAAAAAATTAATACAAAAATGTTGATGGCAATATTCCCATTAACTCCAACTCAACCCTATTCAGGATTACTGCCATTCTCCAGAGTTTGGTGCCTGTCTTTCCAGGACCCTTTCTATGCATCTACATACATATCTATATTTATAACTATACACATACTTACATAAACTTTAAAAAATTAACAGGCTATTATAAATATTCTGTTTCTTTTTTAACTTAGAAGGTGCTATCATTATCCCCATTTCACAAATGAGCAAACTCAGATACAGAAAGGTGTGGTAATTGCTCAAAGTCATAAAGTTAGGAAGTGGCCAAGCTGAGATTGTAGCCCTGGCCATCTGGCTCCAGAGTTGGACCCCTTCTCAACATTTCCTAGTATGATCGTACTGTCATCTGACCATGCTCCTTTTGCAAGTCATCTTTTTCTAATTTTCACTCAGGTAAAATTACTGATAGTGCTGCTGTGAACACCCTGAGATGTACTACTTTTTGCCTAGATGTGAAAATGGTCTGGGTTATATTCCTAGAAATGGAATTGGTGAGTCAACTTCTACGTTCATTTTACATCATTATAGATACAGCCAAATCACCTTCGAAAACTGCCTTTGGTTCTTTGAGTCCAGGTAAAGGCCAGGCATCATGTTGTTAGATATGATGGCAAGGAAAGGCAACCACAGCTCCTGCAATCAAAGAGATTTGGTCTATTAGGGGATGCATAAATTTGAGGAATAATTAAATAAGAGTGAAATTGCTGTGAGGAGTACTGCACAGGAGTCAGTGGGCTCCATCTTCAGCCTCTGCTCCATCTACACTCATTTCCTAGTGATCTTATCCAATCTCTGCCTGCGTATCTCCAACACACTAATGACTTCCAGGTTTCTATTTCTAGCCCTACCCAATTTCCTGAACTCCACACTCGATATATTCAATTATCCATTTAATACCTCTACTTGGATGTCATATTGGCATTCAGATTTAACATGTCCCAAACAAAACTCAATTTTATCTCCAAACTTGCCATTCCCCCCAATGTTTCCCAGCTCAGTAATGTCACACTCTCTCACCATTTACTCAGGTCAAAAATTCACAAGTCTCTCATAAGTCTTCTTTCCTTTTCATATTTCACATTCAATCCATAAGCAATATCTATGTGCCATACCTCCACAGTATGTCCTGATTTGGCACTTCTCACCACCTGTGCTCTAGTGCAAGCCACCATCATGTGTCCCTGAATCTGAGTGGGTCCCTTAACTCGGTAGTCTCTATGCTTCTACCCTTGCTCCATTACATTTGTTCTCAACATTGTTTAGGAAGATCTTTTTAAAGCATAAAATGTCATTTCCCTGTTCAAAACCCTCCAAAGCTTTCTCTCAAAGGCTTTGGCCTTAAGAGGCTTACAGAGGATAGAGGCTAGAGCCAAATACTCAGGGTTAGAATTCCAGTTTGGCAACTTCCTAGCTATGTGACCTTGCTCAAGGAAACTTACTTCTTTATGACTTAATTCTCATTTGTGAAATGGGGATAATAGCACCTTCCATTGAGTGAAAAAGCAGAATTATAGTTATGATAGCTTTTTATTAATTAAAAAAAAGGTTTGTGTAAATGTATGTGTTTGTGTGTGTACTTGTTAGATATAAATGTGTGTGTAGATGCATAGAAAGGGTCCTGGAAGGACAGGTACAAAATGCTAATATTTTACATTCTTGTTTTTTATATTCTTGTTTTTTAGGTTGTGCTCTTTAATCCATTCGACCTCTGCTTTGGGGGCTCCTACTTTCGTGCTGGCCCCTCTCTCGTGCTGCAGTCTTCCAGGGGTTACATATACATCTATTTGCTGAAGCCTTACTGGCTTCTGTCTCTGGTCTTTACCTCTCTCCTAGTTCCCAAGCTATATACCTGACACTAACCAGTTATGTCCCCAGATGTGCCATGGGCACTGGAAGTGCAGTGTGTCTGAAAACCAGAGCTGCTGCAGGTTTTTCTGGAAATGCCTCTGGGGTTCTAGCTCCTTTTCCATCCTTCTATGACCCCCTCCCCAGTTCACGCCTTCACTGACTCTTGCCTGAACCGTTGTAATTCTCTCTTAACTGGTCTCTCTGCTTTCAGTCCCTCCCAAAACAAATTCACTCATCCAACATAGATTTTCTAAAACAAATCTGATCAGGTCACCATAGTTCTTAAAAAATTCTTCCATCATTCCCTATCATCTCCTAGAAAAAGCTTATAATACAGAGTAGATAGGCTTTTGGACTTTGCCCCAGCCTCTTTGCCCTCCACTCCCCTACAAGCCCTCTGGACCAGTCAGGCCCAGTCACTTCCTGATCCCAATCCTGATCCTGTTACTCGTCTTCCCACCCCAAGCATATATGGGGGCCATCTTCCCCATTCCAGGCTTCCCTCTAGCCTGGGAGCACCTACAGAAGACTTATCAGGTCACCTTGGCAATGAGGTATCTGCGACAGAGTAGGGGTATGTCTATTATTCACAGCTTTTTGATTTAAAAAATTTCAAACATACAGAAATGATGTAAGAGTGATATAATGAATACCTGGATACTGTGCACCTAGGGTCACCAAGACAAAAACATTAGCATCATCCTTAACTTCTCTCTTGCATACCTTTTATTTTATTCATTAACAATTCCTTTAGGTTCTTGCTTCAGAATATATCCAGAATCCAAATACTCCTCACCGCCTCCTCTGCTATGCCCTGATCCAAGCCAGCATCTATGACCATGACCGTTAGCCTCCTCAAGGCTCCCTGCTTCCTCCTTGATCCCTACTGCCTATTCTCACCCAGCAGAGGGCTCCTGTTAACTCATGAGTCTCTCCCCTGCTCAAAACTCCAGAATGGCTCCCATCTTCTTTGAAGAAGCTAATGTTCTCACAGTTGACAAAGTGTGCTATGTATACTACCATCTCCTACATGTCTGTTGCCTCTCCTGCTCTCCCTCGCTCGGGTCTAGCCACAAAGAAATCCCTGTGGTTTCTCAACAGGCCAGGCATAGACAATCACTTTTGCATTTTCTTGTTCTCTGCCCTTAAGGTTCCTCAACTTCCACCCCGTATCTGTGGGATCAGGACTCATTCTCTCACCTTCTCAGGTCTTGAATGCAAACACCTCAGTAAAACTCTCCCTTACTCACCTAATTAAAATTGCAAATTACTCTGCCCCCTCACTCTCTAATCCTCTTTCTGGGTTTATTTTTCTCACGTGACACACTAGTATTTTTGTCACTTATTTATTTTTGTTATGGTCTGTAAACTCCATAAGGACAGGGACCCATGCGCTGTGCTACCAGCCGTGCTTCTGGCATCTGGAAGGGCGCCTGAGACATAGCAGAGCACAACTGACTTCTGTTGAGTGGAGGAACGGTAGCCCAGAGAAGAGACTTCGGTGAGGAATTAAGCCCAACCGCGGGTACTGCCAAATACCCTCAGACAGCGTCACGGCCCGCCCCACTCCCTCAAGCCACGCCCACGGGGGGCGGGACCGCGGCCGGAAGCAGATTCCCCGCCACACTCTCCGCCGGCGGAAGCCAGGCCGGGCAGTCTAGGCCCTCCTTCCGACTTGCCTCGGGCTCCTGCCCCGCCTCCCTGAATGTGGGTGAAAGGTCGGCAGTGCCGGCACTGCTACTGGGGCAGTGAAGCTAGGCGGCGGGGAACGTACCGACACACTGACGAGCAGACGGACCATGGCAGACGAGGCGAAGCCCATCAGCCCGATCAAGAACCTACTGGCCGGCGGCTTTGGCGGCATGTGCCTGGTGTTCGTGGGGCACCCGCTGGACACCGTCAAGGTGCGAGGAAGGTGGAGGGAGGAGGCCTGGGCGGGGTATGGAAAGCAAGGTCTCCAGCGAGGTGCGGCCGGGGATATAAAGGGGGCCCGTGGGAGCTTCCGTGAGAAGTTTAGAGAATATCCCTTTCGCCCCTTTTGGAGTTCGCGGGAAGCTGTTCCTCTCCTGCAGAGAGCTGGATCTCGCAGAGCAAGCCGACTAACTGCCCATCAAGGGCTCTGATTTAAAGTTCTCTGTCCCGTAGCCTCTCCTGACCTTGCGCCACTTCTTTAGGAATGAGAAAGAAGCGCCTCCCCAAAGTTCTGATTTCAGCAAACCCTAACATTATAAGCAAGATCGAAAGAGGTCACCTGTAAAGCCCATCTCAGGAAGAGAGCTAAAGACAGAGGCACGGTTATTCTAGAGATGTCTTTTGGCGCATTCCTCTGGGACCAGAGTGCCCCATTACCATCTCCTTTTCACCTTTCACTGTCCACGAGGGTCTTGGCCATTTTCAGCCTGTCACCCTGTGTTAGACTGAGTGGCCCCCAGTGCGAAATGATGATGTCCTCAGTGACTCAGCCTCTGCCAAGGAAAGCCAGTGACCTACTTTGCCCAGGACTAGGCCTGTCCTCACAGCTCCCAGGTAAGGAAACTGTGGTCAAACTGAGACAACTGGAAAGAGGAGACTCCTGGGGGCTTGTTCCCTGGGCTTCCTCTCAACGCTTCCCTATGCAGCACTTTCAGCCAGGTTTTGCTGGAGGCTAAAGTCCATTCCCTGTGACTTAGCATTCAAATCTTCATCCCTGTTTTCTAACCTAATTTCTGGACACACGCTTGGAGGAACTTGACAGATCATGGCCAGGATGGGCCTTTGGGGAGCAGACATGTCACAGAGTAGGAAGCCTGTGCAGGGGTCTATTAGAATATAGACTTGGGCACATGGCCTCTCCACGCTGCTTGAGTGTCCTTACGACGTGGTGGTTGCCTTCCCCCAAAACGAATAACCTGAGATGCAGACAGGCAGAAGCTTACCTTTTCATCGCCTTGAGAAAGTCACATAGCATCAATACCACCACATTCTATTCAATCGAAGTGAGTCGTTGAGTCTGACCCACATTCAAGGGAAGGAGGATTAGCATTTACCTTTTGAAGGGGAAGAGTGTCAAAGAATCAGTGGACATAATTGACAATCACCACACGGGGTAAGGATGGGTGAGGATTTGGCCTAGGAGAAAACTCAGACACAGAGAGGAAGAACTTAGGATTCTGGGAGCTTCTTGAAGGACTACTCCAACAGACTGGGTACTCGTGTGACAAAGAAGAACAACAGGAAGAGGTCAGAAGTGATGCTAAGGTTTCAAATCCTGAGAAAGAGAGTGGTTATGTGGCTCTGGCACAAATGGGCCATTGCCCAGGAG
>NW_006434366.1:394790-401633 GCF_000325575.1 Pteropus alecto | reverse complement strand
GGAATTTGGAAATGTAGCCGTGAAGGTGGGGAGAGAAAGTCTAGAGATGGCCCAATGGTCGTCATCACTGAGCAGCAGCTGAAGCCCTAGACTCAGGTTTCTTTTTCTTTTTCTTTTTTATTTCATTTATTTATTTATTTTAAGTTTATCGAGCTAGACTCTGAGTTTTCTGAAAGGAATAGTGGACCAGATGAGTAGGGTGCTAAGCCTTGGAGAATGCCTGGAGTAGCAAAGAAGACAAAGGAGGAAATACTAAGAAGGGAGATTTAAAGAGAGAGACAGTTTGAAGCATTGGCTACACCAAAAGGGCAAGAAGGTTGAGGACCAAGAAAAGCAGATTAAATCTGCCTCACTGCAAAATGCCTTTGTTGAACCTTACCTAATCACCAACATGCCACCACAGATGGGAGTCCGGTAGTGGCTAGAGCTAAGCTTTGCATTGGCTGGTTACTGGCATGTCATTGGAACTCACTAAACCTAGTCTTATCTGTGAACTGGGACTACCTCTCCCACTGGGTCACGTGAGATCCATTAGATAAGAAACAAATGGTGAAAGTAAGCGGATGAAGAAATCAGAGGCAGCGTCTCTCAAAGCATGTTACTAATGATTGTTGAGTACAGGGTTTGAATAAATTGGAGGAAAAAGAAGTCTGAATCCAACAGGTTAAGTGAATGCTGAAGACATATATACAGTGCAGCTTTTTCTGTTCAGAGTTTTGGCAGACAGTTGGGCCACTGCTACTGACAGGCAATTCGGATTCTGGGAGATGACTGTATCTTAACTTCTGATTTCAGGTCCGACTGCAGACGCAGCCCCCGAGTTTGCCCGGCCAGCCTCCCATGTATTCTGGGACCTTTGACTGTTTCCGAAAGACTCTTTTTAGAGAGGTATGGTATCCCGGTGCTGGGCATTCCTCTGACTCAGAGGAACACGTTCACAGGTTGGTTTGTTACTCCCTGAAGGGGGCAGGGTGGCTGTGTGTAGTTTTGTTGGAGGTCTGGCCCACAGCGGCGGCTCACTCGCTGTGCCACCACCCTGTGCCCTCCTATTATGATTACTCTGGAGTCTTTGCTAGTTCCAGCTACTGTTTTCTACAGATGACTGAAGCTAGTAAAATGATTCTCTCTTTTGGAAGGCAAGAATTTAGACCACAGGGGATTAATGAATAATTGGAGACTCAAAATGGAAGAAAATGCAAATCTGGATTAATCAGTTTGACAGGAATCGGTGGCAGAAGTTCACAAAAGTCTGAAGGAAAAGACAGCCATCTGAGAAACAGTGAGAGAGGCCCGCAGAGTCTTCAGACTCCTAGACAAGGACACTAAATTGGTTTGAAGTTACTGGATCACAGAATAATTTTCATAGATTTCTTAGAGTGAAAACATGGGATTTTTAAAAAGTTTTAATTACTAGTGACATTACTCACTTCATTAGCACAGGTGTAAAAAACTCTACTGAGAACTTTTTTTCTTCCTTTGCTTCCTAAAATATAGGTCTTGTGAATAAACACTATTAAATATACAGTCTTTCTTAAATACATGGAGTACCTATTTAGCAGCTGGGCAGTGTGCTGGGTGCTGGGGGCCTGGTGAGAATGGCTTGTGTAAATCCAACTCCCTGCAGAGTCGACTAGGCTTCCTTAGTCCATATTTGTGGGTGTCCCTGGTTTTTACTGTGCCAGTCTTAGCTGTCTGCTCTCTGGAGCTGCCACACAGAGATCTTGGTTGTGCTGCATGGACCTGGGTGGGCCAGCACCCTGGAAGGAGGGCTAGAAGAGTTGTCAGGAGGCGTGGACTTGGCCCCTTAGGACATGAGCCTTCTTCTCAACCAGGTGGCGAGCCATTGGGGGAGCTTCAGAAGGACTTTTTCCCTTGTAGATCCTCCTCAGAACCTTCTCTGCCTTGTTTACTTTGTCCTGTTGGCTGCCTCTGCACTTTGTTTTTGGGGAGTCTGCTTATAGCCTATAGCAATGTTTGACCTTTGCACCGTCCAGGAGAGCTGACAAGTAGAGTTCCAGAAAGTGGCTTGGTTGTGAATGCCCAAGGCATGCACGAGGCCGGTTCTTTGGGCTGGGTCTGGACCGTCCTGGTGTGCTGCCCCACTCTGTAAGGAGCGACTCTCACATTTTTTGTGTTTGTTTTTTAAAT
This sequence comes from Pteropus alecto, assembly GCF_000325575.1. Classification (NCBI taxonomy): domain Eukaryota; kingdom Metazoa; phylum Chordata; class Mammalia; order Chiroptera; family Pteropodidae; genus Pteropus; species Pteropus alecto. The sequence goes on along the minus strand of NW_006434366.1, from coordinate 399,485 downwards.
TATTCCTTATTTTGTATTAAAGTGATATAAACTTGTTACAGAAAGGCTTGTAACAAGGTAACAAATTGATCCCCCTCCATTCTCCAGGACAACTACTTCCAGCTTTCAGTTGTTCATGCTGTTTCTAAGGAACTACACAGTATACATTCACTACTGTATTTTATACATCTTTAGATGTTTTAGCTCTCTATTCATGGTAAAGGATTTTAACTCTTACATAACCTATCCCCTCTTTCTGCTCTGCCCATATAATTTTATCACACCTTGTGATTTAATCCAATTCACTGTTTTTATGATTACCATTTCATATATGTTTCTTTCTGATAACTAATGTACTGTGATGTGCATTCATTTCTTGGGCAACTTTTTGTTTCTCTTGAGGTTAGGTTAATAATTATGCCAATCTCCATTGCTTATGTTTCTTTGAATCACTGCCTCTGTCACCCTGTACTCTAAATGCTCTGTGGAATACCTTTCTGTTTGGTTTCCCACACTGCCTAAACAGTAATGATCTGTTCTTGCAATGTGTGTTATTTTGCTTTGTTTTTCTTGGAAACATGCCTCCTAGAGCCTGCCTGTCACGGGACAAGTGACCAGGTTCATATCAATGTCACGAGAAAGAATTCACAGACAGACAGTAAAGGCGATAAAGCAATAGCTCAAATTTATTGGAAGCAAAAATACACTCTTAAAAGCAAAAGTACACTCTCAGACTGGAGAGCGAGCAAGCTCAGAGGGAGCTGCCCTGCCTTATTGTGGGTTTTGGGGTTTTATCTATTGATCTAATTAAGGGGTGGACTATTCATGATCTGGGGTGGTCTCTTCATAAAAAGAAAGCGATATGGAAAACACCCCTTTTCTTGCCATATTTGGGTTTTTCGGAACTGTCATGGCATCAGATGCATGATGGGTACAGCGTTAACTGCAATGCTAATTTATTATAATAGCTGTATAATGAGAGAAGAATTAGGCCAAAGGTGAACAGAGTCTGACCTGTGCATGTGTCTTTGTGGAAAGACCACCTGTGTCTCCGAGTCAGGATGTTGTGGGCTTTGGGCTCCTTTAAGGGCTTATCAGGGCTCATGGCGACCACATCTGTGCCCTTGTGGGTTTCTCATCCTCCTGCTCATATCTGTCTATCTGCCTACTGCGACACTCCCTCCTCGTACTCCCATGTAGACTGGCTTCTTCCCAGGCCCACGGCACCCTATACCGTCCTGGAAATCCCTTTCGTCTTTCTTGGGATGAACTTTTGCTCTCCTGGGTCCCAGACTTTCCTCTCCCTTGGTTTACTAACCTTGTTTGGTTGGGATATCTCTTTGTCTTACTGTCTACTTACTGCTAGTACATAGTTGCTCTCATTACCCAAATGTACTCGTGAAAATTGATGTGCAGTCTTACTATTGTTTTTAACAATAAAAATCCCATGTCTTAATACTTGGAAAACACATAAATTTCTTAATCACCTGTAATCTCGCCCCAAGGAAGCCAGGTCACATTGTACATCCTGTTTTGTAGCCTCCTTTTTTGTTTTCACTTAGTAGTGTCTTTTCATGTTACATTGGGATTTTATGACTGTGCGATAGTCCATTTACTGAGTTACCATAATTTGTTTCATTTATCTTGTATTTGGATTCCAAAATCGTGTACCTGATAAATGCGTGATGTCGTTTTAAAAAATATCTCTGAGTATTTTCTTAGAATAAATTTCTAGACAGAGAATTGTGCTGCGCAATTCTCTTCCAGATTTTCTTCCAGAATAGAAGCTGTTTTCCATTTTCTTCAGCAGTATGTAAGAGGACAATTTCTGATAAATGTTGGGGGTTTCTACCTTTTCACAGCCCTCCTTGCTTGGCAGAGTTGAAGGAAGGAAGCCTCAGGGGAGTGGACACACTGCTTCTCTTTTTCAGCGCTGTAAAAGTTGGTGGTGTAAAGCTTCTGCTTCTGTGATTCCTTACAGGGCATCACGGGGCTATATCGGGGCATGGCTGCCCCCATCATTGGGGTCACCCCCATGTTCGCTGTGTGCTTCTTTGGGTTTGGTTTGGGGAAGAAACTGCAACAGAAACACCCAGAAGATGTGCTCAGGTGAGTACTTACAGGCCTGGAGCATTCGATGCTGCCCTGCCGGGTGGCCGTCCTCCTGGGCCCGGAGGCTGGCACCTGGGAGCTCCACATGAGGGAGCTACTCGAGTTTCTTTTGCCTTGTGAACCAAAAGGGAAAAAGCTCCCTTCTCCCCCCTCCCCTTACCAGGCTTTCGTAACTTTTTTCTGTGAGGCTACCGGTATTGCTAATGGGGACATCAGTATTACCAGCCCTGCAGGGGTTTGGGAGGTCTGAATGATAAAATGTGTGTCACGTGCTGAGAGCAGTACCTGGTGCTGCAGTAGTGACAGCAGCAGCCTTGTTTTCCATTACCTGGTTGGGAAAAAGGAGGCTCTCGCTTTGTTTTACTTTATAACGTGATTATAATTATTTCAGATATTGGTTTCTCTGTTAAAGTGAAATAAATTAGTGTATTTCCTTCAAGTTTTATAAACTTTAAGAAGTTGGATTTGGGTATGAAGAGGCAGATGAGTCAGAATTATAGCTCAGAATCGACAAAATAGTAAATGAAAACAGACTTCTTGGGATGCAGAAGAACTCTGAGTAGAAACATGTGATGTCAAGGTACTCTGTCTGAGCTGTGTAAGGTGACAACTCCTGAGAGGGGCTGCAGGCAGCACAGGACACACATAGGCTGGTCAGGCTTGAGATCCAGGAACTCAGGCGAGGAAGCCCAGGGGGCCACGCAGTTGTTTTCTGTCACTACTTCAGGCTACAGCAGGCTGAGCAAGGGTCTGGGATGTACACAGAGATGCTTATAATGCAACACTCTATTTCTGGACTCCTATGACCCTCTGAATGTGCCCAGCTTCTATGAACAGACACAGATGGTCCCAAAGGTGGGTGTGTGTAGGGTCCTTTGAAGCTGTGTTTGACAGTTGGTGATCCAAATGTCCCATGGACACATGTCCTCCCTGAGCATCTGGTCCTTTAGCTCATGTGCCAGCTCACAGGTATACCAAGGCTATGCACCAGAACCCCCAGTGGAGTCGCTGCTAGTACTTTGGCCTGTGGGTTGTGTTGCCCGTACGATCACATCAGCACTCAGAAACACTCTTCCTGCTTGAGCAAAGGTTGAGATGCTCAGGACCCCACCACCATAATCCTGCCACGTTTAGAATCCTGAATATCAGCCCTGCCGTGTTTCCCATCCCTTCAGTGGTGTTTGGGGATAGTATGGAAAGGAGTAGTATCAGGGCTTTGGGATGGCAGCCAAGGAAGGACCAGCACTCATAGATGCTTCCCTGGGGTGGGGTAGGGAGTGGCAGAATGGGCCAGGCAGTCAGAGAGTGTATCTACATGGTATCCTGTGTACACACAGAGACCCCATTCACAGGAAAGTCCCCAGTCCCAGGAGATGGAGATATCCCCAGCCTGGGGTCTGCACGTCCTGAGAAGAATGGAGCGTGTTGGTTTTATATTGGGGGAAGTTTGTTTGCTGAGAGAGTCTCTTCTTTGTGACAGCAGTGTGAACTGGAGCTGTGAAGGAGACCATGAATGAAAGCAAGTCTCTTGACTGTTCACCAGTCAGCCTGTGTGCTGGGCTTGCATGCCTGATGTAGATATATGAGCCCTGGCTGGGGCGAGTGCATGGACAAAACTGGACCATTGAGGCTCGCACCCCACCTAGAGGGAAGGACCCTGAGTGGACGTCTCCCTACCCCGATTTGACATCTGTTTTCCAGGTCTTGGGCTCCTTGTTGGGTGGGACCAGCCTCAAGGCTCAGCTGGCAGAGGCTTGGGGTCAGGAGAGGCTTCTAAGTGAAGTTTTTCAGCAACATTTGCTTAATTGTGGGGACTCTGGTAAATGCAGATTGTAGCTTTGTGCTCCATTGCCTCTAGATCATCCTGGTATTGCTAATCCCAGAAAGAAAAGGCGATGCCAACGGTGGCACAGACTGCTGTGGGCTATAGATGCTAGGAACCTCAGACTCCGCCAGATACTCAGTGTGGCTCAGTCTGTGGGGGCTAGGGTAAGGACCCAGATCTCTGGCCCCTGGGGGATCATTCCCTGCACAGAGACCCACAGAACCATCATGCCTGTCTGAGTACCATTCCTATTTGGCCCTTTCTCAGCATCTTATAGCACATTCTTTACAACTGGCCTGCCTGCCCTCAGCCAGTGGAGGTGGCCACAGCTATTCCCCCTGGCCTTGATGCTGTCCTGCTTGAATCTTGGCTTGAAATGTTCTCTGGCCCTTGATGATCCAGAGGAGGTGAGGTTGGAGAGTACCTGGGGTTGACAGAGATCCAGATCCTGGCTTAGTAGCTTTTTTCCATAACAACCCTGAATTTTATAGGTAGGGAATAAAGGCTCAGAGAGGCCTGGAAACTTATCCATAACCACATGGCAGGCCCAGGGGAGGAAGCCATGTCTCACTATAAAGCCCCTCCCGTGGGTGACAGCACCTGGGTGTGCAGGTGGGCCTCTTGCGGCTCTTGACACTGAGACCCCTGCCCTGAGAAGTTTGACATCAGAATATACCTGGCACTTGGCTTTTGCGCGAAATATGATTTATTTGTGGTATGCTTCTGCCCAAAATGCTTTTTTTTTTTTTTTTTTTTTTTTTACACAGCCATCCTCTCGT
>NW_006434366.1:389674-394754 GCF_000325575.1 Pteropus alecto | reverse complement strand
TTTTTTTTTTTTTTTTTTACAAAGTCATCCTCTGCTGGGGTTGCCTCTGTCCTGTGTGGGTAGTCATACGTGCTTACTTCTGTTTTTTGTGTTCAATACAGCTACCCCCAACTGTTTGCAGCTGGGATGTTGTCTGGCGTATTCACCACTGGAATCATGACCCCTGGGGAACGGATCAAGTGCTTGTTACAGGTAGGGTTGTGATCTGGGGTGGAGGATGTGATGTGGGGGGTGGGGCTAGCTCTTTTCATTCAGTATACAATTTCGCATGGATGTTTATGTCCTTTCACCCTTTATAAAGGCTTCAGGTCAGGTGTGCAAAACAATTTCAAGGTTTTCAGGAATATGGAAGCAATCGTAGTAGAGTCAAGAACCAGGACAGTATAACAGACCAACCCAAATGTCAGACCTGCACATTTGTCAATCCAGACATATCCACCCTTATTAGCATCTACTTCAGGACCTCTGAGAGGTAAGTCATGTCTCATCGGAGGTGGAAGGGAGGCTGCTCTAGCCAGCATCTTCTGTCTCCACCAGTTGCCCTAAGGCACAGTGATCTTAATGTGCCTGGCCTGTTCCAGGCCGAGTGAGCTGGCCGCCTACCTTAGCGCATGGACTCTTTTTAAAAAATAAATGTTACCGCTTTTTACTTCAAATGGCTGAAGTAATTTAACACATAATTCTTGCTAGAAAATTTAGATAATGGAGAGAAGCACAAAGAAAAAGATGTATTTATTTCCCATGATACCACCCCACTGAGGTAACCACTGTTATGCTTGTGTGTGAATTCTTCTAGTCTTTTTGGTAAACATGTATGTTAAGAAATGTTATGTTTTGGAATAAAATTGAGATCACCTACTGCAATAATTTTATAACTTTCTTCACTTGATATAATATTTTTTGAGTGACTTTTTCTTAAGCATAATTTTCTGCATCTTATTTCATTACATCCCTTGTCTAGGGGTATGACAAATTATATGCCATAGCGAAGGTCTTTGTGAATAAGATTTTGTACATATACCTGATTATTTTCTTAGGATAAATGTCTAGAGTTGGAGTTAATATTTTTAAAGGGATATACTTTTTAAGGTCTTTATTGCATGTTAGTTACCAAATAGCCCTCCTATAAAAGCCTGTCACTTTCTAATCCTGTCATTAGTACCTAAGAGCACCCACTTCACCAGACTCTGCAGCATCTAATTTACAACTTCTGCCAGTCTGATAGGTGAAAATTTTGCATTGTTTTAATTTTTCATGCTTTTAATTGTTGGTGAGGCTATTTTGATGAATATTAGTTGCTTGTATTTTTTCTTTGTGCAGTGTCTATTTGTATTCTTTGCTCATTTTTTTTCTAAATTGATTTATAAAAGCTTTGGACATATTAAAGTAATTAATTACTTGCATGCAGCAAGTCTTTTTCCTGGTTTACATCTGTTATTCAACTTTTGTGTATTTTTTTAAATTAAACTTTTAATTTTGAGAGAATTATAGATTCACATGCAGTTGTCAGAAATAATATAAAGGAAAAAAGAAAGAAAGAATACAGAGAGATCCCATGTTTACCTAGTTTTCCTAAAATGGTAACATCTTATCAAACTACAGTACAGTATCACAGCCAGGCTATTGACATTGGTAAAGTGAAAACACAGACCATTTCCAGGACGCCAAGGATGCCCTTTCATAGCCACATCCACTTCCCTCTTCCCCCTCCAGTCCTTAACTACCCTAGCAACCATCGATCTGCACTCCATGTCTATAATTTTGATGTTTTAAGAATGTCATATAAATAAATTCATACGGTATGTAAACTTTTCAGATGGGCTTTTTAAACTCAACATAATTTTCTGGAGATTCATTCATATCGTTGCATGAATAGTTCATTCCTTTTAAGTAGTTCATGGTGTGGATGCACCACAATATGTTTAACTTGAATTTATTGAAGGACATCTGGGTTATTTCCAGTTTGGGGCTATTATGAATAAAGATGCTATAAACATTCATGTACAGAGATTTTCCTAAGAAAAACCAAATCTTCATTTCTCTGGGATAAATGCCCAGGAGTACGATTGCTGAGTCATATGGTAATTACATATTTAGTTTTTAAAGAAACTACCAAACTGTTTTCCAGAGAAGCTGTATCATTTCACATTCCCACCAGCAGTGTGTGATGGATCCAGTTTCTCTACATCCTCACCAACATTTGGTGTTTTTTCTGTTTTTAATTTTAGCTATTCTAATAGGTATATAGAGATAGCTTCTTTTAATTTGTATTTCCCTTATAGCTGAAGATAGTGCAGTTATTTTCATGTGCTTATTTGCTATCTGGATATGCTGTTTGATGCAATGTCTGTTTGTGTCTTTTGCCCATTTTCTAATTGAATTATTTATTTTTTCTCTTGTTGAGTTTTGAGAGTCCTTTATAATAAATACTAGTGCTTTGTTAGATATGTGGTTTGCAAATATTTTTCTTCCAGTCTGTAGTTTGTCTTTTCATTCCCTTAATAGAGTCTTTGGAGCAAATATTTTTAATTTTGATGAAGTTCAGTTTATTAATTTTTTGTTATGAATTGGGCTTTGGGTACTTAGGGTGATTGGGTCTAAGAACTCAGATCCTGAAGATTTTCTCCTATTTTTTTCCTAAAAATTCTATTTATAGTTTTTTTTTTTTACATTTAAGTATGTGATCCCATTATGGGTTAATTTTTGCATAATATATAAGAATTAAATTAGAGTCTTTTTTTTTTTTGCTTATGTGCTTATGGATGTCCAATCGCACCAGTATTGTTTGTTGAAAAGACTTATCTTTCTCCCACTGAATTGTGTTTGCATCTTTGTTAAAAATCAATTGAGCATATTTGTGAGTCTATTTCTGGGTTCTCTATGTTCTTCCGTTGATGTATATGTTTATCCTTCCACTAATACCACACAGTCTTGATTAGTATAGCCATAAAATAAGTTGAAATTGAGTAGACTGATCTCTCCTACTTTATTATTTTTTAAAAAAGTGTTCTAGCTACTTAATTCCTTAGTATTTCCACGTTAATTTTAGGATAATTTAGAAAATTGAGATAAATCTTGCTGAGATTTTGATAAGACTTATGTTAAACCTAGGGGTCAATTTGGGCAGAATTGACACTTATTATTTTGAGTTTTCCAATCCATGGAAATGGTATGTCTTTCCATTTATTTAGAACTTAAATTTCATTTCCATTCCCAAAGAGGTTTAATAACAGCATTAATTTCTATTAAAGAAAAACAAAGTTCAAATGCCCAACAGTAATTATGTTTAATATGAATACAGATAAAGGCTGCTGAGTAGACACTGGATATAAATAAAAGTATTATAGGTGTGATTCATTATAATTTATTTTACAAATAAGAAAAAAAGTCACTGGCTGAAAGGGATAGTTGAGATTTATTTTCTAATATTCTTTAATTTGGACGACCCATTTCTACCCCCTGTCAACTGAGGGAACTTCCTGCTATTAGACCAAAACGATGAATCCTTGTTGGCAATTGCCACATGCCATACCACCAGCCCCTGGCTCAGAGGAAACAGTGTTTGGCCTGTGGCTCTACAGTCTTTATCCTAACCTGGTTCCAGCTTTGAGGGCACAACTTGTGCCTTTGGTCACTTGAGACTTTTACACAGCACCAGCTGGTGCCCTAGCTCATTTGAACCTTAAATACTACCACCTACCAGAGAGGAGGCTTTCACTAGATTCCAAATCTGTTATTTAAATTATTTTTTCAAAAATTAAAAGATAGAAGGAGAAGGAGGAGGAGGAAGAAGAGAAGAAACTTATCAGAATAAGAGCATTCTAGGAATGTTAAAATCTATTCAGCTTTTGGCTAGTATATGAAATTACAGATAATAAATATAACTTCTCTGCCTTAACATTATATTCAACCCTATATCTAACATTATATGTTTTATCGGAAGCTTATTTATGATGTCTTGGCATGGATTTATTTGGGTTTATTCTGTTTAGTGTTCACTCAGCTTCTTGAATTTTTATGTTTATATTTTGCCAAATTTGGGAAGTTTTCAACAATTCTTTGAGTACTTTTTCAGTCCTTCCTTCTTTTCCAATTTCTTCCTGAAACTCTAAAGACACAAATATTTGTTATTTTGTTATAGTCTCAGAGGTCCTTGAAGTTCTGTTCAATTCACTTCAGTTTGTTTCCTTTCTATTGTTCAGATGGGGTGTTTTCCACTGCTCTATATTCTAGTTCACTGATTTTTTTTCTGTCTTTCCTCTATTCTGCTGTTGAGGGAGCTATCCACTGAGCTTTTAATTTTGGTTGTATTTTTCAATTCTAAGATTTTCGTTTGTCTCTTATATTTTCTGTTTCTGTACTAAGACTTTATTTCTTCACTGCAGCTTTTTATTTTTTCTGTTTCAGGAATATTTATAATTGTATTTTGAAGGATTTTTACCATGACTGCATTAAAATCTTTGTCAGATAACTCTAACGTCTCTTGTCATCCTGGAGTTGGCATCCACTGCTTGTCTTTTTTCTTTCAGTTTGAGAACTTCCTGGTTTGGGGTATGATGAGTGATTTTCAACTGAAACTTGGATAGTTGCATATTATGTTAAGACTCTAGCTCTTATTTAACTGTCTGTGATAGCTGGTTTTCTCTGACACCATTCCAGCAGGAAAGGGAAAGATGCTGTCTCCTTACTGCCAGGTGGAGGTAGAAGTCTGGGTTCCACATTTGGCCTCTGTTGACACCTGAGGGCAGGGCACTTCTTTTTACTGCTGGGTGGGTATGGGAGTTCAGTGTCTCCACTGACACCACAGGACGGGAGGGTGCTGGTTCCTTGATGTTAGGGATGAAAGTCCTATTTCCATACTTGGCCTTCTCTGACTCCACCCTGGCACATGTTAGGTACCTGTGGCAGCCCTTCCAGGGTGGAAGTCTAGGGTCCCCATTGGTCTTTGCTGGTGTGGAGATGGCAGGGCCACAGTTTTTCCCATGATGTGTGACTTAGTAGAATGTTTAATGTCTAAAGGTTTTCTGTCTTTCTAGGCTGTCCCTTTCCTGGTCTTTTGTCGAGAGATTGCAGGCTGTTG
>NW_006434366.1:378190-389618 GCF_000325575.1 Pteropus alecto | reverse complement strand
CTGAGACAGATCAAAAAGAAAGTCCTGGAAAATCACCACCATGTTCTTCGAGTCCCAAGGTCACTCACCAGTCTGCCTGCTTTCCAAACTTTCAGAGTCTTCCTACGTTTATTTAAAAAATAACTTCTAGGGTTTTTGTTGTACTTAGCAGGAGCGATAGGGGAAAATACTTCCTAGAGGAAGTCTGTATATTGATTTTGACTAAGGAAAGTTTGTTTTCAGTAGCCTTGTCCAATAGACTCTTCTCTCATGGATTCTTCCTTATCCTTTATGCCTAAAGTCCTTTTCTGCTCCTAGATGCGACAGTCCCTATCCATACTCTTGTCCTATACGCCTCCAATCTGCTCGGTGACTGCTTTGTACCTCTCTTATCTTCACAAACCCCCATCCTCAGTGAATGACCCAGCTTCCTTCTTCACTGAGAAAACTGAAACCACTAGAAGAGAACTTTCCACCACCTCTACCCACCACTGGCACCTGCTGCCACACATGTGGCTGCCCAGCTTGTTTACTACAAGAGTGGTCCCCGCTTCTGCTCGACCCCACCTTCCATTTGTGTACCGGATCCCATCCGGTCTCGCCCATCCACAGACTCTGTTCAACAATTCTTTCTTCAAAGTCAGTTTTTGCTCTGCACTGGATTGTTCTCATTCATCAGCAACAAAAGCATAAAAATGCTTGTACTGCCACCTTAAAATATAAATCTCTCTGTTCTGCTTCCCACTTCAGTTTCTGTGTTTCATGCCTTTGTCCCCTCTCACAACAAAACTTGTGGAAAGTTTTTTTTTTTCCTCTAGTTGTTGTCTCTAGTTCCTCTTTTCTAATTGTTAAACCCATTCCGGCCTGGCTTTTGCCTCACAGCTCCAACAGAAGTACTTTTGTGAAGGTCACCAGTGACCTTTATGCTAATTCCAGTGTTCATTTCTTGATCCTCTCCTTTTTGATCCATCAATAGAATCGGACTCAGCTGATCCCCTCCTCTTCTTTGAGGAGCTGTCTTATGGCTTCTGTCTCGATTGTCCTCCTACCCACTTGGCTGCTTCTCTGTCTCTTTTTTAGATTCATCATCATCTTGATCTTTCAATGTTCATGTGTACAGGACTCAGTCCTGTAACATTCATTTCCTTGAGGATTTCTTCTTGTCACATGACTTAGACACCATCTTTATGCTGATGATTCTCCAGTTTTATCTCCAACCTTATCAGACCTTTCCTGAATGCCAGACTCATTTATCCAGCACTTCCATGTGGCTGCTCATAGGCACCTCCAAGTCACCGTGTGCAAAACTGAGCTGGTTTCCCCAATACCCACTTGACCTACAACCTGTAGCAGCTCAGTTGGTGGCAACACCATTCTTCTAGTTGTACAACTTCTAGTTGTAAAACCCAGGAGTCCTCCTAGGTTCCTCTCTTTTTCTCACTGTATATATCCCATCTGTTGAACAGTTAAGTTGACTTTCAACGTATCCTCTGTCCATCCCTTCTCAGCACCTCAGCTGTAGCCACATTGCTCCAGGTCATGTTCATCACCGGCCGGGACCACGGTGAGATCCTCCTCACTGGTGTCCTTGCTTATAGCCTGCACTGTACATAACAGTGAGAATAGTGTTAATATGTCAGTTCTATGCCAATCCTCTTTGGTTCCCCAGGGGACCGTGAGTCAGCTTCAGCATCCTCTGGTCACATGGGCCTCCCTGCCGTTCCTCAGACATACCAGGTTCACATGTGCCTGGATCATTTGAGAAAGTTATACCAAAAAAAAAAAAGCTATTGATACGCTATTGACACTTTCTTAAATTTATTATTTTTAAAAAAATTGATGTCTTTCTGATTAGAAGTCTTTCCTAACCAGCATATGAGTCTCTTTATTCACCTCTTTGATGTCCCTTGGAAATGTTTTTGAGTTTGATATATGTAAATCCTGTTGCTTGATGCACATGTATTCTATTGCTATTTTGAATGGGGTTCTCGTCTATAATTTTTCAACTGGTTAGTGCTGGTATGTAAGAAATTATTTGGCTTATATATTTATTATATAAGTGTCTCTCCTTGGAACTGTTAAAGCTGAACGTCTTTCCAGCTCTAATTACTCTTTGGTTGATGCTCCATGTGTTCTGATTCCTCTTGGTTCTGTACTTGCTATGGATCTTGCACAGGGCTGTTTTTCTCTCAGATTCCTTCAGATTATTCCTGCCTGCCCTTAGGCTCTTGGCTTTTAGGCCCTGAAGCACTGAGGCTGGGATGGGGGCCTCTCCTTGGCCCTCCCCTGGCTCTTCACAGGACCTCTGTTCAGACACTTAGAAGTTCTAAATGCAATCACCAGTTCACCTTTTCTTAACCAAGCTTCATGATCAGTTAGGGCTTGGAATGGAGTTGGTGCTCTATAGGTATTTATTGAAGTAGAGTAGTGAAGGACTGAAGTATTTGTCTTCTTCATCCTAGACCTCCCAACTCACTTTATTGGGAATGCTCTTGTACTTGCAAGAGTTTCTCAACTTTTTATCCAACTCCTCTATTGATTTTTTTCTAGTCAATTTGTATATGTTTTGTGATATTTTCACCCAGCCTTATTTCATAGTGACTTCCACCAATACTGAACATTCCAGACAACTCTCTATTTGACAGTCAAGTCTTTCATTTGTCTAATGTGTAATGACCACTTCCATGCTCACTTTGTAATCTTCTGTAACCTGCTGTGTCTGTTGACTTTGACGCCCTTGCTGACTTGATGACTCTTCTCCCCTCTCAGATTCAGGCTTCTTCAGGAGAAAACAAGTACACTGGTACCTTGGACTGTGCAAAAAAGCTATACCAGGAGTCTGGGATCCGCGGCATCTACAAGGGGACTGTGCTAACCCTTATGCGAGGTAAACTTTGAGACTCTCTACCCGACATCACCTTGGGGGGAGGGGTCACCTGATGTGGATTTGCCACAGATGTCCTTGCCCAGATTGCCAGATTAGCCTTGGTACCACGCAGACCACAGCTCTGATGAGGCTGGCACTGTGTGTCCTCATTTTAGGCAGTCTCTCCTCTGGCCAGCATGAATATAAATGAGGATGGGGGGGACCTTCCATCCTTCCGGCAGGCTGGCTCTCAAAGGTGGAAGTCATGACAGTGGTAGTTGGAAGAAAGTGGCAAGTAGGTAGAAACTGTGACCGGAGGGATAAGTGGGAAGAAAGAGTGACTTAGGAACAGTGGGGCTCTCCCTGGTTCGAGAGGCATGTCCTGCTGGGTGGCAGTAGGTGAGGCAAAGGTGGCCCCACCCTTGTCCTGAGATGGCAGCCTGGAGGAAGGCCGGTGTGGTTATAACTGCTTGGAGTGAGCATGTTAGTGGGGACAACTCAGAGGGGACTTGGAAGATGGAAGGATGTCACATGTATATACTCACACCAGCGCTTGTGCCAGAGCAGCACCTGGTCACTGCAATGTAGTTGTTGAAAATGGGAGGTGCTGCTGAGGGACTTTTCAGGACACCCCAAAGGACCCGAGGCCAGGCTTGGCTGTGCTAAATTGAAAAAAATCTGTGAGGATTTTATATCATTTAATTTACCTCTTTCTTGCCACTAACAGATGTTCCAGCCAGTGGGATGTATTTCATGACATATGAGTGGCTGAAAAATATCTTAACTCCAGAGGGAATAACAGAACTTAGAAGTCACTTTGCTCAGTCACGGGGAGGTCGCCCTTTCCTGTACATGGGTGTGGAGGCAGGAGTGGGACTTGCTTCCGCCTCCACGTCCCCTTTCCCCTTTTTGCCGCTGAGGCCCAGCTGACGCCTCTTGCTCTGTGCCTCATCCAGTGGAGCAAGCATTTGAGACAAGGGCATGAAACCCCCTCCAAGGCATGGTGGCTGCCATGTCACAGGAGCCCTGGCCTCAGACCTCCTCCCTTCAGTCAGTGTCTCTCCCTTGTAACTGCCCTGCCTGCCACAGGAGGGATGGTCTGAACACAGCTCTCACAGCCTTTGTGTGACTGTGGCTGGTGTTCTGCAGTGTCAATGAGCTCAGCGTGCCTCGGATCCTGGTGGCTGGGGGCGTCGCAGGGATCTTCAACTGGGCTGTGGCAATCCCCCCAGATGTGCTGAAGTCCCGCTTCCAGACTGGTAAGTGGAGGGTACTGGGGTGGGTGAGGGTGGAGTAGGTCCCGGAACTGGCCGCCCCCGGGGTGCAGAGCTCTTAAGGCCTGAGGGATACTCGCTCTCCACAACACACCCAGCATCTGTCTGCCCAGCATCTCCAGGGCGGTCGTTTGTGTTCTAGGAACTCTAGGCTCATTTTCATGTTGTCCTAAACACAAAATAAGTGAGATAAGGAGTCAAATCAACTCTCCTTCCCCCACATGAGCAGAAGGACCCTTTCATTGTTCATTTCCCTTTTCTACTCAATTGGCACCTGTAATCCAGATATTTGTGTCTGTTTGTCCCAAGGTGAACTGTGTTGTCTGTGGACAGGTCCCAGATGACCTGCAGTGTGTCCTCTCCTGGTGCTGTGACCTTGCAGGAAGACTTGACTATAAGATTGTCCTCATACGTGTCTTCATATGGTCAGGTCAGGAAGCTTCCTGAAGCCTTAACAGTTGGGTTCTGCCCACAGCACCTCCTGGGAAATATCCTAACGGTTTCAGGGACGTGCTGAGGGAGCTGATCAGGGACGAAGGGATCACATCCTTGTACAAGGGATTCAACGCAGTGATGATCCGAGCCTTCCCGGCCAACGCGGTGAGTGGCTGGCCGGGGCTGTGCTTTCCCTTCGGGGTTCAGAGCTGGGTGCTCGTGGGCTGACTTTTGCTTGCTCCTGGGATTGGATTGGGGGCTCGGTTCTCCCAGAACTCTACCCTCAGCCAGAGCCTCCTAATTTGCTCCCTTTCCCGAAACTGTCAGGAAGCTTTGCCTTTGCCGTTCTCTGAGGCGAGGGGCTTTGATTTCCTGACCTGGTTGTCAGAAGCAGGCAGTTGTGGGACATGCATCTTCCTCCCTCGGGAATGAGAGAACACAGTTTGATTCCCGGACCTGGAGTGGGAGCGAGGTTAGGGAGGGGTTCTAGTCCTCACAGGGCCAGCCAAGCACATGCCGGGGTCTCTGTAAATAGTCACAGCTCCTGCTGGCTTTTCTCTTCTTCCAACCCCTTCTCAGGCCTGTTTCCTTGGCTTTGAAGTTGCCATGAAGTTCCTTAATTGGGCCACCCCCAACTTGTGAGGCTGAAGGCTGCTCAAGGCTCTGGATGCTGTCACCGAAGAGGAGCAGTAGGCAGATGTCCTGACGGGTGAGGGAAGGGGGATGTGAGATCAGAGCTCTGTGCATGGACTTGTTGAGACCATTTGCCTTAATGACATCCTCTACCTGGTAGAACTTGGTGTGCCATTGGGAAACCTGAATTCACTTTTGTCAATTTAAGGGATCTCAAGAGGATTTAGAGATGTATTATGTAGCTTCTAGACCAGATACCACCTGTGGCCAGAGTACTATCTATTGGTTGACTACTAGCCCTGTCATACCCAAAATACTCACCTCGAAAGAGAAAATCTCAGCCTGCCACTGGAGGTACTATGCACAGTTTCAGCCAGCTGCCAGGAGCTGGGGTCATCTTTGATCCCTAGCTAGAAAAATGCACCAGATTTCCAGGGTACCATCCTATCCTGGCCTGCACATGGGGACTTGAGGCCCACGTCTGTCTGTCAAGTGGACTGAGTAAGTGTGCAGGGGCAGGGAGCCTGATAATGGCTTGACTTTATTTTTCAGGCATGCAAATAATCAAAATTGAAACTAAAGTAGCCTAATTTCCCAGAAGAAGGTGAAAAGCTTTTCCTCCCACACAGTGAGGAGGGTTTTAAATCAAGAGTCCCAGCCTGCTGGGATCAGTGAGAAAGTCCAGGGTATAGGAAGGCTCTTTTTGCACACTCGTTTCTCATGGGAGCCCCCTGTTTCAACAGGAAACAATAAATACTGTTTTTAATTTTTGCATTGTGTGAGATTTCTTTCTTTTGATTCTGGGTCATTTTCGCAGGCAACTCATGGCCTTGGTAGAAGCTGTCAGGGATCCAGCGTCCTTACCTGATTGCTTCAGGCAGGGGCTCCAGCAAGAGAAAGAGGGAAAGGTTTTGGCCAATCCAGCCTTCCCCATTGCTCCAACCCCAGCTGCTTGAGGAACAGTCAGGTTGGACGGTGTGGGGTGACTTGATTGGTAACTGTTCCTACAGCCCTCAGTGCAAACCTGGCACGCAGGCCCCACGAGCCCAGCCTGCAGCTCATTCAGTCGTTCCTCAGCCTCTTTGCTCTGAGTCACATAGGTGTCTGAGCGAACAGATGGAGAGTCGGTTGTCCTAAAAGGCCAAAAGCACTTCCGAGTTTTCATATGGGCTTTGGGTTGCCGTGTGATATGATGACACCAGCCTGGCTTTACTCATCAGTCTGAGGGTGATGCCCAGGTGGTGAAGCTCTCGGGTGGCTGCCCAAGGAGGTGAGGGAGTTGGAGGGTCACAAGCTAGTCCTTGTCTGGTGGAGGGTGAGGCTCCTAGAGCTGGGCTTCTCTGGCAGCGTCCCATCTGGCAGTCATAGTTACTGTTGCACTGGCACTTCCCGCATTGCTGCAGCTACTTAGAGACCCTTGGACTTTGCTTTAGAGCCACCACTGTATATAAATGGGTGAGTGGGGCAGGGACCCACACTCATCCGGGAATGGGTGTAGCCAACCTAGCTGAAAGCTGAAGATTGGGGGGTTGAAGGAAGGAGGCTTTATTCCTGAGAATATACTTCTGGGTAACCAGATAAGAATTATGGTCAAGTCAAAAAACAATATTTTTTAGAGATGAAAATTGTGTGCCCTGTGCCTGGGATGATTAATTCACTGTTAACGCCTGTACCTCTCATGCTGCGGGATGTCTCTGTTTAATCTCTTTGCTTTGGAGATAGCTGCATATGTGTCTCCTGAAGCTTTTTATCAGCACTACCCAGTTTTTGAGACAGTCCTGAAACCTCAGCCTTTGCTTGAAGCCCCTGGGAGTTCATTTGCATTCCAGTGAAATGCCAGTCATTCCCTTGGCTCAGGATCACTTTTACAGTCTGTGCTTCTGGGTAATTTGCCCTTTGAAACAACTTCTATTTTAAAACACGATGTTTTGGTTCCTTGATGTTAGGGGTGGTAGATTCTTTTACTCCTTTGGGTGTTCAAGAGACTCTAAGTCCAATAGGAAAGCCCCTGGAGACATATTTGTGAAGGCAGCAGAGCAGATGGTGAGTAACTCCCTTCTGGCTGGCACTTCCTTTTTATGATGCACTTTGAAATGCCACCTGTTCCTGATATATCTCTTCTCTCCCCGTTAGGGGTAAATGTGGGGGAGAGATTGGGGCCCTCCCCAGCAATTTCTCTGACTGTCACATACAGCGTAAGTAGAATCTAGAGAGTAATCGTTAAAACAACCAGCAAGTGATGACAGCCTCACCCAGGCACAAAGCAGAGTATAACTGGGTCAAAGGTGAAGGACAGAGGGCAGGTTGTTGGAACAGCAGCCTATTAGAAGCAGTAGTAGCACCATAGCCGCTGTCCTTACATACCATCTCTACCCACAGTTCTTTCTCCTCAGGATTTTGAGGCTGGAACCCACTATCTCCCTTCTAGCCTTTTTAGGGGTTCATTCTTATCTCTTTATCCCCATGTAACTCATTGTTTAATGGGTAGGGATTTTTACCCCCGTGTTCAGATGCGGAAGCCAAGGCTCAGACAGGGTAAACTGATATGCCAAGATCATTGGCAAGTTGATAATAGAGTGGGAATAACAGAGTAGTGTCTGGGTGTCCACAGGCCTGAAGAAAGACTTGTTCAGAGTCTACCAGAGGCTGTCCTGGGACTGCTTGACCCAAGCTCCAAGAGGCCTGTGTGTGCCACAGGGTCAAAGCTCAGGCAACTGGCCTGTGAATCAGGCCAGGGGTGGCACATAGAGTCCCAACAGGCATTGGCAAGGCCCCCAGGGGCCAGGTGCTCCCAGAGGGCTCCCTTTCTGCTTCCTCTGCTCTGGTCAGCATGCAGGCCTGTGACTCTCCAGCCAGGCTGTCTGGTGCTTCCCACATTCTACCCTTGCCCTGAGGTGTCTCAGAGGCAGACTCTAGGTCCATTGCAGAGACTGACACTTTCCTGGGACACAGAAAGTGTCACCAGACCCACTGCTGTCTGACTAAACATGTGTCCTGGGGAGAGGAGTGGCTCACAGGTATAGAAATAGGTGGCCCAGGAATTGATTGCTCCCTGGAGCAAGGACATTGTTAAAACAGACCAGACTTCCTGGCCTCGTGCTGGAGGCATCATGGACATTGAAGAGGCAGAGGAAACATAGCCCACTGTCCCAATCCCTTCTGCACACTAGAGGCTTGTGAACACCTCTAAAACAAAATAGAAACTGATGGTGCTGGATTCTAAATGATCTGGGAGGACTGGACCAGAGGGTCTGGCTTGCAGAGGTGGTCAGGTAACCAACAGGTCTCATGCGACAAATGCAGGACTGAAGTGGCTTATAGAAGTGGCCCCTTTGGGCAGAGAAGGGGACACCAGAGGGTGGAAGGTATGTAAACTGAGGGGTTTGGGCCAAGAGCAGGCCTCCAGAGGAGTCTGGGAGAGTTTGGGCGTCTCTTCTTCCTGAAGACAGGAGAAAAAAACCTTTTAAAATAAAACCCCAATCAAGAGCACATGAAATCCACAGTTTCATTGGAAATAGCAATTTGACACCCTACCCATGATCATTTTCACCAGATCCACTGCTGTCAGGCTAAACATGTGTCCCACCTGTGTTATTCTGCATCCATAGTTGTAAACATCTCTGAGAATTGGCCCCATTTTGTCCACGTCTGCCTGTGGTTGGTGGTGTGGCAGTCTGAACAAGATGTTGAGTTCCTGCTAGGTAGTGAGTAGGACTGGTTGGAGCTGAGCTCCTGTCAGGGCTATGGGGCCTTCTCTTCTCTATTATGGTCCCTATATTTCTCTTGCTTTTGGAGGTCTCTACTCCCACCATCACTTACAGCTATTTCTCAGTTCCTGGCTGCCTGTAGGTTTGGTTGCCATGGTAACCCCCAGTGGTGCAGCTGGACAGGCTTGAATGAAGGCAGCCTTAGGAAGGTAAACGTAGATGATATGGGGCTCGGGCCCCTGGTATTCTCTTACTCCAGGGCCCTCTTCTATTACCAGCTCAACTGGGCATTCATGAAGGCCTTTGGGACTCTACTTCCCACTGAAGGGTTTCCCAGAAGTAGGAGAGATGGATCCCTGCTCTGGGGACCAGGTGTTAGGGGAAGGAAGCAAAGTTTGGCCTGGAGGCTGCCTGTCTACTCTTACTCTGAGGCTAGTCTGTGGAGACAGGTAAGGAGCCCCATTCCCTTTGGTCAAAGGATGCCTTTGAATGCCACGTTTGATGGCTGGCTGGATGACCAAGCTGTGGAGCTTCTGAGAACAAGACAGGCAGACCAGCCTGCTTTTGGCAGAGGTTGATGGAGGTTGTTTGGAGCAACTGGGAGAACCCACCCACACTCAGCTCTGTCGTCAGGCCTGGAGTAACCTCCCTCTACCCTGTTTTATAATTGAGGTCGGAGCCCTAACTATACAGATGCCTGTTCCCTTTTAAAACAAAAAACCTGACAAACGGGCACACTCAGGGGTGGAGTTGTGAATTTGCCTTTCCAAAGGGTTGATTATAGGATTGTTTAAAATGGATCAGATCCCCAGGTGTGTTGGTGCAGTGGGGGTCACACCCAGGTTTCCTGGGTCCAGGCTGACTCCTGGAATACTTAGAAGGGTCAGTCTACCCAAAAGCAGAGAAGAGCTGAGGAACCATGCCCCTCCAGCCCCTCCAGACCCTCTAGCCCCTCCCTGCCTATCCTTAGTGAAGTCTTTGTATTTTGAGATCAGAAGCATAGCTTTGAAGTAAAGGATCCTAATTCTGAGATTGTGAGGCCAGGAGAGCAGTTTAATTGGTTCTGCTTGCTGTGTGGAAATTTATCATTCATTTATTCAGTAAACCTTCTCCAAGAGGGTACAGTAAGACCCAGCAAGGAAAAAGTTGAACACTATCCCTCCTCTCACGAGGCTGATGATCCAAGACTCCTTTTGGAATTCAAGGATCTTCACCAAGGGGACATTGCTATTCAGAGACACAGACCTGCCTGGCCTAGAGCTTGGATGCCTTCTGCACCAGAGGGGATCAGGTGCTCCTTCTCCTTCCTCCTCTCACGAGGCTGATGATCCAAGACTCCTTCCGAGGTTCAAGGATCTTGACCAAGGGGACTGCTATTCAGAGACACAGGCCTGCCTGGCCTAGAGCTTGGATGGCTTCTGCACCAGAGGGGATCAGGTGCTCCTTCTCCCAGAAACTCAGTTCCCAGAAGCACTGAGCTCCTGGGTGTGTGCCAAGCCAATATGAAAGGTCCTAGTGAGGATTTTAATTAATACTGGTTAATTACCAGGCGGAGCTTAACCATCCCAAATGCCTTTCAGTTCCCAAGTCTATAGTGAGTCACTTTCTGATGGGGCCCGGCAAGGAGGAGGACTCTGTCTTATGTTCACTGGGCCTTTGGTCAGTGCCTAGGCTGTGGCATGGACATCCTAGGAAGGTCTCCACCTTTTTCTATTCCCTTCCAGTCTGGTGTGAGTGAAGGGGTTAACTTGAGAAATAGACTGGCCCCTTCAGTTTGCCTATGCCCCCTCCGGAGGGGCAAAAGACAGCAATGCCTTGTGATCTGCTCAATATCATCAAGCAGTGCTGGTCCAGGCCCCAGGGTAAGGTGTGCAGAGAGAAGGTGTGTGCAGATCCAGTCCTGAGAATCTGGTGGGAGTGCTCAGGAGGAAGAACGGGTACAGAGGTCATTCTTGGGCCTTATTCCCTTTTCCCAGGGTGCACGCTTGGCCTTGGGAGCTCTCCCAGGCTTCTTTCTCTGTCTGTGGCTCTCAAATTACTGTATCATTGGAACTCCTACTATCTACAAAGCCTTCACCGTATGACATCTTACAGACCTCCTGCCAGACTTCTGAGGGTCTTACGGTCATTCCACCATTCCACCCAGCGGCCAGGGTGATCCTGACTCTCACGGTCCACTATGCTAGGACGGCTTTCCTCCAGATCTTCCTGTGGTCGGATCCTGCCCAGGCCTCAAAGTCAACTTGATGTCACCCCGTAAAGTGGGTCCTCTTGCTCTCCACCGCAGCCAGAAACACACTGAGGAGGTCATGTGTGATGCTGCGTCTGGTTCTGGACTGTGTCCCTGACGCCTACTGAGTGGTGGCAAACAGGAGGCTCTTAGCGTGTGTTGAAAGAAGAAATGCAAGGCCGTCGTGACTAAGTAAGAGGCACTGACGACTCTGCTGAACGGGTGCACCATTCACTCCGGCTCCTCCACCGCGGACCGGCCGGAGCAGGCGGGCAGCTCAGTGGCGCACGCGCACTGAGGGCCG
>NW_006434366.1:364450-378019 GCF_000325575.1 Pteropus alecto | reverse complement strand
GGGGCCGAACTAGCGTAGGGTCGTGCGGCCCAGAAACTCACAGCCGGTCGAAGGGCGGCGCGGCGCAAAGAAGGCCCGACCAGGATCGCGCGTGAGGAGACGTCGCGGGCGCCGGGCGAGAGGCCGGCGTGAGGGGGCGCGGAGGCAGGGGCCGCCGGCTGCCGGGACCCGCCTGTCCTCGCGTCCGCCGCCGGCATGAGCCACATCCAGATCCCACGGGGGCTCACGGAGCTGCTGCAGGGCTACACCGTGGAGGTGCTGCGGAGGCAGCCTCCCGACCTTGTCGACTTCGCGGTGGACTACTTCACCCGCCTGCGCGAGGCCCGCGCCCAAGCCTCCGGCTCGCCCGCCACCCCTCCTTCCGGCGCCCAGCGTCCAGAGCCCGGCCCTGGCCTTGTCGCCGACGCGAACGCGGACAGCGAGACCGAGGAGGACGAGGACTTGGACGGTAGGCGGCGGGCTGGGCCGAGGTTCGCGGCGGGGGGGACAGAGGGAGCGGGGCAGGGGGTCTTTAGAGAGCTAGATGGGGCTGCGGGTGTGTGTGGGGGGGGTGCAAGCCGAAAACCGTGGGCCAGGACCTTGGAGTTCCCCAGCGGAGTGTGTCGGGGATCCCGGAGCCGCCGGCGTGATCCCAGCGTGCGCCACTTCCAGTTTGAGCTCCGCCGTGCCCCGAGCCCAGGAGCGCACCGACTGAGTTGTCACATTCAGCCTCCAAGGAAACGTGCGCGCTTTCGGCCCGCGTGGTGGCGCGGACCGCCTGGCCCGAGGAGAACCCCGCCTCTGCCAGAGACCCTTCGTCGGGTTTTGTTCGGAAGACAAGAACATGCATCGACTCGTGTGTAATAACCAAGACGGTAACTGTGTTTGGAAATAATTCATTTTGTGAAAAGTTATTGGGAAGAACTTTAAGCACAGACAAAAGTAGAGAGAGAAGATGAAATGAACCCCGAGTTGTCATCACCCACATTCAGCAGTTCAAATATCCGTCCCATATGTTTCATCTGTACCTTTTTTCCTTTAGCTGAAGTTTTTTTAAAAAACAAATCCCTGTTAGGTCATTTCACTCCTGCATACTTGCGTATGCATTTCTTAAAATATGGACCCTGGCAATGTACATAGTTTTTAATTTGGCTGAAACGGTTGAATCAAATTTGGTGAGAGTAAACAGTAACTGCCTTGTTTAGCATATGGGGTGTAGGAAAGAAGACGAGTAACACTTGCTACATCTGATTGAAGCAGGGTTGTCAAAAAGCAATTTCATACCTCGGTTGCTTCAACCTAGTCTTTGTCAGTTTAACAATAGAATTATCCTACTTTTGAACAGCCAGAGTTTAACAAAACAAAACATTTGAGAGACAAAATTAGAGACAATATTATTAGAGCATACTGAAAAAAAAAAAGAAAAAAACACCCAACTAGTTCTGAGTTGAATCCACATTAAGTCATGGTGGCAAGCATGCTAAAGAGTAGAAATTGCTCTTCTGTGTTTCCCCTAACTTATTGCACATTAAATTATGGGGTTTTCAGCTTCAACCTGGAAATCAGAAACTATTTCCCAAAATCTCTGCCACAGATTTGTTTTGTGGTCTAAGACAAGTTGTCATACTTGTTTGATTTCAGATTTACTTATCCTTAAATGGGGACAGTGACAACACTCTCCTAGAGATAACTGTTTTTAAAAGCTTTATTTTAGGAGTGACTCCTATGTTTATTTTCCTTGTCATATCTATAAATCACAAAGCTGTAATTTGCTTTGCAACAATTTTTTCCTAGTCTGTTTCTTTTTTAAATTTGTTTTTTAATTACAGTTGACAATACAATATTATATTAGTTTCAAGTGTACAATACATAGTGATTAAATGTTTATATACCTATGAAGTCCACCTTACTAAGTCTAGTATCCATCTGACAGCACACATAATTATTACAATATTATTGACTATATTCCCTATGCTGTACTTTATATCCCGTGACTGTTTTTATAACTGGCAATCTGTACTTCTTAATCTCTCCTACTTTTTTCACCCATTCCCCCAAACCCCGTCTCATCTGGCGACAACCAATTGTGGCAGTTTTTATTTACAAAAAAACAATGTTGTAGAAATTAATCCCAGATGAGTAAAAATGGAGTTTATAAGTTTTGTGTTATGTCTTCACTCGTTATTTCTGATATTTTTTTCAAAATTGAGTTGACTTAAATCTTTACAACCCTGTGCTTTATTTTACTGGTATTTACGTGTTTTTTTGTTTATATCTCTTAAGTGGCTGTGCTATATATAATTATAGAAATCAACACAAAGCCAGATTCTGTTTACAGATAATAGACTAAAACGTTGCACACAGTGAGATAATGTTTCACACTCATAAGGTCGGCTATTATGAAAAAAAAATTGCAAGTGTTGGTGAGGATATAGAAAAGTTGGAACCCTTGCTCATTGCTAGTGAGAATGTAAAATGGTCTGGCTGCTGTGTAAAAGAGTTTGGTGTATCCTCAAAAAGTTAAACAGAATTACCATATGTTCAAGCAGTTCCACTGCTATGTATATATATCCCACAGGAATAGAAAAACATGGAGTCCAGCAGATACTTATATGCCAATGTTTATTGCAGCATTATTCACTATAGCCAAAAAGTAGAAACAATCCAAGTGTTCCGTCAACTGATGAATGGATAAACTAAGTGTGGAATTTACATGCAATGGAATACTATTCATCCTTAAAAAGGAATGAAATTCTGATACATGCTACAACGTGGAAGAACCTTGAAAACATTACGCTTGTGCAATATGCTAGATACAAAAGGACGAACATTGTATGATTCTGCTTATGTAGCGTAGGGATACCTAGAATAGGCAAACTCATAGAGACAGAAAGTAGAAAGAGGTTACCAGGGGCTGGGGAAGCAATAATAGAGAGTTATTGTTTAATGAGTGCAGAATTTCTGTTTGGGATGATGAAAAAGTTGTGAAATTGGATAGGGGTGATTGTTGCACAACACTGAATATCATGCCATGAATAGGAACATTAGGGTAATAAGCCCACAGGCTTATTATCTAATTTCTAATTAGAAATTAGAAATGGGATATGTAGTGTTAGAACTGTAAATAGCAAGGAGACTTTGCTTGATAAGGTCCTGTTTGGCTAGCCATCAATTCATTTTATAAAATTGTTTGTTATTGGAAACACTTGAAAAACTTAGTAGCTGTTATTCGTTTGTTTTATCAATAGTTTTGATATCAAACAGCACACCAAGTATGAAGTATTATAGTGGGCATTTAACTCTGGGGAAAGCCTGAAGAGTTCAGATTTATTAATAAATAACTCTTAACTGTATCCTCATAAGAACAATAAATTAACATTCAGACTTAATTTACTTCTGTAATTATCATAAAATATTTATACTTGTAGATCTCCCAGCGTTTTAACAGCTTTATGGAGATATAATTCACGTGCCATATAATTCATCCATTTAAAGTATGTAATTTGGTGGTTTTAGTATACTCACGGATATGTGCAACCACCATCACAATCAATTTTAGAACATTTTCATCACCCCATAGAAAACACTTTAGTCATCACCTGCCAACAGCCCCATTCCCTTCAGTCAAAGGCAACCACTAACCTACTTTCTGTCTATAGATTTGCCTATCCTGGACATTTCATAAAAATGGAATCAGACAATATATGGTCTTTTGCTCCTGGCTTTCCCTGAGCATGAGGTTTTCAAGGTTTATCAGTGTTGTAGCATATGTTAGTATTTCATTTCTTTTTAATTGATGATACTATTCCATTGTATGCATATACCACATTTTGTTTATTCGTTCTTCAGTCGATGGACATTTAGGTTATTTCCACTTTTTGATATTATGAATAATGCTATGAACATTCATCTGTGCAAGTTTTTATGTGGACATATATTTTCATTTCTCTTTGGTATATACCTAGGAGTAAAATTGTTGGGCCATGTGGTAACTCCATATTTAACCTTTTGAAGAACTGCCAGACTGTTTTCCAAAAGTGGTTGTACCATTTTACACTCCAACCAGCAGTGTATTGAGGGTTCTAATTCCTCCACGTCCTCGTCAGGCCCCGGGTGCACACCATGAGCGAGTGTATGAGAGGAGACACCCTGCCTTCAGAGATCCAGTTCTTAAGGGGAAACGGCCACATCCATAGGTCAGGGGTGGAAGTTGGGGGGGTGGAATTAAAGAGGGAAAAAAACCCTTTTTTTGAATGAAATTTACATAACATAAAATTCACAATTTTAAAGTGAATAGTTCATTGGCATTTAGTACATTCACAGTGTTATACAGCAATCAGTTCTATCTATAAAACATTTCTGCCATTCCAGAGTAAAGCTTCTCACCCATCAAGCAGTTTCTCCCCCTATCTTCCTTCCCCTTCCCCCATCTCTGGCACCAGTCTGCATTCTGTCCCTCTGGATTTACCTGTTCTGGCAAATGGAGTCATACAATATGTGATCTTTTGAGTCTGGCTTCTTTCACTTAGCATAATGTGTTCAAGGTTTATCTCTAGTGTGGCATTACCAGAACTTCATTCTTTTTTATTGCTGAGTAATATTCCATTGTTTGTATATACCACAGTTTGTTTATCCATTAATTAGTTGATAGACATTTGGGCCATTTCCACCTTTGGCTATTGTGAATAGTGCTGCTGTTAACATACCTGTGCATTTAACTTGTTTGAGTACTTGTTTTTAATTCTTTTGGGTTATATACCTGTGAGTGCAATTGTGGGGTCATATCGCATTTCTATGTTTAGCTTTTTGAAGAGATGCCAAACTTTTCCACAGTGGCTTAATCATTTTACCTTGTCAAAGTACTTGGATTTCAGTTTCCACATCCTTGCCCACACTTGTCTTTTTTATTATAGGTATCCTAGTGGGTGTGGTTTGGTATCTTATTATGATCTTCATTTGCATTTCTATAATGACTAATAATGAACATCTTTTCATGTGCTTGTTGTCCATTCGTATATCTTCTTTGAAGAAATGCTATTCAGGTCCTTTGTCCATTTTTTAATTGGGTTTTCTGTCTTCTTGTTGAGTTTTAAGAGTTTTTTATGTATTTTGGATACTGTCCCTTACTGATATGTGATTTGCAAATACTTTCTCCCATTTTGTTAGTTGTCTTTTTACCTTTTTACATTCTTAAAGCCACCCACGTTTTAGATTTTGATAAAGTCCCGTTTATCTATTTTGTTTCTTTTGTTGCTGTGCTTTGGATGTAATTACGGGTCTGCTTTTTCTTTGTTCCTACCCTAGCTCTCCTCTTTTGCTTGGACAGCCACAGAAGTTCCTTATCTTAGATGCTTTGCTCTCTCCAATCTACACAGTCCTAGAAGACTTGGTCCCTGTCTTTCTCTTTACCTTCTCTTTCTAGCCCTACCCCTCCTTTCCTTCTGAGCTTGTTTCTACACTTGTCAGGCTCTCTCCCCAAATAGTCTGATTGCTGTTGACCCCTCCTGAATCTTTCTTCCCTGGCTCTGACCAGCTGGCTTTTCTCTTCCTTTAGATCTCAGCTTCAGAGAGGTTTTTTCCAGATTGCCTTGCCTAGAGCAGGTCCCTTTGTTGGGGCTCAATAGCAGTTAAGTTACTTTAGAGCGCTAGTAATGATCTAGAATTCTCATTTGTTTTTTGTTATTTTTCTCTCACAAGAACAGAAGCTCTGTGAGGATGGGAGGAGCTTTCTGTCTTCTATGTTTTGTCTCTAGTGCTTTGCGCTTAGCCTGACCCATAGTGGATACTTAAAAATCTCCTGTTGAGTAAATGAACGAATGAATGATCAAGGAGCTGATTTTGGAGATTGATATATCACAGGGTATGCTATGAGAGCACGGAAATGAGAGCTAAGGAAGGGACTGGTTGGTCAGTGGTGTTGGAAGCAATGGAGAGGGCAAGTCAGATAGTACAGTGTTGAAGTGGTTGGACCCAGTGGTGATTCAGAGATAGAGGCACCAGTGGTGTTGTGGAAGAGGATTGTAGTCAGTGGGTCAGAGTGTGTGTGTGTGTGTGTGTGTGTGTGTGTGTGTGTGTGTAGGTAGTTATAGAAGATTCAAGCAAGGAATGGGGAGTACATTTTGAAGAAGTGAAGAACATACCCGGTGATAGCTTAAAGAGGAGGTAGGTGTGAGGGAATGTTTTTGGTTTTGTTTGTTAAGATGGAGTCATGTTCATGTGCCAAGGAAGAGGAGCCAGTGGAGAGGTAGCAGCTGATGGAGCAAGGTGAGTGGGTTAAAACTGAGGGAAAATGTGGGGACATCTCATGTTCAGAAACTGGCGAAAAATGTTATTTGTCTTAGCAGTTATTTAATTTAAAGGGTAATTGAAGGTTTTACTTTTTTACGCCCTTGATTCAAGGCCTTGTCTTTTACTTACTTGAATCTGATAAATGCGAGCGTTTAAGCTCAGGGAAAATTATCTCTTTAAAACAGGTTATTGATTTTTCTGGCTATCTGACTGTTGGCTGTTTTGAATGCCATGGATGTATGAAAGAGAAACAAATGCATTTTTTTTAAAGGTTTGTATAATTTAGACCTCTTAGAGGGGTTTCTTTTTAAAGTATCAACTACTCCATACAGAATCTTTTATCTAGAAATGAAGGAAAAGGAAGCTTATTGGAACCTCTTTCGAGTCTTAAAACTCTTCAGTATCTGATGAGAAATGATGAGCTATTTCTGGATGATTTTATTAGAATTTTTCACTTGGTGCTCTTATAAATGTCTTAGTTACTTTCTTGAAAAAAATGAAAGTAATTAAAAGACCACCGTTATAATGAAAAAATATCAGAAACAATTATAATAATCACTGACTTTTATATTGTTTCTAGAGATAGCCAGATGTTTAAAATCAACAGTTAAGTGATTTAGTTATCCTTGAGTTGGTTTTTTGATGGAGATACTTAATTGCAAATGCAGATTTCCTGCTTTTTCTTTAGCTTACTTCTGATACTATTAAAATATTTTTGATTTAGTGAAAAAGAATAATGTCCTTCAGTGATCTGCTCACGAACTGTTTTTATTATAGAAAAGAGCAAGATAGTCTCTAGTTAGAAAAGCGAGTTATACAGTACTGTGAATCACACACTGCTTCTTTCCTCTTTGGGAAAGACTTTTAAGTCCTGTTTTCAACACATCATGGTTATCAGGTCTGTGGCTTTGGTGAGGCTCCTGGGGCCTGACTTCCCAGGGGGTACTCTTCAGCTTCCTGGGTTAAGAATGTGGAATTGCTGCT
This sequence comes from Pteropus alecto, assembly GCF_000325575.1. Classification (NCBI taxonomy): domain Eukaryota; kingdom Metazoa; phylum Chordata; class Mammalia; order Chiroptera; family Pteropodidae; genus Pteropus; species Pteropus alecto. The sequence continues at coordinate 370,768 of NW_006434366.1, read as the reverse complement.
CCTTAGGGACCCTGTTCTCCACTTGTACAGCAAAAACGTATGCAGCCTTTATCTTCCAAGATTTTACTACTGGATGGCAGTACAACTTAAAACCCTCCTGTCTTTTTTGGTTATGAGAATGCATTGTATTGAAGAAATAATTTTCCAAACACAAGAGAAAAAGGTGGGCTCTGTCTGTATGGTGGCCTTACTTAAGGAAATACGATTATTACAAGAAATTAGCGGACACTTATTCACAGAACACAAAAGATTCACTCTAGCGGTAATACGAAAACCAAGCTTTACTAATGCATTGTCAGTAACATACAGGCAGCATTTGAAATCTTCTCATTTGAAGAACCAAATGCAGTTGGGGCCATCAGCACAATATGTGGGCAGAGATAGGCTGGACATGTTTGACCATTCTGGAGACTGTGTGAGAAGGTTGTTTTCATTGTCTTTGACACAGAATAGCCTTAGTTTACAGCTCTGTTGAAGGATGAGAGTTTATTTCAAGATTAAATGTTTACTCAGTAAAAATGGATCCAAGACTTCCTATTCAAACAAAAAGCAACTTGGAAATAATATGGGAACTATTTTGCTCATTAAGAGTTCTTTTGTAATAATTTTAGATTATATGGCTCCAGGAATGAAAATAGGTGTTGGCACAACAATTTATTTTTTTGTCTCTAAAAACATGTGGTTTGCTAGATCTGTTCTTGTATATTGTATTTTCACGACGCATTTTTCTCTTGTAATTTTTCCTGTTTAGTGTAAAATTTAGCGTATGACTCTTTGGAATGAAAAAAAGAGTAGGAGTGTACAGAGACTGGTAACTAAAACTTTTAGTTTATGTTATTTCTTTTGCATTTGAGTTCCATTTAAGTGAATCTAAAAATAGATGGCTTGAGTTTTTCTCAGTCCAAGCCGTGATATCTGGGAATTTGTCAGCAACAGTTTTAAGATGAGATACTCACAAGATATGTGTGAAGACAGTGACTAATGTAGAAATTTGAGTTTGAGTTGAAAATAAAGAGTTTTTAGATAGACTATTGGCTGGAGAATTATTGTACAGTTTGCAATGTTATAATTAAGCACTTTTGTTTTTTGAAGCATCCAATATTTTTAAAGAAAAGTAAAATTACGATTAGAGGAGGATTTGCTTCATGTTGTATACAGACATGTTATCCCTTTTGTGATGTTCTTGATGGTTCTTTTGGGAAAGATTATTGAGGCTTTTTTGTATGATGACTCCATGATCATTAGCAGGACAGGTGATTTGTCTTGCCATTGCCAGACCAAGTGTCCAGTGCTCAACTAATGGGTTGATTTCTTAACTCAAGAAAGAAGCCACATCTGGTTGGTGATGCTCCACAGTTTTTTTCTAAGGGTCATTAGATAATTCTCAGATTATGGTTAATTTTAATGCATACCAAAGTTTTAAAATGTGTATAGGCTAGTAGATAAGTAGTATCTGAAATGCTAATAAATAAGAATGGGATTTAGTGCCCCTAAAATGAGTGGCCATCAGTGGTCTTGGATATCTTTTTTTGTTTCTCTTTATTTTTGTAAATTGGCTAGGGAGTTTTAACAGTTTGTTTTTGTTGCGTAATAAAGAATGCGTCTGGCCTTTGACTCAGATTTTTAGCACAGAGCTTCTAAAACTGTTAGAATTTCCCAAGTGATAGGAGTGTTTTCCTTATTCATAAGCCCCTTGGATCACACCTGACTATGTTAATGAGATGATTCTGGATGGGGCTTGGTCACCAGAGAGACCAACCATGTAATTAGAGGATGGAGCTTTGAGCCAGTCTGACCTTTGGGGAAAGGAGGAAGGTTGGAGCTTGAGTTAAGGTATGCGGTCCTTGATTCAATCAATCATGCCTGTAGAATGAAGCCTCAGTAAAAACTCTGAGCACTGAAGGTTGGTGGAGCTTGAGCTTCGTGGTTGGTGAACACATTTATGTGCCAGGAGAGTGATGTGCCCTAACTCCACAAGGAGAGAGCATAAAAACTGTCTTTAGGATTCTTCCAGACCTTGCTCTATGTGTTTATTCATTTGACTAGTACTAATTTGTATCCTTTATAATAAAACAGTAATTGTCAGTATAGTACTATACAGAGTTCTATGAGTTCTAGCAAATCAAAACTAAGGAATTTTAGGAACCTCTGAATTTGTAGCCAGTTGATTAGAAATGTTGGTGTCCTGGGGACCCCCAAAGTGCAGCTGGCATCTGAAGTAAGTCCAGCCTTGTTGGGGACCATGTCTTTTAACTGTGGAGTCGGATACTACTCTGGGTGGTTAGCATCAGAATAGTATTGAAGTACACTGGTTGATGTCAGAATAGTTTTATATTCTTATAATTATGCTTAAATTGATGGCCAAGTGTGAATTGATGAGAGGAGCACTATTGGGGTCACCAGAAAGGAGACATGAGATGGCTTTTAGTCTTTTCCAGACTGGGTAATAGGAAATCATTCATTCAGTCTATTTATATTTAGTGTCTGTCTGGTCCAGGGTCTGTACTAGACAAAAGTGGCAGGAAAGTCCCCATCTCTATTCTTTAGCTTTTAGTGTGATGTAGTAGACACACGGGATTTTTGTGTGCTATGATAGAGAAGGAGTGCTCAGCTCTTGGAATGGAACTGTCTTCTCTGAGTCTTGGATGTTGGGGCTGGATTGGTGATGGATCTTTTAGGCAGTGATTACTTTAGGAGCAGAGAAATATCAAACCTACTACTGTCATGGGGGCTGAGGGTTGTGGGTAGCAATGATTGTTTCAGAATAAGTGTATATACTGGCTGGATGTATGTGTTAGGTCAGTGCTTTGCAAAGGGTGAATAAATGAACTACCAGCATCAGAGTCACCCTGTCCACTGGTTTTGCCCTCCTGTCTCAGAAATGCTGGTTTTCTTGTCTACCTTTTTATGATGGAAAATGTCAGTTATTGACAGTAGTAAAACAATAGCACGATAAACCCCCATCTTCCCTGCACCCAGCTTCATTAACTCATGGCCAGTGATAGATGGCAACAGGCTCTGATTTATAGTGTTTCCCAATTTCCCTTAGGGAGTATTTGCCCATTTATTTACCATGCCATTTCAACCTACCAACACAATTTCACTGAACAAGGAATTAGGAAAAGTTTCTCAAAATCGTTCTTCTGACCTGGTGTGAGTTGGTCCCAGCTCTTGAATCATTTTCACTCATACTACCCTCCTTTGAAATTGTTAAAAAAAAATTCCAGAAATAATTTTATTCATAAGTATTTAAATTTATTTATCTTAGGACTTGTTTTAAAAATATACCCCACAAATCTTTTATTAAATCTTTTATTAAGATAATTAACAGTAATTCCATAGTATTAATGTGTTCAATCCGTATTCAAACTTCTCCATTCATCTCCAGATGAGGTCCATAGGTTATATTCGGCTACTTTATCTCTTAAGTCTCTTTAGTTTATACAATCAATCAGTCAGTCAGTCAATCTCTCTCTCTCTCTGCCCCGCTCCTTCTCTCCCTCTCCCTCCCTCCTTCTCTGTCTCTCCCCCCACCTTCCTTTGAGGCTTATTTGCACAAGAAATTTTTTGTAGATGTTTTTCACACTCTGGGGTTTGCTGATTGCCTCTCATGACGTTTGTATTAAAGTTCCTCTGTCCCTGTTTTTCCTTGAATTCGTGATTAGTTCTCAGAGCGAGGTTCTAAGATCAGAAACATCAGCATCAACATGGGAAATTTGTTAGAAGTACAGATTCTTGGGCCTCACTCCAGGCCTGTTGAATCAGAAACTCTGAGGATGGGTCACTGCAATCTGTGTTTTAACTAGTCCCCCAGATGATTCTGATATGCCCTAACTTTGAGAGCCATTGCTGTATAAGCCTGGTCAGATTCAGATTTGTCCCCACCGTTTCCACCACCAACTATTCATAGCCGTTGATGTGTTTTCCATTAGAAGCCATGTAAAGCTGACTGGTGTCTCATTTATGATGCTGATGATCAGGCTGATTTTGCCTACACTGTATCCATTAATTCACGGGTCACAAATGGCATCGTTCTAATTCTGTCATTTCTTCTTTGTGCATAAGCTGGAATACTTTTGTAAAGAAAATCTTCCCTTCATTAACTCTTAGGTTACTCTGTAAAATAGTTTATTCAGGAAAGGCGGGATAAATGCTTTCGTCCTTTATTTACCTGTTTTCAGAATAATAATTTGGAATAATAATAATTCTCTAGGATCCTCCAAAGACAACTAGTAAAGTCTTTAAAAAATCAGTATACATTCAAGGATTTAACTGTATTTGATTGTTTAGTCTATTGCCATTTTATTCTTATTTGATGCTCATGTTATCCCTTCTCTGTGTAGTAGGAACCTCGTCAAGTTTCCACCTAATTCATTATGACATGATCCTTGGAGTCTTTTATGCACCCTTGATTTCTGGTAGAAGATTTTCCAATTTTGTTAACATCTTTGGCTTCAGACCAGGTATCAGCAATTTCTTCAAAGAGCCCTACTTCTGTTTAGGCAAACATAGTAGAGACCACAATCTACAAAGTAGAAGTGCTCATAGCTCCTGGGGTTAGTCATATTTCCAATTTAAGTTCAGCACTATAGTGTTTTTACTCAGTATATATTCTTTCTCTAATGCCAGAAAGTCCTAGTATTCTTTAACATCATTATTTATTTTCTTCATCCCGTAATGCACACATAATAGTCTCAGAATCATGAGACTAACAGAATTTCTTCCTTTCTTTAAAAAAAAAATTTCGTAAGAGTTTATTTGAGCCAAAACTGAAGACATATGCTGGGAAGCAAGATCTCAAACGCTCAACAGTATGATTTCTGAAAACTAAGTTTTTCTTGAGTTCTTATTATCTTTAGTATATGCCACACTAAGTTGTTCAGTCAAGTCACTTGAAATAGTTCTCCGTGTGCTTCTCCTCTCAATTCAATATAGAGTTAATTTGCTTTATACTTTGGGGATTGCTTTTTCAAATTTAATAATTCTGTAAAATATTTACATAGTTTCGAAGTCAAATCTACAAAGTAAGATCTATTCAGAGAAGTCTGAATTCTTCCCTTGTGGCCTCCACTTGATTTCCTCCCTCTCTCCCCTATAGCAACAATTTTCAGCCTTGGAAGCTTTTAATAGGAACTTATGCTTGGACCCTGCATCCAAGCAATTCACATTTGAGAGGCTAATGGAGGAGAGTGAAATCCAAGCATCAGTATTTTTTTTTACAAGTTGCTAGGTGATTCTCATGGATAGCCAAAGTTAAGAACTGACATTTAACTGGTTTTTTTTTTTTTAAATGATAAATCATTTTGTTTAAAACACACATATGCACACAAAGGGGATACATGTATTTCAGTTTCTTCCTTTCATTCTTAAACACAGGGCCGTGTACTATAGCACATTTCACTGAACATGACCTGGGTAGCAGCTGTGACACATAGTGCGTCTAACACGCCCTCAGGTTATTTTGCCACCTACTGCAGCTGGAGATTGCCAATATGATAGATGTTATAGGACTTAAAAAAAGAAAAGCTATAACTGAGTAATTTTTCTTCCAAATATGTTTTTGAAATACGAAAGAAATTCTAAACACATTTATGTAATTCTAAAAGTTAATAATTTTAGAGTATCATGAACACACATGTGACTTGGGTTCTACATCTCATTGCATGACCCAGATTTTATTAATTAGCATGATGTATGATTTCTACTTAATTACTAGTCTGTGTTATGTGTCTGGTGTTCTAATTGTAACGTGAAATTTCTTTGAAATACGAAAGAAATTCTAAACACATTTATGTAATTCTAAAAGTTAATAATTTTAGAGTATCATGAACACACATGTGACTTGGGTTCTACATCTCATTGCATGACCCAGATTTTATTAATTAGCATGATGTATGGTTTCTATTTAATTACTAGTCTGTGTTGTGTGTCTGGTGTTCTAATTGTAACGTGAAATTTTGTGTGTAAGAAAATGAAAGTGGCTTAATTTTTCTAATCTTTTTAAAAATTTGATTTTAAAGTTTAATTTTAGGGCACCAGTTACTGAGGCCATCTCTTTCTCTGTTCTAATCCAAGTACTCAATAGATATGAGTGCCAAATTGTGTTCTATCAATTTTAAAAGGGTTCTGTGGCCACACAAGTTTAGGAAATGCTGCTGTAGGTCGGAAACTCATTGAAAAGCTTTTAAAGGGGAGCGCCATTATCATCTTTGTACCTTTGGCAAGCAGTGTGGAGAACTGGGCCAAAGCAGGGCCAGGGTGGATGCTGTGAGACCCAGTTGTAATCCATTGTAACAGTACAAGCGAGTGGTGATTAGG
>NW_006434366.1:311996-364373 GCF_000325575.1 Pteropus alecto | reverse complement strand
GTCACTACTAAGGTTTGTTTTTCTGGTTTTTTTTTTCACGTCCAGAAAATAGATACTTTAAATATGCCCATATATGATCAGTCTCTTGATGACTGACTCATGTTAATTAAATTCACTGTAAACTATCTAATACAGGAATCAGCTAGACCTGGGTTTATATCCTTGCTCTGTCACAGCACCAACCTTCAGTATTTTCATTCTTAAAAGGGGAATTCTTGATAATTTTCAAGGGTGGTAAAAATTAAAAAGGATGTATGCCTTATAGTGTCTGGTGTGATAACTGTAAATGGTTGGGCTATCTTTTCTGTTGATCTTAGAACTCATGTCCCTGAAATACAGAGAGCCTGCCTATATTAAAATCTTTAGGAAGTTGGATTATCAATAAGAACTCTTGATTAGAAAGCACAGAATTAGATCCAGCGAAATAGTGGATCAAAAACCGGAGGGGATTGGAGATGGTTAGGAGAAGTGGTTGCCTTCACTCTGGAGGAAAAGTTGGATACAAAGTTGGTCTTTACCCTACAGCAGTGATTCTTCAGAGCTTGGATGGCTTGTGTTCCCAGAGTTAGAGCTTCTACCCTAGGGAGGGAGTGCTCTGTGCCACCTGTGATGTGACCCCCGGTTCCCATCGCTCCCTGCTTCTGACCTTGCCACAGTCAAGTGCTGCACATAGAGCCCTGGAGAGTTTTCTCTCTCTTCCTGTGAGGCTTTGATTACATACAACTAACCAGTCCACCTTTAACTCACTATAACAGTCCCTGTATTGAGGAGATCATGGGGAGTAATTTAAATTGTCTGATGTGAGAGGATGGTGGCACTGCTCTTGAGATAGGGAGCCTGGAGGAGCAGGAGTTGTGTATAATATGATTAGTTTTATTCTGGACCAGTTGAGTTTCAGGTCCAACCTTTGAGACTGGAATTCTAGCTGGCATTTAGTGAGCAGTAAGAGTGTGTGTGGGTCTAGAGAGGGTAAAGGTCACAAGTCGAGCTCATTTTGCATATGCCTTCCCTACTGCTACCTGGAGTACAGTTCCCCCACTTGTTTGTCCGCTGAACTACTAGTCTTTTATCAACCAGTTCAAAGGTTTTCTTTTTTGCATAGCAGCCATCCTAAAAGGTAGGTCCTATTATCCAGGTTTTATAAATGAGGAAATCGAGGCACAGAGGTTAACTAACTTATTCAAGGTCACATTGCTGGTAATTGAGGTGACACTGGGATTTGAACCCAACCAGCATGGCTCAGACTCCATGCTCATAACCATTTCACTCTTATTGCTCTCGAGGCACTTAGTAAGTACTTACTGTATGACTGAAGTGTTTATGGTGGTCATCTCTACACGAGAGATTCAAGGAGACAGGTTTTCCCTTTTAGGACAATATTTCCAATGAGATAAAAACCAGTCCCAAAATGTTCTCTTTTTCTCTGTTCCTGCTAACATTGTATTGGTTCAAGACATCCTCATCTCTTGTCAGAACTATTAGACTAGGCCCAGTACTGGGCTTCCCACTGTGTGTCTTATTTCCTTGGTAACACTGTTACTGGAATCATCTTTCTGAGATGTGTATGACCTTGTTACTCCCCTGTAGGAGATCTCCATTGGCTCCCCAGTACCTATAGAAGTTCCTAAGCCAATAAAAAGAACGAACTCTTCTTCTGTCCTCTGTTTGGAATAGTCTAGTGAAGGACCTTGGCGTGGCTTGGCTGCTGGGGTCAGGTTCCCATTCTGGAGCACATAATTGTGCTGGGACAATGGGAACACTGTGATTTGCCCATCTTGGAACATGCGCCTGATCCTGTGGCCAAGTTGGAAGTGGTGGGTAGGGTTGGGAGTGAAGCCCAACAGAGACTTCAGGTTTAGAAGAGGCCACTCCTAAAGGGTAAGCTCAGTCACCTAGGGAGAGGGAGGAAGGGTACTGAGTGATGCCGTGGGGGGTGGGCTCACTAAGGTGGCTAAACATTATCGCGGGCTTCAGCCTCCCGCTCTGTTCTTGCTTTAGTTGGATGGGTGTTCACTCCCTTGGGCAGTGGGATACAGAGGAGGGTAAGAGTGCAGGAGCAGATCATCTGGCAGGGGGAGCAGCAAGCCAACAAGAAACATGGTGTGATGATTTCCTCCCAGGAGAAAGCTGAGGGATTCTAATATACAGTATATTGCTATGGTTCCATGATTAAATAACAGTGGAGTATTTTTTTCAGAAAATATGAAATAGATATTGTATTTAATCACAGCTTTGCTTGTCCCGAGTTGTCAAATTTAGATAGTCAAATCCTGGCTTGACCACTTCCTAGCTGTGTGACTTTGGGGAGATTCTGTTTGTGGGCAGTTCTCTGAGTCTCAGTCTCTTCAGCTACAAAATAGGATGGTATTGGGGTTGTTGTGATGATTACATTCGATGATGCATTTAAAATGCTGGGCATAATACTTGCACATAGTGAGACTCAGAAAATTGTTAACAGTCTATGGCCATGCCACGCTGAACAAGCCCGATCCCCTCTGATCTTGGAAGCTAAGCAGGGTCAGGCTTGGTTAGTACTTGGATGGGAGACCACCTAGGAAGACCAGGTGCTATAGGCATAAAAAATTAAAAAATAAGGAGATCATAAACTGACAAGGTCCTTGCAACCAAGGGTTGCCTCGCCTAAAAAAAAAATTGTTAAAAAATGTTTGAACAGAGAGCATAGGATGAAATAGCAGCCGTGAAATATGTGAAACTGAACTCTAATTTTTTAAAGATACGTAATTTTCAAAAAGTACAAAACAAAACTGTGATATCCCTAACACTTTATAATCACAGCACCTTCATACATAGAGTCATTGTGTCCCTCCTTAGGTCGTTTGTGGTAAATGATACTACCCTCATGGAATTTGTGAGGATGCTGTTAAATTCTGAAGGTTAAGTTCTGAAGCTAGACCTGTCTTTTGACTTCAAATCTTATGACTCATACTTGCCTTGTTCTCCAAAGTCTTGTCAAATATTAAGAATGAATGACTTATATTGTAGAACGGCAGAGCAAAGGTTGATGATACAGCTTTTGTCATTTGAAAATGTGACAGATATTCCTTGTGCAAAGAATTTTATCATCTTAGATCTTTGAGTTTCCCTTTTCTTAGACTGATTTCTGTTGGAAGGGATGCCTTGGACATGGGTAAAAGTGGAAATACCCCACCTGTGAGACTGGCATGGGAGGGAATATAAAGAAGCCTGACCTGCCTCTTCAAACCTTTGCATCGTGAAAGAGAGCAATTGAGATAGCAGAGTCTGTGTAAAGTGGTACCTCTTGGCCGCAGTGTGTATTAATGTTTGTGGACTGATTAGAATGGAAAATGACTCCCTCCCTCTTCTAAATTGCAACATTAATGTACCTGGAGGATTGAGAATGGCTATGTGTAGAGCCACAGGGAAGATAGAGTAATCAGGGGGATCGTTTCATAAACTTTATAAATATCTAACCAATGTACTGTATACTTGAAACCGAAAAAAATACTCTGACACAAGAATTCTGTTTGAATAAAAACATTTTTTTCACTGAAAAAAAATCTTCCAGTTTCTGTGTAGCATAGCACCTCTTAATGCTAGTGCTTTCAGAAGAAACAAAAATCCTAAATTGAGTATATATTCATGATTCAATATTTACAAAACACAAAGCTTGAAATTAGAAAATAAAAGTAGACTACCTGTTTCCTACTATGGACAGGGATGTGTTCTAAATTACTGGAGAGCTACTCTAATTTCAAGTCTGAATAAGCTCTGAACTACTCTGATTTTATGGTATGTTATCAATTTATAGCAATGGTTCTCCACTCTGGTGTACATTAGACTTATCTCATGGACCTTTATGGAAATGCAAATAGAACAGGGATTGCAGAATGTTTAAAATCAGCAAAAAGGCCAAACTTAGTTCAGGTTCAAAATGTGTCTTTTTTTTTTTTTTTTTTTAAGGCGAGGCAACCCTTGGTTGATCTCACAGATTGCAAGGACCTTGTCAGTTTACAATCCCTTATTTATTAATTTTTAAATTTTTTACACCTACAGCCTCTGGTCTCCCATCCAAGTACTAACCAGGCCAGACCCTGCTTAGCTTCTGAGATCAGACGGGATCGGGCATGTTCAGGGTGGCGTGGCTGTAGACAAATGTGTCTTAAGAGAAACTGGAAACCAAAAACCTGTTCACTTTTTGAGTGGGTAGAAAGGATTGTAAAGGCAGTTGAATACCCTACTCAATGACCCTTCACTGTTAACATTACTGATAACTTCCAGCCTTTATCTTACCTGGCTTTACTTAGAACCTTTAACATGGCTCTTAACAGCTGCCTAAATCATATAAAACTCTGTGGAGACTACAGTTTTGTCAATCCCAAGGAAGACTTGAAGCTCTCTTGCCCATATCTCTACTGAAACAGACTTTTGCCTTCTGTATTCAGAAGTCGGGAAAGGTACCTCCTATTCTTTTCCAGTCAGAACTAACTATATCCCTGTCCTTATCTCTTATCTTTAGTTCTCTGTGCTTAAATATATATAGAATGTTATGTCTAGTTCGATTACTGTGAATAAAACAAGATTAGACAAATTTTTGCTGTCTCTAGAGGACAGTTGTGTTTACAAGTTCTGAGTTTTAAAAATCTGAGTGTATTGCAGAGCTAATTTTTGTTTGTTTAAATGGAACATACGGCTTCAAATAAAGTAGTAAACACTTTTTCTGCTCATAGTTGCCTGTAACCCCAAATGATTAAAGGATGTGGTGAATTTTTTTCCGTATTACTATATCTCAGGACCTACAGAGTCTTTGCCTTATTATATTATAGGATGTGTTAATTTATTGTTTGTCACCACAGTTATATTATAAACTCTATATGAGGAAAGATGGTTTGTTTTGCTCTCCACTCTAATCCTAGAGTCTAGCATATAGTATGTGCTAATACCATTATTGAATGAAAAAGTTGTATTTTTTCTGCTCTTCTCTTTACTCTGTTTCATTTCCTCCCCATTTTCCTCGTATTTAATATTGGCATGAATCATGGCTAAGGGCTTCCATTGTTATTTAAAAGAGCTTTATTGAGGTATAATTTATATGTCATAAATTCATCCATTTTAAGTGTGCAATTCAGTTATTTTTAGTAAATTTACAGAGTTGTGTAGCCATCACCACAATTTTAGAACATTTCCTTATCCCAGAAAGATCCCTCGTGCCCTTTTGCAATCACTCTCTGTTTCCACCCCAGTCCCAGGCAGTCTCTAATCTACTTCCTGTCTCTCTAGTTTTGCTTTTTCGGAGCCGTTTCATATAAGTAGAATCATATGACATGTTGTCTTTTGAGTCTTGCTTCTTTAACTTAGCATAATTTTAAAAATTGAGACGAAATTCACATAACATAAAATTAACCATTTTAAAGTGTACACAACTCAGTGGCATTTAGCATTTAGTCCATTGTTGTGCAACTACCCATGCCTTTGGTTTCAAAACTTTTTTCATCATTCCAGAAGAACACCCTGTTCTTCATAAATAATCATTCTCCCCTCCCCATATCCCCTGGCAACCATCAATCTGCTTTTTGTCTCTGTTTTTATGAATTTAACTATTCTGAATAATTCATATTCAGAATATGAATTATACAGTATTTGAGCTTTTCTGTCTGACTTTGACTTAACATTTTTTCATGGTTCATCCATGTTTGTCATGTGTCAGTACTTCATTTCTTTTTATGGCCGAATAATATTTTCTTGCATGGATATGCTGCAATTTGTTCATCTGTTAATAGACATTGGAGCTGTTTTCACCTTTTGGCTATTGTGAATAGCGCTGCTGTGAACATTTTTGAACAAGTATCTGTTTGAGTACCTGTATCTTTGGATTCCTGGTTGTCCATTCACTGATATTTTTAGGCCTATGATTATTAATTCCTTAGGTTTTTTAGAGGATGAATGTTTTTATGTACTTATGGCACACAGAAGGCATCTTATAAATACATTCAACAAATATATACTGAAGATCTGTCATGTGCCAAGCATTGGGAATACACTGGTAAGCAAAAACACCTAATTCTTTCCCTTGAGAAGAGTTCACAGTCCTGTAGAGAGGACCAACATCAACCAAATAACCACTTAGATTATTCTAGCGTTGCACCTGTGGCATTATTGCTTTGAAGGAAGGTTCTTGGTTTTCTCAGAGCCTGTAATAAGAATTTGACCTCATCAGTCAGGTCAAGTGAGGCTTTCCTGAAGAGGTGACCCTGAGGGATAGACACCATCTTAATTCCAAAGTTTGAAATAGGAATTAACAGAGCAAAATGATGGGGCAAGCATTCTAGGAGAAGACCTTGAAGTGAGAGGGAACTTGGTGAGAAGGCCAGTGCGGCAGCCGGAAATTCTTCTAGAGTATTTTGGGATGGTGAGAGAGAGGGTGATAGATGCAGACAGGTAGATCACCATTATGCTAAGAATGGCATGCAGAATCAAATCTGACTCTGTTGGGCTTCAGGTTCATAAGGCGGGTCTTAAAAATGACTTGTATCTGGGGTTTTGCTCTGGAATTCTAAATAGCATTAGCACACTAATTCTGTCCACCAAGGAATGGAAAAATAATGGTAGCAGAAAGATAAGTTATGAACCTATTGAACAGCTACTGATTTTTAAGGTAGTGAGTTACGTTTACTTATGAGGTGGTGGTTTTTGTAACATTTTGTCCTACTAGATATGTAATACATTTTTCAAGGCAAATGAATGTGTCCAAGATAAGCCTTTATTTAACTAGTGATAATGAATATGCCCATGATTAACTTTATTTATGGGTAAAAAAACTTCCTGCTTGTTATCAGTTATTATAACAGATAATCCTTTGAAGAATAAAGTTTCGAAGCCAGCAAGAGAACAGTGATTGTGAAGTTCAGACTGGCTTACAGATTGTGGATTTGAGAATTGTTTTTCAACATCAGGTCACGGAGGGGCAGAGATGATTTTTTAAGACGATAATGAATAAAATTCTGTTAGCTCTTCAAAAATAAGGATTTTTAGCAGTAATAAATGAAATAGCTTACATCAGCCATTAGAAATGCAGATCAAAATTATGATGAGATACCCACTTGTTACTATAATAAAAAAGACAGCAACAAGTATTGGCCAGGATTCAGAAAAATTGAAACCCTCATACACTGCTGAAAAACAGTCTAGCAGTTTAACCTCAAAAGGTTAAACATAGAGTATGCCCAAGCAATCCACTCTTAGGTATATACCCAAGAAAAATGAAAAGATATCCACTTAAACGTGTACACACAAATGTTCATAGTAGCACTATTCTTAAAAGCCAAAAAGTAGAAACAACCCAGCTGTCCACCAACTGATAAATGGATAAACAAAATATGCTTTATCCATATAATGGAATATTATTTGGCAACAAAAAGAAATGAAGTACTGATACATGTCACAAAGTACTGATACATGTCCTCCTGTCCCCAGCTACTGCTGGTCTTAGATAAATGCTCTTTTGGACCTGGTTCATCAGTAAATTTTGAGTACAGTAGTCCTCCCTTATCCAAGACCCCCAGTGGATGCCTGAAACTGCAGATAGTACCGAATCTTACATAAACTATGTTCTTTCCTATACATACATACCTAAAATAAAGTTTACTTTATAAATTTGGGACAGTAAGATATTAACAACAATAACTAATAATAAAATAGAAAAATTGTGACAGTTTTCTGTAATAAATGTTATGTGAATATGGTCTCCTTGAAATACCTGTTGTACTGTACTCACCCTTCTTGTGATGTGAGATGATGAGATGAGGTGAGGTGAATGACATAGGCACTGTGGTGTAGTGGTAGGCTACTTCCTGTAAAGGTTACTTGAACACAAGCACTGCATGCCTCCGTAGTTGATCTGATAGCCAAGATGGTAACTAAGTGACTAATTGGCAGGTAGCATATACAGCTGGGCAAGAGGGATTGGGATGGCTTCAGATTTCATCATGGTACTCAGAACTGTGTGCAATTCAGATCTTATGAATTATTTATTTCTGGAATTTTGCATTTTACATTTTTGTATTGGGGTCTGCAGGTAACAAACTATGGAAAGCAAAACTGCAGATAAGAGGGGCTACTGTAGTTCGAAAGTACTAATATTTGATAATCTGAGCTAGTCTCAGGAGTTAGTCAATCAGAACAATTTCTAATGGCGACTTTTAACTTCATTTAAAAGGCATTTCAAGAAAGAAGGTGCTTTCATAAAGTTGAGTGGACATGTTACCCAGTTACCTCTAGCATCACTTGGGTGGTTCTGGGTATTATCCTTCTACAGCTACCTGTGTGTCTGAGAGCGTGGTCTATGAAGCTGTGACTGCCTGCCACCCAGTGTGGTTCCACCTTTGTTAGTAGAATGATTTAACTTTTCTTGCCTTAGGTTTTTTTTTTTTTTTTTTTTAACAACCTACAGCACCTGGTCTTCCTAGGTGGTCTCCCACCCAAGTACTAACGAGGCCCGGCCCTGCTTAGCTTCCAAGATCAGACGAGATCGGGCATGTTCAAGTTAGCATGGCCATAGACCTTGCCTTGGATTTTTTTATTAAGTAGTACCTCATAACATTTGTATGAGAATTAAGTGACTTAATACCTGTGATGTGTTTGGGCCAGATCCTGGCACATGAATGCTAGTTGTTGTTATTCCTTCTGCACAATTTCCATCATTCTCTGTCATCTTTATAGTCAGAATTTTCTTTTGGCGTCTGAATTGATCAGGATTAGGTTTGTCTGTGAGTAACAGAAAACCCAAAATAGTAAGAATTAGGAGTAAGGAAAGGTGGATGAAGGCAGCGGTTCCCAACCTTTTTGGCACCAGGCACCAGTGCTCTTACGAGAATCTAATGCCCGATGATCTGAGGTGGAGCTGAGGTGGTGGCTGAAAAACAAATGAAGTTTTGCTCACTCACCTGCTGTTCACCTCTTGTTGTATGGTCTAGTTCCTAACTGGTCCGGGGTCAGGACCCCTGGATTAGAAGACTACTGTGTTTTGTTGATTTTTTTTCTTAATTATAGTCTTCTAGTACTATCTGGCTTTTTAAATTTGTGACATATAATAGTTTGATTAAAGACAAACTTTTTAGAAAGTTAGGATTATATTTACTATACTTATATAACTTTTTTTTTACATAATAATATATCTTGAAGTTCTCCTCATCAGTTCATATATGTCTATTGCGTCTATTTTAATGACTGTATTAGAGATTAGTACTCTAGCTATACCAATATTTCCTAATTTATTTTCTTAGATTTTTTTTTTTTTTTGTAGCAAAGTGCTATAACACACAGTACTATAGTGATTAGAACATATTCCTAGAAGTGGAATTGTTGCGAGGTCAGAGGCAATTCACGCTTAAAATTTAGACAGAAACTGCCAAATTGTCTTCCAAAAGTTTAGGATCACTGTGATAACTGTGTGCAGAATAAATTAACATGGAACAAGATTGTCAGTGGGAAGACAAATTTGGAGGCTGTTGCAGTCATCCAGGCAAGAAATGATGTACTTCAAACTAGGATGACAGAGGAGATGGAGAAAGGTAGACTGATTCAGGAAATAAAGTGGGAGGGAGAACAGATGGAGTTGTTAATGAAGTAGATATGAGTAATGAAAGAAAGGAAAGAGTCAAGGATGATTCAGGGGGACCAGTGACATCAATTAGAGTTCCATGTGAGATGAAACCTACTTGCCATCACTAAATTAAATGACTTTATACGTTGCAATTCTGACATTTTAAACAATTTTAGAATCCATGACAGCACTCTTATTTATAGATTGAATGATATCCATATTGAATACTTTGTCTTTTATAATTGTAGGGATATAATTTTATTTGATTGGCATTTGTGGAGTAAATGTTGAGTCTGTCACTAAACTGTATAGATTTTCTTTCTGTACATCTCTGGAATTCATTTGTTCCCTACCTGTCCACAGCCACACGTCTAACCTAAGCCTTCTTCCACCAGCTGCAATCAGAATGATCTTTATAAAATTCAGTCTGCAATGACTCCCTTTGCTCCAGTTCCTTCATATTGTAATGAGTACTGTGTCCACAGCTAATCCACTCACAGGGAGCATTTTAATGTGGTTTCTGTTCAGTCCCACCTTGTTTGGGGTCTCCAAGTCCCCTACTCTCTTTCCAGTGGTCTTATAGCTAGCTGTTCAGAACCATGGGGAAGCAGAGGGCCTGCAGGTGGAGAATCAGTGGAGCAAGAGGACAGGTCTTCTGAACCGGAGGACTTAACTGCCACTCTAGTACTGGGATGGAGAATTCTTTTTTCTTTCTCCCAATTGCTATTTTCTCTTTAAGCCTTGGTCACTATTCTCCAGACTTCCTCTTCTGGTTTTACAGTTGCAGCCAAGGAAATCTTTATTAAGTACTTTAATCTTTGTTCCTGCTCTCCTCCCACCGATGGAGGTGAAAGAAAATACATAAAAATAAGCAGTTTATTACTTCTGAATATTTTTCTGCCACTGGATGGCATCCAAAATACCCTTGCTCACTTCTTTACCGTCATCTCTGTGCTCTTTTCCCACATTGCTCATGCTCATATCATACTCCTTTCATTTCCTGAAATCATAAACTTGCTCACCTTCCAGCCCAACCATGCTTAGACTTTGCTTTCTGTAGACCAGGGACCTTCCTTTCCTCTCTCTAGGTGCTCTTCCTGTGTGCTCACAGAGCACGTGTTATAGTATTTATCACTCTGTTATGATTATGATACGATATTTTAGTTCACTCCTTGAGCAGCTCTTAAGATCTTTGTGGGCAGGGGCTATATCTGAATCACTTATTTCCCCGTTGGATAGCACAGTGCCTGTCACCAAAGGGCTCAGTAATTATTTGTTGAATGAATGAATGTGATTTGGCAACAACCAACATTGAGTGATTTTTATTTAGTTCAAGGATAGAAGAATTAATCAATGTAGAAGTACAATGTAAAGGAAAATTGCGATTCTAGAGAAAGCTATTTTAATGATAGTTGGAAGCCAGTTTGCAAAAGCTTCAAAAGAATGGTGAGCCCACACAACATCTCATTTCAGGATGCTTGGTGTTTGAGGGAAGTAGCTGTGGGAATTATATAGAGGCCTTAGCAGGGTCAAGTAAGAGTGTTTCTGTAGGTAGGTAGTGGGAAGATGGATATCAGATGTTGGGCAGACAAGAGACATGGCTCAGTGAGGTGGGCCTCATTGTTAGTACACATTCACACGTGCTAGCAGAAACTACCATACCAAAGCAAACACACCACTGGGGCTTTTGCTTTAAACTTTAATGACCATGTACCTAGTTTAACCAGAACAAGATTCTACAGAAAGAGAGAAAAAGTAAAGGATGAATAGCATTCTTTCCCTCTTCTGACCCACAGAAAAAGCAGAATGAATCTGTGTGTGTGAAATCATGGTGGATGGTTTTTGCCTTTTTCTTTGCCTTCACCCTCCTCTTCCCCTTTTCCTTCTCTTCCCTTCTCTTTCCAACACTGAGCCCTCTAGTTTATTGATTGGGTCTCAGAAACCTAAATAGGCTGCCCAGCGCTTTTCTTGGGCTTTCTTGTCTCATTGAGTGGTCCTTCTCTGACACCTTGCTTCTCCCTCATCTGTGTTTCCAGGAACCTTGAGACATTTACACTCCCTAAAAACTTCCTTACCTTTGGGGCATTCCTCAGGCTATTTCATCTTGCCCACAGGTGTACTTTCATCCCCTGGCCTATGGGATTTGGCACACCCTACCCATTGGTGGCAGCCCATCCTGGCAATTCCCTCATTGTGATTAACCACTCTTATGAGCCTGCTCTAACAGCTGCTTTCTATTCCACTTTTGAGATTTACTGTTTTGCGCTATGTTGTACTGGTCCCCCAAACACAAGGCCCCCATTAATGCCCTGCCCTGTTATCTGCCTCTGTACGCTGTTGGTGCTGCTAAAATCCTGCCAGCCTTGCTTTAAGTTGAGTGTGCCTGCTGTTTGCTTTTCCAGCAGTCATGGAATTTTGTATCCTCCTGAGCTTTGCCTGACTCAGTTGCACTTGGATTATATGCTCCAGGTTTTTATGCTATTCCCTGAGACATCTATAGTGAAGGTTCTATCATCTTGTTTATCACGTGTTCGAATTTAAAATAGAAGAGACTTTTGGAAATGTTTTTAATTTCTCCAGCATGTTTTTAATGTTTTCGCCACATACAGTATTCTCCCTGCTCAAAGAACTATGTTTTAATTTTCAGGGCATGTCAGCATTTAGGAGTTCATTTAATCAGGAATGATGAGTCTTAGTTTCCTCTGAGATCACATTTGTTCATGTTTTTAAAGCACATGATTTTAGATCAGGTAACCTAAATTTTAAGTCTTCCTATTCTCTATCAGTATTTGTAATAGAAAAAAGAGAGCATTTTAGGCATCCTTTTCTGCTGGAAGAATTTCTCAGACTTGTTATATTAGTTGACTATTTTGTCTGATTCACATAAAGTCTGATGTGCTCTGATTTGAGCTCTCTAAGCAGTGGCAAAATTAGAATAAAATGGTCTCTTAGCTGTAGTCATTGATTGCATTCTTTGTGTGATTTAGTGTATCTAGCCCCAAATACAGCTGTTTTTCCTGGCTCCATAAAATCTTACAAGACACATACTGATTGAAGATTAAATAACGTATAGGTTTACCAGCCAGCATGATTTTACCCATTTTGTTTACCTTTTTATCCACTCAGTCATTCCTTCACACTAAATTCCTTGAATCTTGAGTCTCCTATTTTTAATTATACCATTGCGAGTCACTTTTTTTTTAACACTTTTGGACTCTTTCACAGTAACAGGGAATGCTTTGGGAATTTAAAAATCATTGTCTTTTTTGCATGATATATGACAATAAAGACTTTAAGTTTGCATTTAAAAATTTGGGGTCAATATATTGTGAAACAAATTTAGTGAATTTCAGCAAATTGTTTAATTTATTTTAAAGACTGCATGCATTTAATTTACTTTGAATAGTTATATAAAATATAATTTTACAACAATGAAAATGAAATTTTATCATTTGTAAATTCTGTAAGGTTCTACATATAAGATCATATCATTCTGCAGAGATAATTTTAGTTGGTTTTTTTTTTTTCTTTCCAATTTGAATGCCTTTAATTCCTTGCTTAATTGTTCTGGCTAGACTTTCCAGTAATACATTGAAAAGAAATGGCAGACTTCTTACTCATTTGGTATGGTATAAATTAGATGGAACATGGATATGAGCATTGAAGTTACAAAGAGCTTGTTTTCAAAGAGATATACTATTCTCCATATTGTGTTTATACAATCATGTTGAACTTCTATCTGTGGTTGATTATGGAAGAGTATGAATTGCCCCACCACTTGGTATTAAGGTGGTTAGTTCTGTTGTCAAAGATCTTTGCAAAAAGGGAGGATTAAAATGGGGTCATGCGACATAACGATGACTAAATGTTGGTTCTTTGTTTTGCAGTTCCAATTCCTGGTAGATTTGATCGGCGAGTATCAGGTATGTGTTCTCTTTCATAACATACTGCCAAAATGCTATTTTAAGATAGTATTATCTTAAATAAAAACACACTGGTCTTTTTAATAAAAAGATAAGTTAACAGCATTCAGAACATTATAAAAAATCACCTGTGATTTCTTCATTCTGTTTCATTTTAAGTTCTGAGTATCTATGTATGTATTTTTATATGGCTATAATTAGTTTGTCTCATTTTTGTCATTAATATTTTCCATGTTCATAATTATGGCTTCTAAAAACTACTTTTCGTATTATTATTTCTGGTTTTCTAGATTATGCTGCCGTTAACTTCTTGCATACATTTTCGAGTCACTTAAATTATTTCCTTGGTTACAGTGTCAGGAGAGGCATTCCCTAGTCAGAGACTGAGCATTGCCTTTTTCTGTGTATTGCTTTCTAGAGACAGGCTGCAGAATAGGCTACAGGGAGAAATAAATACCTTGCAAAAGCCTCTTTTCCAAAACCATCTCACTAATAAGTAGTGCCTACTCCTTTAGGTTAGATGTAAAATAGTACCTCAGATTGTTTTATTAGGCATTCTTTTGATTATTAAGAAAAATGAATGTTTTCCAAACATGGGACATCTATTTTTATTTTTTTCGTATGGGACTTGTTTGGTAATGTTTTTCCCTTTTATCTTTTATGGTCTAGATTATTTTCTATAAGTTTGAGTAAATTTCTGTCATGATTTTTAACCTTTTGAAAATTTTAATGCTAAGTTTTTCACGTTGGTTGTGCTGTATATTTTAATTTTGCTGTTTTTTATTGACTCAAAACTTTTATTATGTAACTAGTACCTTGAACACTGCTTGGCACATAGCAGGCACTCAGCAAATATTTATTGAGTATATACATCCTCTTCTTTTTCTTTAAAAAAAATTTTTTTTTATTGTGACATTGGTTAACGAAATCCAGCATTTCAGGTGTACAATTTAACAGTAAGGCATATATATATTGCATTGTATGTTCACCTCCCATAGTTAGATTTCTTTCTGTCATTGCATATTTGACCCTTTTTACCTCATCTACCTCCCTTTTTTTCCCATAATTGCTCCTAAACTGAGAAAGTCCCCTTGTTTTCATAGAGCTGATAAATATATTTTATAAAAAATGTTCATATAATTAAAGTGCTTGACTTTTGGATAAATCTAGAGTTTATTTCGTTTTACAGTTAGGATGTTAATGTGTTTCAAAATTGCTGTGTAAGCTGTATGTGTTAAATTATTCTTTCATATCACCTTGTTCTGGAAAGGTTTCATATTCGTCCATTTACCCTTTTCTATCATTCATTCCTCTTCTTTGAGAAATTCTGCTATTGTTTTCAGAAAGCCTTTGGTAAGGTTGTACACTAAAGTCTGTTGAAAGGAGATTGAAGAATGTATTCTTACATATAGACAGTCATTTACAGAAAGAAACTAGAGTAGGGATTAAGGTTGGCACGAGACCCATGAGCGATTATCTCCCATTTCGGTTCATCCCTGCCCCCTTATTTCCCCCAAAGGTTAGTAATACCCTTTGACATCTGTAGGACAGATCTGGGATATGGAGAGTACAGTGAGATCTCTAGAGGTCACAGATGGTGTTAGTTGATGAATTGCTGTTTGGGCTCTCTGTCACTGTGGTTCAGTCCTTGAACTGTGGAGGACTCAGACAAGTACACGTTATTATTCCTCCCCCTTAGATTTTACAATCTTAACTGAAGATTTAAAACTTTTTAATATTATTCAGATGTTAAGTGAAAATAAAAGGTTCTTAAAAGAATCCAAAATGATTATGCAGGAGAGGAAATAGCCTGTAGCAATAGCTAACATACAGTCTGTGTGCTAGGTGCAGTTTTAAAGTCTTTCTTAATGCCTTCCTTGTATTGTTGAATATAATTCTTACATTAACAACATGAGGTATGATTATCCCCATTGTATAGATGAGGCAACTGGGGGCAAAGCAGAGGTTAAGTAACTTGAAACAGTCAAGGTGATAAAGTGCCCAAAGGTAGCATGGGTGCTGAGTACTACACTTCTCCTCTCTAAGGACCCTGTCTCGTTCTCTCTGGAGCTCTTAGTCTTCAGGTAAATCTTTTGCATTCTAAGCCTGTTCTTTGAGCTCAGCCTTCGTCCATCTTCCTGCTCTGGATGAAGCTTAGCTTACCCTGCAGGCTTCTCGAATGGTGGCTTTTTTCTACCTTCCATGTAACTGACCAGAGATGGGTAAATGTTTCTCTTGCTCCTCATTGCTGCTTCCAACTTCCCTAAAATTCTCGGCTTCCAACCTCACATTGTTATATTCTACCAGCTACTCCCCGTCCTTGTTTTAGTCATCTAATAATCCCCAGGGTGTTCCTTCTTATTTCCACACAGATTTCCACATTTGTAATATCTGGCCCTTTTGTTTCTCGACCTCCTCTCTTCCAAGGATCTCGTCTTCCACCATACATTCCCATACGTACTCTTCAGACTTTTCATCAGTGATCCCAGTCTTTCATATTTTCTCTCTCCCGACATCTCCTCCTCCCTATCCCCATTCTAGCAGATGACCTTTTTCTCTATGAAGTAAGGAAATAGAAGCAACAGAAGAGAATTTCCATAGACTTCCACTACTATTTCTATCCTTCCTCACCTGCGTATGAATCCAGTGTCCACTGGTACACCAAATCTTATCCCTTCATCCTTCCAGCAGGTACTTCCTCTTTATCCTGCATAATCATTATCCTTCAACTGGATTATTCTTCTCAGCAAAGAAACAAATGGTTGGCTCTTCCTTTTTAAAAAAGAAAATAAAACCTTTTAAACCATTATTTTTTATCCAACCATCACCCTTTTTCGCTCTATATCTTTACAGAAAAACCCCCTTGAAGGAGTTGTCCAAATTTGTTGTTTCTAGTTTATCTTCCATTCTCTTCTGAGCCCATTCTCATCAGGTGTTTGCTCCCATATCTCACCGAAACTGTCTTTGTGGATTGCTTACCCACAATCTTCAGACTTTCATTTGAAAGACACCTTCTCAGACCTTCAGTAAACTTGTCTAAAATACACACACACACACACACACACACACACACACACACAACCTATCTCCCTTTATTTTCTCCTCACTGTTCTTTTTTTTTTAATGCCTACAGCACCTGGTCCTCCTAGATGGTCTTCCATCCAAGTACTAACCAATCCTGACCCTGCTTAGCTTTCGAGATCAGAGGAGATCGGGCACATTCAGGGTGGCATGGCCGTAGATACTGCTCTATCTTTTTTAATTTATCCGATTTATTACCTAGTTCCCTAGACTAGAATGTAATTCCCTCTTGGGCAGGGAATTATGTCTGTTTTGTTATTGATGTATAGTTAACACTTGGAAACAATGTCAGTAAATATGGATGGATGGAGGGAAGGGAAGGGAAGGATCAGGAATCAGGAGGAGAAATTATTGTAGGCAGAAAAAAATCTAGAAATATTTCTTGGAGGGAGGCAGTGATTGCACTAGAAGTTGGAAAACATGGTTACTATTTTGGCTAGTACCAAGAAGGAGGCATTCTAGTTGGAAGAATGTCTTAACACCCAAGGAGGAAGGAACTGGACCTGGCTGCTCTGGCTTAGGGGAGGAGATAAAATAAAGTTGGAAAGAGAAGTGGGGAATGGGGTTCCTGAGGTGATCCAAAGACTTCAGCAAAAACTAGTTGTGTGAGGACATATGTGCTGTGTCAGAGACTGCAGAAGAGATTTCAGCGTCTCAGGGTTCTGACATAATCTGGAACATACAGCAGCAGAGGAGAGTGAGCAGTCATTGAGTGTCTCCTGTGAGCCCAGCCTTGTGTTTTAAATGTTACCTCCTGTGTTAACTCTTATGTGGTTCTAGTATTCTTATCCCCTCTTACTGTTGAAGAGACTAAGGATCAGAGAGAGATGGAGAAAGAACAGGTGAGGGGTGGACGGATCCAGGCTCAACCCTAGCGTGTGGAGCTTCAGAGATGAACCCTGTGCCTTTTGATGCTGCCTCTCCCTTGCAAGCACTGGAATTGAAAAGCTGTGCCTTCCAGGTTCTAAGTTATAGCAGAAAGTCTCTCTACATCAAGTGAGAAATATATCGAATGAAGAGAGTTTATAAGTTCTTTAAAGGCAGCTTTCTTGAAGTGGTCTTGAATTAGTGTTAACTATATTGGATTTTGAAATGTTAGTCTGATTCTGTTAATTATAAAACTTCATCCAAAAACACCCTTTCCTTTAATAAATATATATTAAAGCTTCAAAACACATTAATTGGAAATTTGTGTTGGCATCATACTACATTCAGGCAGGGAGTATCTGACTCTGGTAATGACTGTAATACAGTTAACAGAACAGTCTGCTGAGAATCTGGTGCCAGGTCAGACACTCGTAGGCGCCCTTCACCAGACATCCCTGCTTTGTAGGATTTACGTGCTTAAATATACAAATACTGATTTTTGTCTTTATACTCTTTTCACGGTATTCAGTATTTTTCCATCCATACCTGTCTTCTGCTATTATTACTATTATTTCCATCCATACCTGTCTTCTGCTAAATATTACTAAGCATTATTTAAAATAACTTAGAAGCCCAGTGTTATGGGTTGAATTGTATCCCCTTCAAATTGATATGTTGAGGCCTAACCCCAATGTGATTATATGTAGAGGTTGGGTTTTTAAAGAGGTTAATTAAGGGTAAACGAGATCCTAAAGGTGGAGCTCTAACCCAATAAGACAGGAGTCCTTTTAAGAAGAGGAAGAGACATCAGGAGTGCAAGCTCAGAGGAAAGGCCGTGTTAGGACACAGCAAGAAGGAAGGCATCCATCCATCTGCAAGCCAAGGAAGGAGGCCCCAGGAAGCACAAAACCTTCCAGTACCTTGATCTTGGACTTCCAGCCTCTAGAACTGTGAGAAAATAAATTCTCTTGTTTTTGCCACCAGTCTGTGGTATTTTGTTATGGCAGCCTTAGCATGCCGATACACTCAGGCTGTGTCAACTCTTCATGGGGGCCGGCAGGATAGCATAGGGCCTCAGGCCTGTGACCAGGGTTTGTGCTCGTTGGTAGAAATGAAAGGGTTTTCTCTCACAAGCACATTTTAATGATTCACATTTCTGGATGAAGGAAGCACCAGATAAAATTTGGAAGAAATTGTGCTGGCTAATCTATTGTCACTTTGTAGTTTCATATTACTGGCTAGTGACATCTGCTGGAGACCTGCGGCAAGACGACTGGCTGTGCTGCTCTTAGTCTTCATTTTCAGTAGGTCTCGAGCGTCTCATGACCCTCCGTGTAGTTATTGATGCTACATGAGGGGATCATAAAGCCTCCAGGTAATTCGTGCACTGAGACAAGCTCCCCTATGTGTAGAACCATAAAGAAAACAATCACATAGACTCCTAGAATTGGATTTTTATACAGAAAATGAGAAAAGTCATTTGGGATCAGGACCAGGAAGTAGAAAGGTCGGATATAAACAGAGGAAGAGAGCAAAGGGTGGTGGGTCCACAGCTCATAAGAAAAGGGAAAAAATTCAAAACCAGTTTTGAAAAATGAAGACAAAATGTTTTTCCATAAGTAGAAACATTAATAATTTTGATGAAAATAACTACTTTTGTTTAAATCATGGTTCTCTACCTTAAGACTTGAAGACTTTAACATTTAACATTTGCTGCCTCAGTTACATTAATGTCTAAAAATATAAAAATGAGCTAAATTGCTAAAGTTCTTTCCTCTAAAATCAGGAAAAGCAAGCATGGAAATAGGTTAGCCCAAGACAAAATGTCATTATCAGTACAATTCTGTCAATCTCATCACCGAAGACTTATTATTTTAAACTTTTTAAGTGAGAATTTTCATACAAGGGCAAAACTAGAGAAAGTATAATGCCCATGTACCTATCTATCTCCAAAATGAAAGTTTTTTTAAGTGCATTTTTCTAAGAAGACATTTTGAAGTCGTGAACTAAAGAGTAGCAATTGGAGTAGACTGAACAGAGGTAAAAAAACAAGAATATTTCTGAAGTAGAATTTGATGTATTCATTGGATAAGAGGAGAAAGAAGGAAGTCATGGCGTACTCCAAATTTCTAATTTAGAAAACTGAACCGATAATGACAACATTAACCATGCTAACACAGAGAACCAAGAAGTTTGCATTTAACATAGTGTTTGGTTAGCTGCCCTCCATGCAGCGCCTCAGCCCCCTACCGGAATACTTGAAGATGAAAAGAATGGCATGGCAGCATTAACACCTAGGAACTCAGGAGTGTGGCTGCCTTCATCTTTAGGACAGACAGATCTGGCATAAATGCACCCTGGCTTGGAGAAGGATAATGAGTCATTATCTACACCCCACTGTCACTGGCTCAGCTACCCAGAGCCCATACCAACCAGGGGATGGACAGCCCTCTCTTCAGAATACCACTTGATGCTGTTGTAGGGGCTAGAATGGTATCTGTCTTCTTATTCCCTTCTCCCTCATTTTTCTCTAAGGAAGCCAGGTCCCTGTTGGACAGGCAGAGTATTGGTGGCATTACAACACAGGAGGTTTAGTGCACACAGGTAGAATAGGCTGGGCAGGGAAGGGAGTCTTGTCTGTAGGACATGCTGGAGTCTCTATTTCTTGGGTGTTCCATTAGTCAGAATCAATGAGGAAGGGGAAGCTGGGATACAGGTAGACTAGGGGTTCAGTGAGTAAGTGTTTCTGAGAACCCAGGAGTTAACCCGAAAGTCATATGTATCAGCTTGTCCCCTAGTTGTAGATATAAGATTTTTTAATTCATCACACAAATGAACTGAGTGTAGGGTCAAAAACCATTTATGTCCCTTGCCTGCTAACAAATGAGAAATAAACCCTAGTAAACAATACAGGGCCTATATGGGTGAACTTGGCAGATTTAGGATGGAAGAGGAATGAGATTAGAAAGGTCCACTACAAAATAGTAGTGCAAAATATCATTGCCTTTATGAATTCTGAATAAAATGAGATTAGAAAGGTCCACTACAAAATAGAGTGCAAAATATCATTGCCTTTATGAATTCTGAATAAAAAAAAACAAAACAAGAAAAGAGTAGGCCAAGATGAAAGAGGAAATGATCATGATGGTGAAAAGACCGTAAAGAAACTAAACAGTAAACAGGAATTAAATACATAGAGAAGGCCAGGAAAGCAGAATTGTTAAAGGGAAAATCTGTGATAAAGGGCAGCCTTGAAGAAAGGACTGTTGTTGAAAGAGCTGAGATATAGAATAGAACCAAGATAGTAATAATATTCCTGAAAACCAGAACAAACGGAACGAAATAATAACCGTTATCGTTCAAAGAGTTGGCACTTACTCTCCCCTTACTGTGTGCCAGCCGCTTCCCTACTTGAATCCTTATGACAGTCCTCAGTGGGTCTTCATTCTTGTTTGCTCCGTTATGCAGAGGAGGAGGTAGAGATCTGCCGTTGAGTCTCCAGGCCACACAGCTATTGCAGATAATTGAGAATTTATTAAAAGAGAAATTTCCCCTGCATTGTAAAGAAGGAACAGGTTTGCTGCATTCTGGGCAACATCACTGATCACATCTAGATTGTTCCTGGCAAAACAGTTTTGTTAGTGAGTCAAATAAATTTTTATTCACTAGATAATACATTCTCTCTTTGCTACTAACACCTAAAGGTAAGATATAAATGTGTCATGTACTGACCTTTCCAATCCTAATCCTTAGATTCCATACTTGTACCCCCTCCAGTGAAAACATCTGTGTGTTTCCTTATTTATTCACTACTGTAATACACACAGAAGAGTTTTGGAATTGCTGTACCACTACCAACCACAGTTCTTTTTTGTCATTGGACTATATCCCACTGAGGGTGGATGGTCAGAGTACTATGTTCAGAAGCTACTTAAAATAACTCTCTTTTCCTTCTCTGTGGTTATCAGCCTGATGTATAATTAGATTCATTTATTTCTTTTTGTATTCAGTTGTAGGGTCCATCCATCCTTATCAATCTAGTTTTTTAAATACATAAAAAATTTAACATGAATTAAATGTCAAAACTGTAAAAAAGAATTTCTTCACAGAAGTTTTATTTCTTTCCAAATACCTTCTTTTTGTGTTTCTGCCTGCCTTCTAGGAAAAATTTTTATTTCTGGTTTATCTTTTTCTTGTTTCCTTTTTGAAAAATAAATAGGTAAAAAAAAGGTATATATAATATATTCGTATGTTTATTTCCCCCTCATTCTCAGCTCTCCTTTCTCTTGGAAGTCCTTCCTTATGGCAGACTTGAAATACTCTTCACTTTGGTTTTTTTTTTTGCCTTTTTTTTCCTAGACCTCACTATTTATTAGCCCATGAAGATCTTCCTCATTCTTTCTTAAAACTGTATTATTCAAGTGGGTACTTACATCATTTCTGATATTTTGCTATCATAAACAATTATTCAGTAAATATTTTTTAAATCCTTGTGTTATGACAAAGACAAGTCCCGTAGGCAGCTAGTACAAACATAGGTCACCTACAAAGAAAATCAAGTTGTTTTTTTTTCAAGTTGGTTTTCAATTGATATAATACTGTACCTAGAACAGAGCCCGACACATAGTATTTATTTTGTTTAAAATTCATTCTTATTTTTAGGTCATGCATGTACATAATGATGTTGAGCTATTTAATTGATTATTTTCATAATTATTCCATATCCATATGTATATACTGCATATCTTATGCTTTGTGGTTTTCTATCCCTGCTTCATAACTCAGCAGAGAGGGTCCTCCTAGTTTGTCCTTGCCATTACCCTAGGATTTAGTAGATGATGTATTTTATCATCTCTCTCCTATTTGGGACCACTAGTCCCTAAAGGGCTGGCTTTTCAGCACCTAACAGAATGCCTGTCATCAGTAAGTACTTAATATATTTGTTAGTTGAAAGAAAGGATTAAAAAAATCATTACAGTTACAGATTTAGCAAAAAGTGACTAAAAGGAAATTATGTTCACTTTCTTTTTCTAGTAAAAGCACACATCTGTTTTATTCATTTTGCTTTTTATTTTTTTCTCTCCAAATTTAGTCTGTGCTGAGACCTATAATCCTGATGAGGAAGAGGAAGATACTGATCCAAGGGTAAGAACTGTGGCAAAGGTATTAGGTAGAATTGTTTTATTCCCCACTCCGTCCTCTACTCTTCTACACACCAAATCTAATTATGCTGATAATTAAAATGAATACAAATTAAAATCTCAACAAGATGCCATTCGAAGGATTGGTAAGAAGGGGTGCCTAGCTGGAGCTGTTAAAACCTTCAACATAGTCAAGCCAACTGACTCGGCATTTGCCTGACGAGTTCATTTTTCAGAAACAGTTGGATCCTTCCTAAGGATGTGACAGTGGAGGTCATTACAGTGTTGTAGTAGCGGTCTCTCTTTTTGTTTATTTATTTATTTGTACAAACAATTATATCTGGAAGGATATATCCCAGATGTTAACAGTGATTATGGCAGGGCTGTGGTTGACTTTTGGTTGCTTTTTTTAAAACTCAGGTTTTTAAACTCTTGTACAGTTAACAAATTACTTTTATAAAAGCAACTGTGAAGCATCATTTTTAAAAGATTGATGTTACAAAAGAAACTTTAATGATCTTTCAGTATGCCTTAAAATGAGAAGCCTATGAAAGATTTCTGAAGTATTCTAATAATAAAATGCTACCATTGTGTGAATACAATAGACATGTAGATTAAAATTTTTTTTATTCTGGATATTACAAAATTCTCGATGACTTTTCAAAGTTAAAATGGCTTTTTACTAACTTTTTAATGTCATAAATTCAAAATATTTAACACTTGATATGTTTTTTTCTGGGTAGATTAAGTGAGGACTTTTTTTTAGGATGAAGATGATACTTAGGAGCTTGATAAGTCTCTCAATTATAACAACAATACTAGGCAATAATTGTTTTCTTTAATTGAATAAATATTTATTGAATATCTAATAATAGTAGTAGTTTTTGAGCACTGACTGAATGTCAGGTACTGTTTTAAACACTGCGTGTATTAACTCATCTAATCCTTAGCATAACTCTAATTTTATAGATACCACTACTACCACCACCAATAATAATGAGTTGTTGATGTTTGAACTCTAGCTTGTATAACCATTGTTTACTTTCCATCTCTGCTTAGATTTTAATAGACAACTCACACTTAGCATGAACCCTTGATTATTTCCCTTTAAACATTCTTCTCCACCCACGGTCTTCTCCAGCTCAATTCATGGCAACTTCCTCCTTCCAGTTGCTCAGGACCAAAACTTTAGTGTTACCCTCAGCCCCTTTGAGTTTTCCATACCCACATTCGATTTTTCAGCAAATCCACTGGGCTCAGTCTTAAGAACATATCCAGAATTCCATTACTTCTCAGCACCTTTGTCACTGCCACCCTGTTCCTAACCACCACTGTCTGGCACTGGGTGATGATAGTAGTTCCTGGCTTTCGCTCTTTCTTCCCTCAAGGCAGTTCTTTACTCAGCAGCTGCTGTGGGCCTTTAAAAACATTAGTCAGATCTCTTTCTTTCCTCAGCCACAACTCTCATGTTGCCCCCATGTCACTAGAAAAAAGTTCCAATTCCGTGACCTACAATGCCCTCTGTGGTTTGGGCAGCATCCCCACCCACCCCTTCAGCCTGGTCTTATCCTGATCTTTCCCCCTTGCTCTGCTTCAGTCACACCTGTCTCCTGGTTATTTCTCAGATTTGCTCTTCACCTCCCATGAGGCTTTGTTTTTACTTGATGGTTCTGTCTGCTTGAGGTGCTTTTCCCACAGATGATCCACATGACTCACTCCCTCAGGTTGTCCTCACTTCCTTCTCAGCACCGTCGCATCTGGACACCCACACACACTTTTTATCATTCTTCTCAGCTTTGTTTTTCTCCTTGGCCTTGTCACTCTTCATCATATTTTATGTATTGACTGTGAGCACAGATATTTTTGTTTGTTTTCACAGCTGTGTCCCCAGAGGTAGGACAGTGCCTGGCACCTCGTAGATTTGAATGAACAAATCTATAACCCTCTGCTTTACAGATGAGAACTCTGAGGCTCCAGGGGGTATCTGACTTACTGGCAGCCGCATAGCCAGTGGGTGGCTCCAGGGTGGGCGCTCTTACTCTGACATATTTCCCTCCATGACAAAGGCACTGCTTAGTATATGCATAGAATTAAAATTATAGTAAACATTCTCTTAATTTTTTCCATTTTTAAGGAAAAAGATATATACCAATTTGTAAATAGGATTTTTAAAAGAAATAAAACATTTTCTTGGTTTTATTTGGCTTGACAGGTGATCCATCCTAAAACTGATCAACAGAGATGCAGACTTCAGGATGCTTGCAAAGATATTCTCCTTTTCAAAAATCTTGATCAGGTAATGTTGATTTAAAAAAACATTTTTTTTCCACTTACATTTGAATTCAGTATTATATTAGTTTCAGGTGTACAACATTGTGGTTAGACATTTATATAACTTATGAAGTGATCGCCCCCATAAGTCTAGGACACACTTGGCACCATACATAGTTATTACAATATTATTGACTCTATTCCTTATGCTGTACTTTACATCCCTGGGACTATTTTGTTAAATGCCAATTTGTGTTAATTCTTTCACCTTTTTTACCTAGCTACTTAATCTCCCTCCCATCTGGCAACTGTCAGTTTCTTCTCTGTATCTGTGAGTCTGTTTCTGTTCTGTTTTTTGATTTTAGATTCCACAAATGAGTGAAATCATAGGTTATTTGTCTTTCTCTGATTTATTTCACTTAGCATAATACCCTCTAGGTCCATCCATGTTGTCACAAGTAACATTAGTTTTTAAAATATTTTTGTCTTTAGCTTTTTTCCTGTTTGTCGTTTAAACAGTTTTTAGTGTCTTAGCCAGCTATATAAGGCATAAAACTTTAGAGTCATCTTACTTATGAATGTTTGCATTCTGTTGACCATCATAACCCATGATTAGCTTTTCAGATGACTTTAGTATTTCTCAGAACGGCTTTGGCACTTCCTCCAAAACAGTACCATTTGAGGACTATACAGTTTGGTCATGTAAAAAGGAAATGCTCAGGTTTGCATGACCCTGGCTTAGTTTGAAGAGTTTGAATTCATGCTGCAGAATAATTTCTCCAAAGATGCCAGTGTGGAGTTCTCTTCATCAGTATCAGTTAACCCACTGGAAGTGTGTGACTGCTTCTCAGACCTTAGGTGTGGGGCAGCTCTTGTGATTACTTCTCAGTGAGGACCTCAGATGTGGGGTGCACACAGAGTGGTATTTATCTGCAGGGCCCTGGCATAGAGACCTCTGCCTGGACTTGTCTTCCGTTCCTTGGTGGAGATAGAGAGCAGGGGCTACCTCCTGAAGACAGAATCTTCAAATTTCCTGTTTCTTTTTTACTTTGAGGGCCACACTCTGAAGCCACATGAATGGCTGAGGTGTTGGGCCTACTGGAGAATCCCCGAATGTGCAGAAATAGGAAGGATGGGATTAGATATCTCTTGCTACCCAGCTCCTGCAAGTAAGTCTTCTGAAGACACCTCTATAGCCTATCCTGGGAAGCCGGCTGGTCAAACATGAGTTCGTGATTATTTAGTCAAGGGAAGCAACCATCCCTGGTGTCTAAAAACCAGTCTATTTGGTAGCTGTGTGGTTACAGGAATGTCTAGAATTTTAATGAGTTTTATTAGTCTCAGGCTGGATAAAGCAAAACAAGGACAATGAGCTCAAGGAAAGGCTGGTTGTGAGAAATACTGGTCTCTGTCAGCTCTTTTCTCTGGAAGGCCCATCTATATCAATGGAAAGGGGACTTGCTTCTTTATCTACTGTGAATAAAACCTCTTGTAAATTTAATACCATCAGATGTTCTAAGAGAAGTTGCTATGTAAAATTTTCAGAGTTTTCTTAATGTTGGAAAATGCCATTTTACCATTTTAGTGTTGAAAATAACTGAATTTTCTGATTTAATTATTTTAAAAAATATTTTGTCATGGAAATATTCAAATACAACAAAGTTGAAAGCATTTTATGGATTACGCATTTATTCACTGCCTTGATAAACATTTTACCATGTTTGCTACATTATATTACCATCTACCCATTCCTCAGCAAAGGGGTTGGCAAAACTTTTCTTAAAGAACCAGATAGTAAATATTTCTGTCACAACTACTCAACTCTGTTATTGTAGTCGGAGAGCAGCTGTAGATAATCCATAATTGAAAGGTTGTAGTTATGTTCCAATAAAACATTATTTACAAAATCAGGTGGCCGTTTGCTGGCTCCTGCAATAACCCATCTTATTTTGGGGGGTGTATTTTATTTTATTTATTTATTTTTTATTTTAATTAGTTTCAAGTATACAGCACATTGGTTAGACATTTACATAGTTTATAAAACAATCCCCCTAATTGCTCCTTCTCTCCTCTGGTTTTCCACCTAGCCAATATATTAATGCTAACTACCTTCCTTATTCCGTGCTCCCCATCCCCGTGACCATCTATCAACAACTAATTTGTACTTCTTTAATCCTTCACCCCATTCTCCCAGCCCCCCAACCCCCCTCCCCTCTGTCTGTCACTAAATTGTCCACTATATGTGTGAGTCTGTTTTGATTAGTTTGTTCTTTTTGTTCTTTAGATTTCGCATGTAAGTGAAATATGGAAGGTGTATTTTAGAGTAAATTGCAGATATCAGTATATTTTTTCTTATATACTTTAGCATGCTTTTCATGAACTAGAGTTCAATATTCGTTTGTAATTTTTTAATGTAAAGTATGCATTTGCTGAGGTTTGACAAATGCATACACTTAGCAATCCAAACTCCTGTCAAGATATAAAACATGGCCACCATTCCAGAAAGTTCCCTTATGCCCCTTCATGATTAATACTTGCCTCTTTCCCCCGCAGAGGCAATTACTATTTTGATTTATTCTACAGTAAAATTCTTTGTCTGTTCTAGGATTTCATATAAATGGAACCATACAGTATGTACTCTTTTGTGTAAGACTTCTTTCACTCAGCACAGTATTTTTTTAATGTTCATCCATGTTGCATATTTTAGTTCATTCCTTTTTCTTTTTTCACTTTTTATTTTGAACTAGTTTTAAACTCAGAAAAAAAGTATCCAAAAAGTAGAGATTCCATATATTCCTTAATCAGCTTCCCCCAATATTAACATCTGCATAAATTTAGTAATGTTATCAAAACCAGGAAATTAGTGTTGTTACAATACTATTAAACTACAAACCTTATGCAGATTTTACTACTTTTTCACTAATTTTTTTTTTTGGTTAAGGATCTAATCCAGAAGCCCATGTTGCTGTGAGTTGTTATCTCTCCTTAGTCTCCAATCTGTGACAGTTTTCAGTTCTTTCTAGCCTTTCATGATATTGGCACTTTGAAAAGTACTGGTTAGTTATCTTATAGAATATACCTCGGTTTGAATTTGCCTGATGTTTCTTCATGATTGGCATGTGGTTATACATTTTCGACCAGACTAACACACAAATTATAGTGTTCTTAGAGCATCGTATCAAGGGGTCCGTGATGTCTGTATGTTTTATTGCTGGTGATGTTAGTTCATTCTTTTTTATTGCTGAGTAGTATTCTGTTACATAAAAATACCAGTTTGCCTAATCGTTTTTCTGTTAATGGGCACCTGGTCTGTTTCTCATTTTTAGCTCTTGTGAATAATGCTGTGAACATTTTACACAAGTCTTTTTGTGAACTTTTTTCCCCATTTCTCTTCAGTAAAATACCTGAGGGCAAAATTGTTGAGTCATAGGATAGGTATGTGTTTGATTTTCTAAAAATCTGCCACATCTTTTTCAAAATGGTTGTACCATTTTGTATTCCTTCAACAGTATATGAGATTCCCAGTTGCTCCGTATTCTTACCAACATTTGATGTTGCCTATCTTCTTAAATGTTAGCCATTCTGATGAGTGTATTTGTTTCAATTTTTAAAAATTTATTTCCCAAGTTTCTGTTTTTAATTTTAAAATTTACAAAAAAAAGTCAAAAGAATAGTATTTGAACACTCACATACCCTTTACCTAGACTGACCGGTTGTTAGCATTTTGCCACATTTACTCCTCTCGTATGTGAATGTACACACACATATAAGTGCATATAAATAGCTTTTTCCTCATGTTCTGAGCCATTTATGAATATGTTTATGACATTATGACTCTTTGCCACTAAATACCTTAAGAACAAGGATATTTTCCTACATTAACACAATGCTATTATTAAACCCAAGAAATTTAACATTGGTGTAATAATATTATATAACATACAGTCATATTCAGATTTTCCCAGTAAAGTTCTCTATAGCTTTTTTGTTTTATTTTTTAATCCTGAATCACGTGTTTTTGGTTGTCATGGTGTCATTTTAGTTCCCTCTAACCTACAATGCTCCCCTGGTACCTTATTCTCTATCTAATGGCACTGATTTTTTTTAAAGAGTCCAGGCTAAAAGAAGAAGAGTTACTCAGAACAAGAGGCTGCCAATGGACAGCCCACAGGCCACGTACAGCCAGGTGTACATGTGTATATTTGGTCTGTATTGTCCATGAAAATTTGAATTTGTTACCTGTACAGTCACGTGTTACTTAGTGACAGGAAAACATTCTGAGAAAGTGCAGCATTAGGTGATTTTGTCGATATGGAAACATAATGTGCTTGCACAAACCTAGAAAGTGTAGCCTACTATACACCTAAGCTATGTGGTATAGCCTGTTGCTCCTAGGCTACAAACCTGTGCAGCATATTACTGTACTGAATATTGTAAGCACTTGTAACAGTGGTATTTGTGTATCTAAGTATATCTAAACAGCAGGCGACTAAATCATGCACGGGAGAAAATGATGCAATGAAGAGACCCAGTAAACAAGAGATGTATGAAGCTGCTGCCAGCATAACACAGCATACTGTGTTACAACAAACTTTCTTCTTACAAGTAGAAAGAGAACACTCCTAACAGTAAAAAATAGAGTATAGTAAATACATAAACCAGTGACATAGTTGTTTATTATCAGGTATTATGTACTGCACATAATTGTACGTGCTATACAACTGGCAGCATCACCACAAACACATGAGTAATGCGTTGCGCTACCATGTTGACAGAGCTACAGCCTCGCTAAGTAATAGGAATTTTTCAGCTCCATTGTAATCGTGCGGGGCCACCATTGTATATGCAGTCCTTCGTTGACCAAACGTTGTTATGTGGCACATGGCTGTATTTGAACATGAGATTTCTGGCAGCACTAGGCTCACATTCCACATGAATGTGGATGGGACATTAGTAGCAAGCCTATCTTTTCAGTATTTGTCAGTTTGCACAGTATACAACACACATGGAACTGTGGAATTAAAGAGATGCTTTTTGGTGATACTCAGGTATTTTAGATAGCGTGGTAACACCGACAGAACACCAAGTCACATGGAATTGTGCAGCAATAAAATTATCCTTTGCCACGTGTTCAGTCCATATTCCTCCAAAGAGAAACTCTTTCTTTGAGTTGGTGTTCTTTAGTGCCCCCTGACAATCCGTGATCTCCCTGCCTGACAGTGAGACCCTAGCCCTAGACTGAGACTACTGTTTTGTTAAAATTTATTAGCTTCGTTTGTTGCCAGTATACTTATTGGTACAATTACCTTCTGGTAATGGCAGGGAATGTTGGTAAGTAAGTAATTTACGTGTTGTATATAAATGGCTGAGCAGTATTAGTTGTCTGACGATAGATCTAATTTATTGAGTACCTTTTGTGTAATAAATACTTTCCTTAGATTTTTCTCCTTTAGTCACAAAAATTGATGCATGAGAAATTTTTTATTAACTCTCTTTTTACATACGAAAAGATTGAGGCTCAGAGGGGTGAAGCGATGTGCTTGGCTGGTCAGAGCAGTTGTATAGCTGATCTCTGAAGCCATCCCAGCTCCTTAGAGCTGATGATCCTCTTAAGATTAACAATTGTAGGAGGGTGGCATCATACAGTTTTACACGTGACATAGTGGAGCAATCAAGCCAGTGACAGTCATGTGGGTATGGCTGGGAGAATGTGCACCGTGATTTCGATACCTATTTTTGCTTAAATTATGGAACGTTTTTTCAAAGCAATACTACCTCAAAAAACTTGGCAACTATGCTGTGTACATGAAGGTACAAAGCTGCGTGGTCACAGGAAAGCATTTGTTTCAGACACGTAGATTTCCTCTCGAACAGTTTGATTTGGAGACTTCCATCAAGTTACAGACTGAGATAAACATAGTCATTTTTTTTTCCAGCAAATGTCAAAGCCATCTTTTCTCCTTGTGCGTACCCTGCAGGAACAGCTTTCTCAAGTCCTCGATGCCATGTTTGAAAGGACAGTCAAAGTCGATGAGCATGTTATTGACCAAGGAGACGACGGAGACAACTTTTATGTCATAGAACGGTAGGAGATGGAGCTTTGCAGTTGTGCGGCCACACTTAGGATTTATGATTCAGGGCAAGTGCTTTACGCTGTGCTTTGTTCAGCCCCGAGAGGACTTAGCCAAGTGAACAAGCTTCCCAAAGCTCACCCCACTCTGTCTACGGCATGCCCCTCTCTGTGCAGTGCTGTTTCGAGTCAGTACAGCTCATACTTGGGTTGCCACTATGTACAGTAGAGCGTCTCCTTTACGATGAGGTGCGATGTGCTTTATGAACGTGTTATTTGCCAGTGTTCAAGTAAACTGGCTTCCTGAAAAATAGCCGTGACACTGCTGTGCTCTGGATCTTTCAGTCCCAGCCTAACTCTACTCACGAGTACACTGCCTCCACCTCCATGCCCCTGGCCTCTTCTGGCTCCGTTCCAGATACAAGTCATGTTGGGAAATATGAACTGTGTGGGTTTGACCTGCTTGCCTTCGTGTGTCCTAACTTCTTGAGCTGGTAGTATCATCTGGGAGGCTCCTCATGACCCCCTTCTCAGTCCTGAAAAGAAAACCTTCACCAGAGTTTAAGATAAATAAGACGTTGCCTCACCCAATAACTTCTGTTATTTTCCATTATTTTCTTTCGAAGTAATTTCAGAGTTATAGAAATGTTCTTATAAACAAATAGTATAAAAAATTCTTATAAACCTAGGTTCCCCAGGTTAATGTGTTACCACATATGCCTTATTAGGTGTCTAAGAGTCAATTGCAGGTATAATGCCCTTTTATCTCTGAATACTTCATTGTGTATTTCCTAAAAATAGGACATTCTTTTATGTAAGTATAGAACAATTATGAAAATTAGAAATAAACATTTATACAGTACTGTCTACTATACAGACTTATTCAAATTTTCCCAAATGTTTCCTGGTTTTTGAGGGTCTCTTAATCTCCATCAAGGTTCAGTTGGTTCACTGTCTTGTCAAAAGTCTTTGCTCATTCAAATTGTTGAACAGAAAACGTTCTCACTTGGGTAACCTTTGGGTTCTTGATATTTGTGACAGTATTGTAAGTAGAAGAAATGTTTTATTTAAAGAGTAAAGATAATACAAATAATATCTTCTTAAAGACTGTTTTACTTTTTTCTGTTATGCTCATGCTTTCTACATAGAATTCTATAAGTAGTGACAGAATAATTTTTTAAGGTATATTATCACCTCCAGCAGCTACCTTTCCCCCTTGCTCTGCCATGTTTCCCCCACCAACTCAGGAATCCCAGTAGGCACATACAGCCTGAGAAACAAGCACCACACACACATATCCATAGCCTAAAGCTTCAGAATGGTTTGTTACATGTGTGATCGAGAAAGATTAACTTTTGTATGCTATGAAAGTGCTTATTAACTAGTCAGAAAGACATCATTCAAGTAAAAAGATATATTGTTCCTGACCTCAGAAAACTCATTATCTAGTTGGAGAGACAGACCCTTAAACAGATAATTATTACATAATGTAACAACAGTGATAAAAATATGTCTCATTATTTAGAAGAGGACCTGAGTGAGAGAGGTTAGGAAAGACTGCTTTGCGGCTGCCTGAAATGATTTGTGTTAATTCCCCAAATTAAGCAGCTAGTGTCTCCTGGAGGAGAGACGAAAAACACGTAAGTGGATCTACTCTGAATCTTGCTTCCCATTC
The DNA here is from genome assembly GCF_000325575.1 of Pteropus alecto. Lineage (NCBI taxonomy): Eukaryota > Metazoa > Chordata > Mammalia > Chiroptera > Pteropodidae > Pteropus > Pteropus alecto. The sequence goes on along the minus strand of NW_006434366.1, from coordinate 331,765 downwards.
GTAGCCTCATAACATTTGCATTGTCCAGCAGGTCTAGTACACGTTAGTGGCCCTGTTGAGTGGTGAGCTCCTTTAAGAGCAGGGTCGGTGCCATGTAACTGATAGTTGAGTGATTGGCTTTATTTTCTGCTTCTTGTATAACATATGCCACCTGGTGATTTTATCAGACAAGCAGAGACTCTATAAGAAATTTAGAAAATAAAAAAATTAAAATAGGGAAAAAAGTAATTTAGCCATAATTTCATTACCAGAATATATCCTTCCTTCCCCTTCCACCTTCCCTGAGCTTTACTGTTGAGGTCAGATCCATTATCTCAAATTTGGTTTAGATGTCGAGACTGATGATACCAAACAAACAGTAAGAGAATGAAAAGGTTTCTTACTCAGGTAAAGAGGCTTTTTAGGGAGAGCAGGGTAGGCTCCCAAAAGGTCTAAAAATGACTTGAGACAGCAGGGAGGAGTGACTGGCTTGGAATTTCATGGTGGTGAGAAGGTGGGGCTGAAGTGGGGATACTCTCTCTGTGTATGGGCTGGCACTTGTTTGAATTTCTCATCAGTACCAAAGAAGGGAGCACCAAGGCTTTGTTATCAGCTTTTCCAGGTGCGAGACAGAAAAGTAAGGAGGATCGAAGTGGTTGGGCTTGAAAACTAACACAATCAAACATCAAAAATGGAGTTGACTCTATTGCATTTGCATATATATTCTTTTTATGTTGGGTCATACATTGTTGTGTGGCCTGATATTTACAATCTATTTTAAGTAGTTTGCCATGGGATGCAGTATTATTCTATGTCATCATTTATACAGACCGTACAATGTGAATATAGACATATATTTGACCTATCCCCTATTGTTAGCAGATTAAATTACAATTTTTGCTGTTATAAATATTACTTGATGAGCATCCCTGCAGTTAAATCTTTTTTCAGTATCTTCGATTATCTCCTTTAGAATGCCTACTAGAAATGGAATTGCTGTGTTAAAGGGTCTCTTTAAGGAATTTGCTATATGTTGTTAATGATCTTGCAGAAACTAGGGTACATTTACATTTGCCTCAGTGGTGTATTTATTGAGAGTTCCTATTTCTCTAAATGCTTGTCGGTTCTGAATATTATTATTTGGCAACCATTATCAATCAACAGATAGAAATTTTATTTTTTTGGTTTCTTTATTTTAATCAGTTCTACATCCTAGTTTTCAACAGACTACAAAAGAAAACCCATACAGTCATTTCAATACCAGCAGAAAATGGATGTGACAAAATTTGGCACATTTTCTTGATAAAAACTCTCTGCAAACTAGGAACAGAAGGGACTTTTTTCCAACCTGATTAAAGGCATTTATAAAAAACCTACAGCTAACATACTTAATGGTGGAAAATTTAATGTTTTCTCCTTAAAAGGACGTCTGCTCTCACCACTTCTATTCGATACCGTACGTAGGTCCTAGCCAATGCAATAAGGAAAAGAAAAAGTGGGAGAGAAGGAGAGATGGAGGGCATCTAGATTGGAAAGGAAGAAGTAAAACTGTCTTTGTTTGCAGATGACATGACCCTCTAGAAAATTCCAAGAGTGCTACAAAAAAGCTACTAGAACTGGTATTTGAGTTTAGCAAGGTCATAGAATACAAAGTCTAAATGCAAAAATCTGTTGAGAATCCCCTATAACAACATTTTATATCATATGTACCTTCTATTTGTGTACCAACTGCCAGTTCTTAAATTTATTATTAGAAGTAATAAATAAAATTGTTTCTCGTTATACTTTCAGGGGAACTTATGATATTTTAGTGTCAAAAGATAATCAAACCCGCTCTGTTGGTCAGTATGACAACCGTGGCAGTTTTGGAGAACTAGCTCTGATGTACAACACCCCAAGAGCTGCTACCATTGTCGCCACTTCAGAAGGCTCCCTTTGGGGACTGGTGAGTTGGAGAAATGGTTCCCCTTGCATGGCACAGTGTTAATTCCGCTTACTTCTGGGTTTCTATCCTTGGGCTGTTGGTTAACACTATATTTTATAGCCAGTTATCTGAAAGATATTGTGAAAGGTCTTGTACCAATGTATTTTTTTATTTCTCTAAAATGATTTGTCAATAAACTGTTTACTCCAAATAACAGGGAAAAAACTGGGTCTTCTGACCTTGCAGTCATGTCAGCTCTTATTGCATTTTCTGTTTGTTTTTACAGCACAAATTGTGGGGGGTGATGGTGGGGTAGGGAGGTGGCAGATAACTCTACTCTCTGTGTAAGAAACAGCCTAGGAAAATAAGTGTCATCGAATGCTCTGCCAACAGTGTTTTTCCTCCTCAGCTGGCCAGGACTAATGTTCAGCCATCCACTTGTGCATTGGTCCATGCCAAATCCAGTAATTTAGATGACTAGAAAGACTGATAGCCATATTCTGGGAAAGAATTTTCCTAGGCACAGCACAACTGTGTTCCCTGTTCTTTATTATACATGACCCACCTTGCTTCCTTCAGCATCAAGCCTTCAAAATATGTAACTTTCTTCCTTCTTAAATAAAATAATCATCCTCTTGTACAGATTCCAGATTTCACTTTTAAAATGTTGACATCTATAATAATTTGTTTCTATTTACCTTACAAGCAGAATTACATGTGTACCACAGAATTATCAACATATTCCTTCAGATGAAATCACGTTTTAAAGATATAGCACTTCACTGTGATTTAAGAAGAATTAAGAATGCTCCTGAGAAATGAGTGATACAGTGGCTTAAGAATAGATCACACGCTCTGGGGACTCAGTGATTGAAAAACTCAAGGTTGGATCAGTAAATAATGGACGAAAATAAACTCAGTTTTAAAATGCATTGATGCCAACTACTAGTCCAGGCTAAGATAGAATAACCCCATTCCTCACTACTCTTCTCCCTTAAAACTAAAAAACTCTAGGTATTATACAACTAACAAATGTAGGGAGATCCTAAAAGATGGAAAGGAGAAGGCAGACTGGCTAGGATCTCAGGACTTAAAGAAGGACATGATAGCGAGTTCCCTGGGTTTTCTTATTGCTTTCCGTATATCCCAGACGGGGTGCTGGAAAAGCCTACAACCCAGATCCAACAACAGGTACATATTAAAATAACCCCAAGCTCCAGCCAAATACAAAAGGAAAAACTGCTTCTGTCTCCCCACAGTGTCACTGGGGCTTAGCAGAAAGCTAGAGTTCCAGCCTGACCCAGCAGCAGAGAGGCAAAATGAGGTGATGTGTGGTATTGCTAATTGGCACTCCACTTTCCCTGCCATGGTAGTGTCATTGGGGTTCAGGAGGGAGGTGATTGTGCACTCCTAAACAGGGTGACAGCCTACACAAAAAATAAGATGAAATAGGATACAGAGTTTCACAACATAGTACCCAAAATGTTCAGGATGCAATAGAACATCATTTGTGAGACCAAGAACAAGGATGTTCTCAACTTGAATGAGAAATACAATTAACAGATGCCAACAAGAAGATGGCACAGATATTGGAAGTAGCTGACAAGCATTTTGAAAGCACCATCATAAAAATTCAACAAGCAATTATGAACACACTGAAAACAAATGAGATAAAAAAAAAAAAAACAACAGAAGGTCTCAGTAGAGAAATAGAAGACAGAAAGAAGATCCGAATGGAAATTTTAGAACTGGGAAATACAGTAACCAAAATAAAAACTCACTGGATGGGCTCAATCGCAGAACGAATATGAGCGAGGAAAGATCAATGAACTTAAAGATAGAACAATAGAAATTACCCAGTCTGGAAAAAAACAGACTGAAATGAAGTGAACAGAGCCTGTGGGATAATACCAAAAGATACAGTATTTGTATCAGAGTCCCAGAAGGTGAAGAGAAAGCGTATAGAGCTAAAAAATTATTCAAAGAAATAATTGTAAACTTTCCAGATTTGGTGAAAGATACTAAACCTACAGATTCAAGAAGCTGAGTGAACTTCAAAATGGATAAACCTAAAGAAATCTATGCCAGGACACATCATACTCAAATTTCAGAAAAGAACTAAAGACAAAAAAAAAAAAAAATTGAAAGCAGCTAGAGAGAAACAATGCATACATGTAGGAGAACAACAGTTTGGATGACACCGGATTTCCTATCCATGGAGGCCAGAAGGAAGTGGCACAGCATTTTTCAAGTACTGAAAGAGAACTGTCAACTCAGAATCCTACACCTAGTGAGACTATCCTTCAAGAATGAAGATATTCTCAGATAAAAGAAAACTAAGAGACTGTTACCAGCAGGCCTACTTGAAAAGAAGTTCTTCATACAGAAAGGAAATAAAGAAATTTGGAACATTAATAATGAAGAAAGAACAACAGAAAGAGCAAATACATGGGAAGATAAAAAGGGCATCCTCCTCTTGAGTTTTCTAAATCATTTTAGATGGTTGAAACAAACTTACATTGTCTACGTGGTCCCCAGTATATGCAGAGGAAGTATTTAAGACAATTGTAATCTAAAGTGGGGAAAGTAAAGAGGCCTAAATGGAAGGAAAGCTTCTACACTCTACTCAAACTACTAAAATGTTGACACCAGTAGACTGTGACAAGTTCATGTATAATACCTAGAGCAGCCACTAAAATAATCAGTACAAAGAGATACACTCACAAGCCTTTAAATCAAAGTGGAATTCTAAAAAGTGTTTAGGTAACCCATAGGAAGGCAGAAAAACTTAAACAGAGGAACAAAAAGCAGAGGAAACAACAGAAAACATACAATAAAATGGTATACTTAAGCCCTAATATATAAATTATTGTAAATATAGATGATCTAAATATACCAATTAAGTGACAGAGACTGGTAAAATGGATTTTTTTAAATGACCCAACTATTTGCTATCTACAAGAAACAAATATGATATAGATAGGTTGAAAATAAAAAAGATAGAAATAGATAAACCATGTAAACATTAACCTCAAGAAAGCAGGAGTAATTATATTAGTATCAGATAAAGTAGACTTCACAACAGAAAATTACCGGGGACAAAGGAGCATTACATAATAATGAAAGGATTAATCTATCAAGAAAACATAGCAATCCTAAATATGCATACAGCAAACAACAGAGCTGCCAAATATGTAAAGCAAAAAGTGGTAGAACTGAAAGAATAGACAAATCCACAATTATAGTTGCAGACTTCAACACCCCTCTCTCAATAATTGATAAAACAGCTAGACAAAATCAGAAAGAACACAGAAGAAATTAGTAACACCGTCAACAAAAAGGATCTAATTGAAATTTATAGAACACTCCACACAGCAATAGGGTACATGTTCTTTTCAAGCCACGGATATTCACCAAGATAGATATAATGAGATATAACAGGAAAATCTCCAAACACTTGGAAATTAAGTAACACATTCCCAAGTAATCTCTAAATCAGAGAGAAAGTCTCATACGACTTTTTTAAAAAATTAAACTGTAAAACCACCTATCTTGTGGTTGTGTGAGAATTAAATAGATAGACATAAGAGAAGCAGCTCCTGGCATAAGATAAGTGCTACAGCGCGGTGGCACCTGCTCCCTGCGGTCTTAAATAGATAGACATAAGAGAAGCAGCTCCTGGCACAAGATAAGTGCTCCCCGCGGTTATGGTGGTGCTCACCACCCTTATCTTCCTGAGGCTCCCTCTCCTGAGATCCCGGAACTGCATTTCTACTCCCAAACCTTGTCCTTTGCAGTCTATTCTTCCTTTCTCTGCTGTCTTAAGTGACCTATCATGATTCCCTTTTCATCTCTGCTTTTTTCCTGCTTTATTCACTTTCTTTACAGCCCAAACCCTCCTAAAGCTTCAGTGCCTCCTCCAGGAAAGTGACTCCCAGAGCATCCTCTATAGCCTGACTTCTTGTGCTTTCCAAGGCCTCCTGAGGCCAAAGCAGGGAGGACTTGGTGCTATCACTGAGTTTCTTAAATTGGATTCTACATTCCTTCTCTTACTGGAGGCAGCTGCCACCATGCTCACTACACTTAATCTCTGCTCCCATGCTCTCTTGCTTGAGTGAAAGTCAATAGAAACTTTCTTGGGAAACTCCTAAAGTCAGAGGAAAGTGTAGCATTCCTTTTCTCTTTTAAACTTCAGGGTCGTTTGACTCTGAACACTTACTGCCTACTATTTCCCAGTGGGAGTTTCCTCTTCACTACTTCATTGGAAGCTCCCTGAAATCTGGGTTCGTGGGTCTGGTGCCTTTTTATGCCCTCCACAGTCACGAGAGCTGGCCCTGCACAGCATGAGGGTTCTGGGAGGTATGAAAGCATGCATAGAAAGGGTTAGAACATGAAGAGACAAGTTTCTTTTAAGAGAAAGCAGTTTTCAGCTGGAAATACAGTTTGCTATTGCAATTATAGTAATCTGGGTAACATGATAGGTGGATTTTTTAAATGTCATTCTTGACAATGCCTACTCAAACATAAGGAAGAAAACTTTATATTTCCCATTTTCTCAGTCTTGATTGTCCTCTTTTCACAGTACTCCTGGCCTAGATTGGCCCAGAAAACGTGTAGCAACTGAATTCTAAAGATAATGGAATAATTTCCCAAAGTATAACAGTAACATTTTATTTAATGTTACATTCCTAACCTTGGACTTCAAAAAAGTAGTGACATGTGATACAGCCCATTAGAGCAGTCAGAGATTGAATGATTCTTTTCAAGCAGACAGATGGAGAAAATGAAGCAGAATCTGGTGAAATGTTGGAGAGCAGACATTATTTGTATGGCAGTTTAGGGAGAGAGGGTAAGGATCTGCTGTTGCTTGCACTAGCAATGTAGAGTGTAGTAGGTGACTTCTCCTGTGAGGCAGATGAAGCGTGGCCTGGGACAGGGCCTGGGAATTCTGTAGCTAATGGAATATGAGCCATCGAAACCCATTTAGACATCTCAGCTCAGTCATCTTTTATGTGTTTTCTCCACCCCACTTCCATGCCATGATCAAGACTGCTAAAATAGCAAACCTACAGCTAAACATGCCTTTACCCCCTTTCATCCTACCAGGCTTTAAGATGTCATTACTGTACTTCCCCCACCCCAAAATCTTTGTTTATGACAGACTGAGATGGAAGGAAGGGTCTAGTTAACTGAGGTACAAATAATTGCTCACCCATTTAGGATCTTGAAACTAATCAGTATTCTCTTGGCTGTGTGTTCTTCCCCACATATGTGTAGACATATCTGAGAGGTGCTTGGCTATAGCTCTGGTTAACTGTCTCCTCAGTCTGGATCCATGACTTGCTGGGGTCAAGGTACCTTTCACATGCCTCCCCTATCTGTCCATTAATTTAAATTTTACCCTTCCTTCAGGTCCTAGACAAACATATTTTTGCAACAAAAGTATCCTTGACCACTCCAACCTACTGTGATCTCTCTGTCCCTCCTCAGAATTCTTATGGCACTTATTTTGTCTCTAGTTCACCTAGTACATTTCTTATGCTGTGTTGAACTATAGGTTTTTTTATTCCTGTGTATTTTATATTGTCTCCCCATTGAGACTGTAAAGTCCTCGAGCACAAAAACGTGATCGTTTTATCTTCTTTTTCTTATCTCCTTTGCACATTGCATCTTTTTACAATGAACAGTGACAGTGAGCTCACAAATGTTTGATTTGGAGTTTTCATTTTGTATTCTATTTATGACCCATAGATGGCACCCGTTGAGTACTAGATAGCAAGCAACAACATGTGCTACATCTGTCTGGCTCAGGCTACAGGTCTTTTTCTTCCAACGATGACTCAGATTTAAATATCATTAAACACTCTGTTAACCCAGTACCTTTCATTGTCCTTTAATGTTTTCTGTGGTGCAGTTAATTAGACCATAGATGTTCTCTTACACAGGTATTTACCACAATTTTTATATTCTTTCTTGTAGGACCGTGTGACTTTTAGAAGAATCATCGTGAAAAATAATGCAAAAAAGCGGAAGATGTTTGAATCATTCATTGAATCTGTGCCCCTCCTTAAATCACTAGAGGTAAAGTCTATTTGAATAAGACTGTTTATGGTGATTTAAGAAAAGCTACTAAAAATATTCTGTTGTTAGGTTTTCAAATCATACTATTCTAACCCATTTCTGTGTTATTTAGATATTATTTGTCATTTTCAGTTGAGGTCTTTTCTTTATAATTTGTGAGTATGTCCATCGTTTCAGGTGTCAGAACGAATGAAGATTGTGGACGTAATAGGAGAGAAGACCTATAAGGATGGAGAGCGCATCATCTCTCAGGTGAGTGGGGGCCTTGTGCAGTACCTTTCCTGGAAGTCACATCCTGAAGGACTAGGGCATCATTTGTCCTCTCACTTTTGGGAACTCTTGTTGCAAGGTACTAGCACGCACTTCCCACAGTGTCTCCTGAAGCCCGTGGATGCTTTTCTTATGGCATGTGCAGATCTCCTGCCTTCATTCACCTTTCCCTGGCTTCTGCTGTGTGTCCTTTGGGTATCATTTCCTTTTGACCCTGAGTGAGCTTCATTCATCATTGGTTTTTTTATATTTTGTTTTTTTAATTTTATTTTTTTTAGCATTTTATTTTTTATTTTCTCCCTCCCTTTTTCCCCCTCCCTTCTGGTAACCACTAGTCTATTGTCCATGTCCTTGAGTCTCTGTTTGTTTGTCCTGTTCATTTCTTACTTTTAGGTTTATATCCCACATATGTGATATTATGTGATTTTCAACCTTATCTGTCTGGCTTATTTCGCTTATTATGATTATTTTAAGGTCCATCCATGTTGTTCCAAATGGCAGTATTTCATCTCTTATGGCTGAGTAATATTCCATTGTATATATGTACCACAGCTTCTTTAGCCAATCTATCATAGGACACTTCGGTTGCTCATTCATCATTGTTAAAACCTGGAGAAGGTTGAAGGGTTGTGCCCTTTGCCTTCTGTGTATGTTTGGCACAAAGGTACCCTTCTTAGCTAATCTAATAACACATTCCTAAATCTCTAAGTTAGGAAAAGTGAAACAGGAACACAAAACAGGGAACAACAGAAAACATACAATAAAATGGTAGACTTAAGCCCTAAAATATGAATACTTACTGTAAATATAGATGATCTATACGCACCAATTGCAAAGACTGTTACAAACCAGTTTTCGGTCTTCAGTGATTGACCAGATTTATAAGGTGTCTTTAGTGTTTCCTTTGTGCCTTTTTCTCATGTTATTTTAGGGTGCTATAAGGGTCACCACACAGTGTACTGGATCATTGTGATGAGTCGTATGTAATAACTTTTTTTGTTTCCTGTGTTTACATTTTTAATCACAGGCAAACATAGCCAATATTGCAGGTTTGGTTCTAGACCACCACAATAAAGTGAATATCGCAATAAAGCAAGTCAAACAAATTTTTTGGTTTCCTAGTGCATATAAGAATTGTATTTGCACTGTACTGTAGTCTATTAAATGTACAATAGCATTATGTCTTAAAAAATGTATATACCTTAATTAAAAATACTTTATTGCTAAAAAATACTAACCATCATCTGAGCCTTCAGCGAGTCAGAACCTTTTTGCTGGTGGTAGGTCTTGCCCCAGTAAATCGAAGATCACTGATCACAGATCAACATAACAGCTGTAATAATAGTGAAAATGTTCGAAATATTGTGAGAATTACCAAAATGTGACAGAAACATGAAGTGAGCAAATGCTGTTGGAAAAATGGTGCCACTAGACTTGCTCGATGTGGGCTTGCCATAGAACTTCAGTTTATAAAACACACAATATCTGCAAAGTGAAATAAAGTGAAGCACAATAGCACAAGGTATGTCTGTATATATAGACTGTTACGGACTTTGCCAGGTATAAACTTCTCTGCTCGTGGTTCTGGCAAAAACAATGGAAAGATAACTGAGTTGGTCTAGGTTGGGTGTTGTGCACATCCTTGAAGCCAGAGCTGGGGCTAGGAGGAGAAAAGACATTGATTGGTCAACCCTGAGTCCCAAGCCCACCCAGGGGGCCTTTGGGTGCAGTTGGCCCAACCAGCACCACAGGGACTAATCAGGTTTAGCATAGAAGGAGAGAGAGAAAAAGGACTAACAAAAAAAATCCATATCTACTCTGACATCTCTAAAACCCTTTGTATTCCAGATACCTGTTAATAATTCTTTTAATTAGCAATTGGTTTGAGTCTATAAACATTTTTTAAGATAGTCAAGTAGAACCAAATATAAGCTCTATAATAAAGGTTCATATGAATGGCAGTGAGTATATAAAAAGAAGTATTCCATGTGGTTTCTTGGAGGAAATGCCATTCAAGTTGGGCTTATAGAACAAGTATAATTTCAGCAGTCGAGGTCAGGGAAATTTCTTTCAGGAGCAAGAGAACAATATGAGCAAGGGCCTGTGGGTGTGAGCTGTGTTCCAGGGTAGCTATCCTAGTGTGGTGAGAATGCAATGCCGAGTTGCAGAAGCGGGACATGTTGACTGGCCACGTTTGCTCCTGATCCTGAGGTGTTTTCATTTATGGCCAAAGGATTTCTGCTTCATCCTGAAAGCCCCAGGCCTTCAGGAGGTATGTTAAGAGGTATGAGAAGCCACAGTGTTTTCTGGAATGTCTGTGATCTTGAAGATAGAAGTGCCAGGTGGTGGTACAGAATGGACATTAATTAATATGATAATTATTATATACCCTTTGTGGCAGTGTCTCTAGATCAAAGTTCTCTAAGTGAGGCCCCAAGACCAGCAGCAAGCAGCAGCATCTGGGAATGTTAGAAATTGTTAGGAATTGTTAAGAATGCAAGTTCTTGGGCACCACCCCAGACGTACTGAATCAGAAACTGCTTTATGTTGTTTTGTTCGTTTGTTTATTTTGGTCAGCTTTGTTACATGGTATGTTTCACATAGAATAAAATTACCAAGTTCATGTGTACAATTCAAGAATTTTATGACACCCCTACAATCATAACATGTAGCATTTTCATCACCTCAAGAGGTTTCCTCATTTGCATTTTCAGTCAATTCCTTCTTCAAGTCCCTTACTCCTGAAAACTACTGATCTGCCTTCTATCGCTATAGAAATTACTTTTCTATAGTGTGATGAGAACGATTTCATATAAATGAAATCATATAACATGTTGTCTTTTGTAAGGCACCTAGGGTTTTGTGTCTGACTTCTTAGCATAATGTTTTTGAGATTTATCTATGTTGTTGCATGTATCAGCAGATCATTCCTTTTTATCCCTGAGTGATATTTTATTATATGAACATACCATAGTTTGTCTTTCCATTCACCAGTTGAGAGGCGTTGGGCTTTTCTAATTTTTGGTAATTATGAATAAACGTGCAATGAACATTCGCATACAAGTGTTTGCGTGGACACGTTTTTATGGAATTGCTGAGTCACATGGTAAATGTCGTTAAGCAAACTGCCAGATTGTTTTTTTTACATGGCTGTAACATTTTGCATTCCGCCTAGCAGTATACAAGAGGTTCAGTTACTTTGCATCCTCATCAGCACTTAGTGTTGACAGTTTTTAATTTTAGCCATTCTAGGGAGTATGAAGTGGTATCTCATTTTGGTTTTAATTTGGATTTACCTAATATCTAATGCTGAGCATCTCTTCCTATGATTGCTTGCTATCCATATGTCTTCTTTGAAGTATCTGTGCACATCTTTTGCCCTGTTTAAAATTAGGTTATTTGGCTTCTTATGAATGAGTTGTAAGAGTTCTTTATACATTCTGAGTACAAATCCTTTATCAGACAAATGATTTGCAAATATTTCTCTCAGTCTATGGCTGTGGCTTTTCTCTTTATTTTCTTAAGAGTAGTTCTTAAAAAGCAAGCGGTTTTAACATTGATAAGTGCAGTTTGTCATTTTTTTCTCTTGTAATTTGTTCTTTTTGTGCCTTATTTAAAAATATCTTTGCAAGGTCAGTAAGATTTTCTCCTGTGTTTACTTTTGGGCCAGCAGTGTTCAATAGAAATTTATGAGCCATATATATAATTTAAAATTGTTTTAGTAGCCAAATTAAAAAAAAAAAAACTGGTAAACTTATTAATATGTTTGTTTAACCTAATATAGCTAAAGTATTATCATTTCAACATCTAATTGATATAAAAGTTTAGTATGAGCTACTTTACATTCCTTTATTTGATGGGAGGGTAACCCAGTCTTTAAATTTCGATGTGTATTTTACACTTACAGCACATCTTAATCTATACAAACCACATTTCAAGTGCCTAATATCCACTGTGACTGGTGGCTGCTATATTAAGCAGAACAGTTTTAGATGTTTCATAGTTTTAGCTCTTAGATTTAGATCTGTGATCCATTTTGAGTTGTTTTTAGTATATGGTGTAAGGTTAGGGTTTTGCATATAAATGTCCAACTGTTCCAGCACCATTTATTGAAGAGATTATCCTATCCCATTACCTTAACACTTTTATTGAAAATCAGTTGGCCATATATGTTCTCATCTCTTTTTTTGTTCCATTGATCTATGTCTGTCTCTGCCAGTAATGCACTGCCTTGATTATAATAGCTTTATAGAATAAATCTTAAAATCGGATAGTTTAAGCCTCCATATTTTTTGTTCCTTTTTTAAAGTATTTTGGGTATTCTATACTCTTTGCATTTCTGTATAAATTTTAGAACCAGCTTATCAATTTCTACCCAAAAAGCCTGTGAGATTTTTTTTTTTAATTGAGATTTTGTTGAACCTATAGATCATTTGATGGGAGAAATTGACATCTTAACAATAGTGGGTGATATTAAAAACAATATCATCAGTGACGTTGTTGGCTAGAATGCCTGGGGCACTTCACCTGGGCCCATACCATACTATAGGGTGCCTACACAGACATTTCTCTAACTGGAACCAGTGTTGTGGCTGGATCACCCCTTGTGGTTCTTATGATTGCAAGGTGCAGCTTAGCAGCAACCATCAGGGAACTTTGAAAAAGCAAGATTTATTACTCATGGGTCCTGGAGGTTACACGGCACACGCAGGGCCACACAGGTTGCAGGTAGAGAGAGTGAGCATGGAGACCTGGGGTCCTGCCATTATTGGGGATGAGGGTAAGGCACCTAGGGTTTTGTGGATTCATTGTTGGCGAATTTAAAACATTAGAGCAGAAATTAGGGCACAGGAAGGGAAAAGTGGGCCCTCAAATGGTCAGTTTTCAAGGTTAGTCAGGGCTTTCTTAAAGGGGAACTTCATGGGTGGGACCTGCCTAGATCTTTATCTAGTTGTGTAGCTGGCTGTATGTTTGAGATGGGTGTTTTTGAAATGTATGCCTCAGCAATCAAAAGCTCACTGTCAGTCATTTTACAATCAAAAAAGCTTATTGTCAGGCACTTTACACTGCAGTGAGTTCTTGAGCATGGTGTGTTGACGTTTATTTAGGTCATCTTTAATTTTTCTGTCATATTTAGTAGTTTTCAAGTGTAGTGTTCAGGTTTGGCACATCTTTGTTAAATTTATCCCTGAATATTTCATGTTTTTGACACTATTGTAAGTGGATTTTTTTTTCACTTCTAATTATTTATTGCTAGTATATAAAAATACAGCCAAATTTTGTATAGTGATCATGTGGTATCTGCAACCTTGCTAAACTCACTTATTAGTTCTGGAAGCTTTTTTGTAGCTTCTTTGGGGTTTTTTACATAGGTGATTATTTTGATTATGAACAAAGACAGTTTTACTTGTTTTCTAGTCTGTATGCCTTTTTTTTTTTTTTTTTTTTGCCTTATCGTGTTGGCTAGGACCACAGTATAGCACTGAATAGAAGTGGTGAGTGCAGACATCTTTGTATTGTTCTTGCTCTTAGGAGGAACGTATTCATTTGTTCACTATTAAGTATGTTAACTTTGATTTTTTTTACAAATGCCCTTAATCGTTGGGATGGTCCCTTCTGTTCCTAGCTTTTAAAATGTTTATCTTGAAAAGGTGTTGAATCTGTCAAATGCTTTTGCCGTATTTATTGAAGTTTTCATATGGGTTTCCTTTTTTGATTAACTTATATAGTGAGTTGCATTGATTAAATTTTGAGTATCAAATCAAGCCTGCATCCTGGGATGAACCCCTCTGGGTCATACTATATTATCCTTTATAATTATTACTGGATTTAATTGGCTAAAGTTTGGGTAAGGATTTCTGTGTCTGTTCATGAGGGATACTGGTCTGTAGTTTTCGCTCCTTGTGATTTTGATATTTGCCGAAGTTTGAGAACCACTGCTCTAGACCATTCCAAGGCTTGATAATGCACTTGCTTTAAGAATACTTAGTGGAAGACGTGGTTCCATAGTGTAGCGGTTAGCACGTCTGCTTTACAGACAGAAGGTCCTGGGTTCACACCCCAGTGGAGCCATGGTCCATGGTCTATGGCCATGCCACCCTGAACAAGCCTGATGTCTGATCTCGGAAGCTAAGCAGGGTTGGGCCTCGTTAGTACTTGGATGAGAGACGACCTAGGAAGACCAGGTGCTATAGGCATAAAAAAAAAGAATACTTAGTGGAAAAGTTTGAGAACCACTTTCAAAGGGTTTTGAGAGGAAGAATGATGTGATAAGAATTGTATTTTTTTTAACACTTTACAGCACCTGGTCTTCCTAGGTGGTCTTCCATCCAAGTACTAACCAGGCCCGACCCTGCTTAGCTTCCAAGATCAGACAAGATCAGGCACGTTCAGGGTGGCATGGCCATAGACAAGAATTGTATTTTAAAAGCATGGCATCAATGTAAAATAAATTGGCTTCAGCTTCAATGAGTAATCAAGGAAATGCAAATGAAAAAGCACAGTGAAGAATCATTTTCATACCTATTAGCTTGGCAAAAAGTAGGAGTCTGATAATTTCTAGTGATGTAGCAAGAACTTTTATTCTTTGTTTATAGGAGAATAACTTAACTGATCCCTTTGGAGAGAAATGTATCCTCATCCTGTAAAATTGAATTTATTCTGTAATCCAGAAGTTTCTTTCCTTGATATTCTCAGAGAAATACTCTCACACCTCAGAAGCTGCCCTCCACTCTCATGAGTTCCTTCCCAGTCATCTCCTCCTACCTCCCTGCCCTGACTTTATGATCATCGTGTATTTGCTTTTCTTTATGGTTTTTACCACTTATGTACACATCCTAGACAGTATGACCAAGTCTTTCTGGGTTTTTATTATTATTATTATTTCTATCATTAGAATTAGAAAGTAGGTATTTTATTTGCATCCTGCTGCTTTTGCTCAACGTTCATTCATGTTATGTGCAACTAGTTTGTTGGCTTTCGTAGTATTCCAGTATGTGAATAGAAACTATTTGCCTTTCCACTGCTGAGGGACATTTGGAGTGTTTCTAGTTTTTAGCTATTACAAACAAAACTTCAATGATTACATTGATTTGATTTTCAAATGTTAAAGCAACCTTGTGTTGCTGAGATAAGATAAACCAACTTGGCCATTGTGAAGTATCCTTTTTATATATTGATGAATCCAATTTGCTAATATTTTGTTTTAAGATTTTATAGCTAGGTTCCCAAGTGAGTCTTACTTAAAATTTTCCTTCCTTTTAATAGTAGCCTTGTCAGATTTAGATATCAAGATAATGTTAGACTAATAATGTAAGTTGGGATCTGTTTTCTTTCTATTATATCTGAAGAGTTTGTGTAAGACTAGAATTTCTTGGCTATTTTATGAAACCAATGTTTTCTTTGTGGGAAGATTTTGACTACAGATTACATTATCTTAATGTTAAACTATTTAGGTTTTCTATTTCATCTTTGGTGTGTTTTGGTAAGATCTATTTTTCTAGGGATTTATCTATTCTAAAATTCAGTGTTATTAGAATAAAGTTGGTCATAGTGTTTCTATTAATATATTTTAAATGTCTACAGCATCTAGAATGATGTTCCTAGTATTCCTAATATTGTTGTTTTGTGCTTTCTCTTTTTTCTTGCTCAATCTTGCCAGGGACTTGTCAATTCTTTAAGTCTTTTTGAAGAACCATCTTTGCCTTTTAGTAATTCTATTGAATGTTTGTTTCCTATTTCATTACTTTCTGTCTTTATCTTATTTCTTTTCTTCTACCTTCTTTTAGTTTCTTCCTATTCTCTGAGTTGGATGCTTAGCTCTTTACTTTTTAGCTTTTCCTCTTTATGTTACGGGCATTTTAAAACTAGAAAAATCCCTATATCTCTGAAGATTGATGACGATCTTCAGCACTTAGAGGTTCCTACCGTTAAGTCCCTTGGACAGTTGTGCTCTGACTGCTGTGACTCTTTAGCACCAACATGCCACTAGCTTCTTCCTGCAGCCCAGTTGTTCCATACATGTAGATTGTGCCTGAGGAGGGGTGCCTTGCTTATTTAACATAGAAGTCCAGCTGGGGCCCCAATACAGGAGAAAGAATAGAAGCCACTGCCTATTGCAGGGGATGGTGGGATCCTAGCATGCATCTCAGTCTGTCTCTGGATGTTCTCTAGACCACCGGGCCACAGACCAGTACTGGTGAGTGGCCTGTTAGGAACCAGGCCACACAGCAGGAGGTGAGTGGCGGGCAAGTGAAGCTTCATCTGTATTTGCAGCCGTTCTCCAGGACACAGCAGGAGGTGAGTGGCGGGCAAGTGAAGCTTCGTCTGTATGTGCAGCCGTTCTCCAGGACCAGCATCACCGCCTCAGCTCCACCTCAGCTCATCAGGCATTAGATTCTCATAGGAGCACTGGCCCCTGGTGCCAAAAAGGTTGGGGACCGCTGTTCTAGACCACAGTTATGCTGTCAGAGTAGTCGCTGGTCAGCTGTCCCTTCAGAGTTTCTTTTATTATGTCCTTTCAAGTTTATCAACACAAATTTTTGTTTGTGTTGATTTTGTTAATTTTTTTCATGGTGATTTGGCTCTGCTAGGTGTAGGATAGCTACCCAACATAGCAGCACAGAAACCCACAGATACCCCTTTATAAAGCTATGGCTTTCACTCACATGGAGCAGTGATTATTATATGGCGATCTGGCACTAGATTAACTCAGGAATGTCAACCTTAGCTGTGAATAGTGCCCACTTGGAGTGCTGTCTATGGTAGTTGAAAGATGAAGTATAGATTCTCACTGAAGACATAAGACCCAGATGGAATGAGAGCACATAACTAGTATTGAATTATTTAGTGTAGATGGTCATTGTTTCAGAGATTAAGAGTGAGAGCTCAGGACCTGAAGTATGCCTGAAGGCCTCTTCTCCCAGATCCGCTTGCCTAATCCTCACTTCCTTCCAGCCTTTGCTCAGATCTCACCTTCTCAATGAAGCTGTGTTGGATACCATAGCCATCTCCTCCCCCAGCACTCCAGATCCCACATTCCCTTCTCTACTCTTCATCTATAGCACTTACCACCTTCCAACACGACAGCATCATTTACTTAATTATTATGTTGATTGTTTACAGTTTGTTTACTCTACCAGACTGTAAGTTCCAAAAGGGTGGGGATATTTGTTTTGTCCACTGATAAATGCCTAGAACAGTTCTTGGTGCATAGTAAGTACTTTATTATTTGTTGAGTTACCTGAATGACTGGTTCAGTGAAGTGGGTTAAAATCAAAACAAGCAAAAGAAAAGCCTGAGGCTCATAAGGGTGATATTAACCTACATCAATCACCTTCCTCACAAAGGCAGGGCTTTCTCAGATCCAACTGTCCTCTGGAGGGCTGCTTTTGGTAGTCAAGATTATCCCTGGACCCCATGACCCAGGGGTAGCCAAGAGTCACCTTGATACTGTCTGTAACAGCCTTGGCTACTGATCCCTAGTCATAGTTTTCAGTATGGGACCAACATGAGCAGTAAGAATACCAATGCTCTGTGCAGTTGGCAGCCTGGGCATATTCATGGAAAAAAGGGTAAATATTCCATGTTAGGAAGTGAGATGTGTTTCGGTCATATTGGACTGACATTCCCTGTGATCAAGAGCCTCTCATTTTGTTTTGAATTTGTTAGCTATTGATGGATTTGTAGTTGGAAAATAAATACAGATCAGAGCTCAGACAATAACAAAATGATCTATTCCCCCTCGCCTTTTTAATATATATACGTATGGCTCTTACCTGACCTCCTTTCCCTTTTCAGGGTGAAAAGGCTGATAGCTTTTACATTATAGAGTCTGGCGAAGTGAGCATCTTAATTAGAAGCAAGGTGAGTTTTGTGTGATAGTGCAAATCATGCCAGGGACAATCCGATGCCAGGTGTATGCACGGAAAGTAATTGTTTGCTTTAAATCATGTAAAAGTGTTTAGTGTACCAAAACCGTCACTGTTAGGTGAGGTATGTAACTGGCAAAGACCCTTGTCTAAGCCCATCCATTGATAGGAATTTAGTATATTTCTTCTTTTTCCTATTGCCTTTGCCTCTGTTATGTAATTAATATGAGAATTTTGGCTTACAGATTGATGAAAAGGTAAACACCCTAATAGAAAATGGAGGGAATTATATAATTAAAAAATACATGTAGGTGTTGAAAAAGAAAATAGCTTCCTTTTTAGAGCATTGGGAGGGAAGTCTCTAGGACAGTTATTATGGCCATTTGATGGATAGGGAGACCTAGAAACTGATGACCTATAGGTGATGGGAGGAGTTATTCTTACCATAAATCTATCATCACCAGATTTCCGTTTCAATTTTTTTGAAGAATATAGAATTTATTAAAATAGTGAGTTATGTTTAATATTAAATCAACCTAGTATGAAACCTTTTACAGAATATTTTAAATAAAAGTATGAAGAAAGAAAAATATGATGATTACTTTTTATAAGATGGTTTGATTCCTAACTAAAAATAGATCTGTTGTTTCACATGAAACAATGGTTTGAAACATCTATGTTCTTTTACTTACAGTTTTTGGACTACTGATATATGTTTGTACATTTGTCAAATATTCATTGACACAACATAATATTGGGTATGTAGGACCAGCAGCACTGTGGCACTGGGGGCTTGGGGGAGCTTGTCAGAAATGCAGTCTTGGGCTCTGCCCCAGACTTACTGAATCAGAATCTACATTGTAACAAAATCCCCAAGGGGCTGCTATTGATATGACAGTGTGATAAGTGCTACTTTAGAGAAGGGACTAGGTGGGCATAAACATGTCTGTAGTCCCAGAAAATGCTGCAGAAATAGGAAAGAGGGCATTGGCTCGAATAGGGCAGAATGACTTAAGAGCCAAGAGTTCAGGGCAGAATTGTGGAAGAAGAAAAGGTCAAACCATGTAAGCAAGTGTAGGACTTTTGTTCATTTTCTAATTACATTAAAAAAATTATCTACCTACCTATAACATAAAGTGGCTCTTAGAAATTGAGACTAATTCTTATTAATAAATTCTAATAAATTTTTACTTAAAGTCCAGGAAACTCCAGATATTAAATATAATATAGTACATTATTTTCAGTAATTTGATAAGCACAAATTACAACTTGTTTGATATCTTAATAGAGAGTTAAACCATCAGATTTCAAGGTTGAACATTATTTTTAAAAATATTTAGTTACTTAACTCTTTTTTTAAAATGTGGGAGGGGACCACTAACTTAAGATGTAGACAGTACCTAAAAAGAAAATTTGTCACTGTTGTAAAGTATTATCTGAGAAAGATATGGTCTCACATCAAACGTAGTAGCCCAGAATTGTGATTCTACCCAAGAAAAGCATTAACATTATTTAGAAAGAATTAGCAAAATACCTTGTCTTTTCCCCTGTGCCTCAGAAGTCAGCATCTACCAGAGAGTATGTATAATATATATGATTATATGTTCATACATAATATATCAATATTATATATTATTAATTATATA
>NW_006434366.1:302026-311669 GCF_000325575.1 Pteropus alecto | reverse complement strand
TTATATATCATAAATATTATGACATGTTACATATTCTATACTGTTAATTATATATTATATTTATGTTGTGTATTGTTATATATAAATCTTCAAAAGAAAATGGTCTTCACTTTATCTCTTGATATTTAGCTATATTACCTGAAAGGTCTTAGGACTCAGATGAAGCCCCAGGTTAAAGCCAACTCCTCTGATTAAACCAGACCACTGAGATTAGCCCATGCAGTTTACATGGTACAGTTAGAGTCTCTGCAAAGTGAGTTTCTCAGTAATTGTGTAAAGTGTCCTGAGAAGGGAATGCAAGTGTTTGCAACTGGGCTTGTCTAGCTGTGCTTCTGGAGTCAGCCCAGGTCATGTTCTCTACCTGCTGTAGACTAAAGCAAACAAGGATGGCGGGAACCAGGAGGTCGAGATTGCCCGCTGCCATAAGGGGCAGTACTTTGGAGAGCTTGCACTGGTCACCAACAAACCCAGAGCTGCTTCAGCGTATGCAGTGGGAGATGTCAAATGCTTAGGTAAGAAAAATTCTTTATGCATTAATACTTGTTTTCTAACATGTGATATTTTTTTCTCATCAGCAAGCCTTGACTTATTCTACCAGTTCTGACTTCTAGGCTTGGACAGTTTTTGTGACCAACCAGAAATGGGTGAATATTTTAACAAACATTTCTGAGCACTGACTGTAGCTTGTGAGCAAGACAGGCATCCAGGCCCCCCAGGCATGTGAAAAGAGGAGTAATGGAGACAGGTATCCAGGTCTGTGTGGGAACAGAGAGAACAGGTGCTGCTGGACTCTGCAAAGTGTCACACTTAGGTGACACAGTCCTGCTGTGTTCACATAGAAACGTCTGTCCTTCGGATTCCCAGTATCCCAAAGTCTAATCTCCTATAATGTGAGTGTGTATATTTAAGAAAAGGTTTGCACGAGGGAAATGACTTTGGATTGCAGGTGTAGAGAATTCATTCTCTCCCTCATCTCTTTTAAATGTGCAGTTATGGATGTTCAGGCGTTCGAGAGGCTTCTGGGGCCCTGCATGGACATCATGAAGAGGAACATCTCCCACTACGAGGAACAGCTGGTGAAGATGTTCGGCTCCAACATGGATCTGATCGATCCTGGGCAGTAGGTGGGCCACACCCAGAGCCTTCTCGTGTGACACCAAAATCTTCCCGTCAGCCACAGAATACACCCAGAAAACAGACACGACAGAACTGTTCCTGCTGTTGCCACCTCTGCTGCCATTAATATGGCCATGGGCATTTAGAAAACTTGAAAGTCAGCACTAAAGGATGGGTAGAGGTTCAACCCGCTCCTCCACTTTGCTTCTGACAGCCCATTATTAAACCAATTGTAATGATTAGTCCAACCCAGTTTCACATCTTTGGTTCAAATGGCATGTCTCTCCAACAATTTAAGTGCCTGATACAGAGTCCAAAGTGTAAACATCTTCCTTTCCTCTCTTGCTGCTACTGTTGCTTTTGGAAGTTACCACAGGTCTGCGCAAACCTGTTGTATAACTGTAAACACCCTCCCCCAACCTTTCTCAAGGGAGGAAATCTAGCCTTCCATCTCCTCATTTGTCGTTTGAGAAAGTCCACATTTGTTCACAATTGTAGCCTTTGGTTTTACAGTGGGAAATGGTGGCAGATATGATGGAGGTCTGTGGTCCTGTGGCAGTGTACTGTCTGCTGAAAGCTGCACACATGACAGCTTTTTCCAAACTCACGGTGATGCTTAGGGAAAGGCCCTGCCCAGGGCCCAGCAGGTCAGCACCCCAAAGCACATTGATGTGTCATTGGGACCCATGTTAGAACAGAAAATTTGGGTTTGGCACATTATTCACATAGCAGAGAGCCAGGGGAAGGTTTTCTGGGTTGGGGGATTTTGTTTTGTTTTGTAAATTTTGTTTTGTCTTGTTTAATTTCTGTGCAGTTTGCATGAATGAATTGCTGTCCATTTTTAGGGAGCCAGGGTCGGGAGGTGCCATCACTTTATCTGATCCAAATACTTTCCTGGATATTTCCTACCACCTCTTGTTTCCAGTTGTCTCTACTGGCGAATGGCAGTGTGCCAGCAAGAGGTTGTTCTAAAATGAGAGAGAGCCTTTTTCTTCTACTCCAAAGTTACTACATAGCTTTGCTGTTCAACCATCCATTTTTAAACTCTTTAAAGAAGCAGCTGCTAATTTTTTGAAATTAAAAAAAAGATTTCTCTATTTAGGGAATTCCCTTGGACATATTCATGTATATCAGTTTGTCAGCTGATTAAGGCATTCATCCTAAAGATCAACTCTTTTGTTAGTTTTCAAAAATTGGCATGATTTACAATTTTATAGAATTACTGCAAAGACCTTTCTAATTAAGATGTTAGAATATTTGGGGTTTTAATTGTTAATCCCAGAGGAAAGTAATTTAGCTTGTATTTTAAAACTTTTTTAACCTTTTAATTATATCAGGTAGAATTCTGATGGATTATCCTAATTAACTAGATATATTTCAGAATTAAATTTTTTCTTCAGAATGACTTAGAATCAGATGTAACAAGAGATCCTAAGAGCAGTGTCAAATTTTGTAAAGGTAAATTTGAACATCATAGCCAAGTTTCTATTAAACCAAGAGGCCCTTTCCAATATGGTTTTTTTAACTTGTATAACTCAATAAATCTTTAAGCGATTACATGCTGGGGCTTGAGTCATTCCTATCGTGGATAATGATGGCGCCCACCTGGTCACCTTTCATCATCCACATAAGTCAGGCTCTGTTTTTGCCACAGGCAGTGTGTTCGAGAGATTTCCAGAGTGGTGAATTCTCACTGCCACCTTGGCCAGTTCTCCCTTTTTCTTGTGCTCTGTAAAGTGAAAGCAAAAGGATTCTTTTCAGACTGCCCTAGGTAGCCTGCATTGCAGCTCTCGAAAGTGTGGAAGGTTGTAACTACTACCCCAAGATAGGCAGCTAGCACTGGGAAAGCCCATGTGGTTTTTCCCACGATTTTTCAAGGTTCTTCTTTTCTGTGGTGTTGCTTTATTATCAAAAAAGTTAAGAAAGCAGATCTTACACTTCAGCTCACAAGAACCACACCAGTTTCTTGCAAAAGTAACGTGACATTGAGCTTTAGGAGTGACACAGAGGTCTAGCCTCAGACTATGTGAGGACTCTGTTTAACACGCGCTGAGCAGATGCCCCCTTTGCATTCCCCATGCCAGCATTAGTTAGGGCTGGCTGTGAACTCCATGCCATAGTCACTCCCGCAGGCTGCTAAGGGTAACCCTCTTCTTGCTTTCTTGCACATCCCAGTTCAGTCTCCGCCTTCACAGAAGCCTCTCTGATACTCCCAACTCATTGATGGCTCCTGTTTTACAGAGTAGAATTCATCAGGTTTAAGCCCTCCTGCTCTAATTACAGATTGACATATGGATGGTCAATCCTCACGACATACAAGGGCCCTGGCTTGAGGAAGGGAGACTTTAAAGGGACCAGTGTAAGTGAAATAGGACACAGCCATTAATTACCAGGTGCCAGGAGTCTGACAGTGTTCCAGTTCTCTTTGCAGCTTAGGGAATCAAAGGTGGTAGACAAGTTCAGCTAAGGGCTCTGGTGCCACATTGTGCCAGGCAAGCCCTGCTCTGACGGTTGAGCTTCATGGGGAGTGCATGCTGGGAAGAGATCCCTTCGGTAATCGTTTTATTTTTTTCTTCGGTAAGAGCTTCACACCCTCTTTTCTGGCTTTGCTATGGATTTGGGATGGTGGCGAATGTTCCTGAGAGCCTCGAGGTCCAACCTGCAGTATTATCCTTCCTTCTGGCCCCAGTTTATCACATCCACTGTGTTTTGGTTGTTTTCTCTGAAGGAAGGGTTCATGTGTTTGCCTCTCTTATTAGTCAACAGTCCTTACATATACTTGTGTTCTATATAATTGCGGTAGATTCTCAGAAAGCAGGTAGAGCTTTTCTTTGAGCAGTTTAATGAGCGAATTTGGCAGCAAGTGGCAAGAAATGGTTCTCCAGCCAGGAGAGGGCATGTCCTCCTCTTATCGCCCAGGTTCTCTGCTCCCAGTGGGTAGACTCTTCGTGAGCGGTGCTGCTGGCAGCCAGCAGCACCCTGGGCACACAGCATTTCCATGTCGTGTCACAGTGTACAAACAATTCTCTCTCTCGTTTAGGAAAATTGAAAGAGCCTTTTTGCACAGATTAAAAAGAAGACCCATGAATGTCATCTTTTATCTTTTGTTTTCAGTTGGCTGACGTCGGGGTTTTTGTTCTGGACATGCATTTGTAACCAGTCTTGCCAAGATACAAGTCATTTCGGTTTCTCACTACAATTACCTCTTGTTCCTCCTGTCTCGACTGCTGACGTTCCTCAGTGATTCCAGCGTCTGTTTTACGGGAAGCAGCCTTCCCGTGGGTTTCCTTTTACACACTGCAGGGCTATCTTTATACTTTAAAAAAAAAAAAATTTTTTTTTTTAAAGGAGAAAACTGTCACTAACCTCATGGGGGATTTGCAGAAAACCATTTAGCCCACCTTGAGCAAAAGGTATAGATTTCTCATTGTTTTCTTAAGCTCATTGTAATAAAAGAAATAATTAAGCATTATTGTGCTACCTCAAAGGTAAAAATGTTTTAAGGTCTTTTTTTGGTCCCGAGTTCTACACATAGTGTTTAAAATGTCTTTCAGTTGGAATTATTTTTAAATCATTGGGGAGAACCTTCTTTTAACCTGTTTTACACTTGTATTTTAATCTCAGAAGAATAAGTGATTGGAAAATGATTAATTCTTGCTCTGTACTATTGAACGTCTAATTAAATCATTGTTTGCCATAAACAAGGCTGGGTTTTTTAAAAGGAAACTCTAGGGCTCGGCTTCGCTCTTGGTTAATAAAGGCTGACAAACCACGTCTGACTTTCCGATGCAGCCTGTGTTACGTGTTTGTCCTCTCATTTCAGAGCTCCAGGCCATCATAGCACACTCAGCTGGCAGATACGTTCTTGGGATTGGGGTGTGAGCTCTGGGAAATTAGAGGAGGCCTGGGCATATGTATTAGGGTTCTCCAAAGAAATAGAACCAATACGGTGTGTGTGTGTGTGTGTGTGTGTGTGTGTGTGTGTGTATGTAAAGAGATTTATTATAAATTGACTCACGTGATTATGTAGGCAGCCAAGATCTGCAGGGTGAGTTGGCAAGCTATAGACCTGGGAGAACTAATGATTTAATTCCAGTCTGAGTCTGAAGGCCTAAGAACCAGAAGAACCTATAATGTAGCTCCTGTCCATAGGCCGACAGGCTCAAGATCCAGGAAGAGCCAGTCCCAATTTGAAGGTAGGCAGGAAAATTTTCTTACTTGGGAGAGAGTCAACCTTTTTGTTCTCTTCAGGCTTTCAACTGATTGGATAAAGCTTGCCCACGTCAAGAGAGCAACCTGCTTTACTCGGTCTATTGATTTAAATGTTGATAACAATCCAGAATCGCCCTTACGGAAACTCCCAAAACAATGTTTGACCAAATATCTTGGCACCCCGTGGCCCAGTCAAGTCAACACAAGATTAACTATCACAGCTTTGAGTGGTTGGGGATGGCGTGCAAGGGCATCGAATACATCGCTTGCCAGGGAAGGTATACTCCCAATGCCGCCCAGCAGAAATCATCTCTTATATAACAATATCACTTATATCATCTCCTGCTCTGTAACATGGCTACTAGACCTAGCAATAACTCTGTGACAGCCCACCGTATCTACAGTTTCTTTCCAAGTGACCAAAAAGCTAATTTTAAACAAAATCCTGTTCCAGTTCGACCTTGCCTTCACCTGCCATTACAAAAGGACCAAGTAGTGGGTAAAACCTACAGAATCCCCACGTGAGCCCAAGAAATGTGGTCGAACCCTCAAAGCCAAACTGGCTTTGTTTCAAAAATTAAATATGGTTTGGCCTTTGTGGTTTTGGTGGTGGTATTGCTATGAATCGTTAAGAAATGCCAGGACAGGTCAAGATTATATAGTCCACAGTCAGCCTAGAAGAGTGAACGTCACATAAGGACTTTGCTTTCTGTGTATTTTCTAATAGGAAGCTAGACACATGTCTATCAGAATTACCTCAGTATACCTTCAGCAACCTTAGTACATCAATTTTATAACAACAGAGTTAAAACAGTGTTACTTATAATGTGGTTAAGGAAATTGGGGTGGTTTCACAAGGCATCATATTAAGTATGAATTGTGCTTCCCTGCCCCGTCCTCCTCACAGACAAATGCCCCATCACAAATGATGCCCAGTGATAAATACTATCACCTGATTTGGGGACATGCAGATATAATACAGTGCGTCAACCAGGAACATACTGAATAATCAGTGGTGAGTTCAGATGAGTAATTGTCCAAGTTCTGAATTAGGATGTCAGAAATTAGGTCTGACTCAACTTATTTGTTCAGTGAACAAATCTTGATGACTTGCTGTGGACATTCCTGACAGTGTCTTTAAACCCCAGAAATTAGCAAGAATAATGATAACTGAGGTTGCCGGGGCAGTCCTAGACCTTTCCTCTGGTGCTGAAGAAGCTCATCCTCCTTATTTCTGGACTCACAGCAGTCCTCATATTTCAAGGATGATCATGCTCCCAATACTTGTTGTTGACCTCGGCCGTGGTACTTCTCCATCTGGGCTGCCATTGCCTCTTCATAAAGCGAGTGGTTCGAACACACAAGCATGCAGTGTCCCTCACTGCTCTAGATGGCATCACACAATTCTGGTTATAGAAGCATGGAGGGAGCTGTGAAAAGGGAAAGACTAGCTTTGAGATTTGAAGGAAGACTCCCTCCAGGAAGAGATGCCTCAGAAAGTGTCATCTTCGTGTTATTCATTCTCAACATGATGAAGGTTGGCCAGAGATGCCTTTCTGGCCTAAGTTGTGATAACATGTGCTAAGAATCAAATTTTTCTGAAAGTCTCTTTTGTTTGACATTTCTACCCCTTCCTCTGAGTTCTTCCCAGCCAGAATTCTTGAGCCTGTGGTCATTTCTATTCTATAAAACCAGTTATCTTGTTGGTCTTGAAGTACACAGAGTAGAGGACTCCCCAGCCCATGTGGAGACTATAGAGCTACAAAGACTGTAAAAGAGGTTGGCTGGGCTAGAGTGTGAAACCAGAGGGGGACTGGGAGCTACCCCAGACAGCAGGAAAGCCAGCAGGACCTGACCACCAATCAGTCCATCCTAACAGGTACAGGAATGGGCATTCTCACGCCATCTCTGGGGAAGGAGTCAAAACAGTACCAGCCAAAATCTCTGTGGCCTTCTTGGCCAGGGCCCACTCCTTCTTCTTCTGCAGAATCACACTGAGCAAAGGGTCAAAAGTCCCCGTGTATTCCGCTGGAAGCCAGGATCCAACAGTCTCCTTTTTGGCCAAGTCCTCCAACACCCAGAATGAGGAAGCAGGAGTATGCAGTTTTGGGGCGGGGGGAGGTTGTTGGTTTGTTTTGTTTTTTGTAAACATAGCTAAAGTCCAGACCCACCAGATAAGCAAACCAGCACTTTTCCAGCATAACATCCAAGCCTAGTTAAACCAGACATTTTCATTTTGAAAAGGAAAGGCCTGGGCATGAAGGGACGCCTGCAGTGCACACTCCTGTGCCTGTCGTGAGCCCATCCCAGGAAGCTGCAAGAGCAGGGGACCTGAAGCTGAAACAGGCATGCAGGGCAGGATGGAAGAGGACTTTGGGGCAGATATGCATCAGTCCCGGGCAAGTCAGAACAGCTTGAGCCACCTTGGACTCTGGTGTCCTATCCCAGAGCTGTGCAGCCAGCCACATCTGCAAGGTGAGATACAAGGCCACACACAAGTTCAGGGGCCCCCAGGAACTGGCCTGGACACCAGAGAAAGGGCTTTATCTGCTAAGCGGATGCAGCCCTGGCAGCTCTGGGAGCCAGAGTGCTTCCCCAACCAGGAATCAGTGGTGGGGAGGGGGGCTGGAAAGCACATGACCTCCAGATCCTGAACTCAGGGCTGACATTGTGGATGAATATAAACAAATACCCACATCTGCCCTACCTCAGAGTCTAAAACCATTCCCTGTGGCTGCAGCTCCTCTTGCCTGAGGTTAGGCAGACAAGGATGAGCTGGCCCTCATCCAGGGCCTCCTCTGTACAGAAGGAAGCAGGTTTATAGGAAGGCATATATACACACACACACACACACATACACACCGCTCCCCCTCCCCCCAGCACCCTGTGCCCTTGGCTTTGCCCACAGGCATTATCCCAGCATGATTCCAGCCCAGCCCCTCACCTGCCTGGGCTGAGTCAAGGCCCAACTACATACAATAGGTGTCTGGGGTCCAGTGGCTGTGTGCTCTCTCCCCTTCTGGACACTTTAAGCTGGGATCGCTGGCTCATGGCAAAAGCAGCCCCTACTCCCCGACAGAGCTGGCGTCACAACTGAAAACCAGGGGTGGGTTATCCTCATCCCTGATAAATGGGTAAAGCTAGTTTTACAACCTGAGGGCTAGCCTCACTAGAGGCCAAGTTTACAACATGCAGGCAAAGGCACTGAGCAGAGTGGGGACTGCTGAGGATAGAAGGGCTTTCCAGCACCTTGGGGATTTCCTGGAGCGCCCCCGGGTTCTTCACTGCCTGACCGTGCAGGGGCTGGGTGTGCGCGTCCAGGATGTGCTTCTAGCCGCCTCCCGCCTGGCCCTGCGGGATCCTGTTCTTGGTTAATTTTCCTGTCTTTTGTCCTGGAAAAAAAATCGTAGGAATCACTTGCAGTCAGCCCCTCCTTGCATGGCCGGCATCCCAGGACTGTGGGTGCAGAGGGCGGGAGTTGCTGGGGGGCATAGGGAGCCGCCCTGGCCCTGGTGGGAACACCATGTTCCCTAAGTGGAATGCACATCCAACTGTGTCCCACCCCCGAGGGGGCGCTGAGGGGTTAAGGCCAGCTCAGCTCTGTGGTTTAAGGAACAGATGGAAAGGGATGCAGAGAAGAGCCGGTTCCCAGACAACTGTATTGCGCACTCCCGCCCCCGGCCTGGCCAGGGCTGCGTGGGAGGGACAAAGTGCAGCAGGGGAGCAGCAGCTGTCCACGGGTCACCGTGATCTCCAGTGCAGAAGGGCCATTTGACCTCTTGGTCAAATTCTTGCCCCCTCCACCTTTGGACGACTTCTGCCCTGACCATTCCTGCCTGTGGCCTACTTACTTACATCCCTGAGGCCAGCTCTCTGCTCAGTACCTCCCTGCCATCCTTCCTCTGTGGCCCCTGGCCAGGGCTTGCTGCCTGGCACTCAGCCCTGTCCTCTGACCTCTTGGGACCCTGCCCCCCTCAGCAATGGCCTTGCCCTGTTTTTAGGGAGAAAACAGAAGTGATGGGTCAGAAGCACCGAGCACCTCCTCTGGCCCCACGTCATCCTGGAGCTCCTTTATTGTCCCCCCTTCACGGGCAGAAGCCTTGAGACTTTCCCGCAGTTGCCTCCTCACCTCCCATTCTGGCCGCCCCCGCAGTCCCGGGGGACTCCCACAAGCACAGCCAGTGGGGGCTCGGCCACTTCATCCTGATGGGCTTCTCCCTCCAGCTTTAGGGACCCCCTTCTCTTCTCAGGAACATCTAGGTCTCCTGTTTTCTTTCCACCTCGGTCTCCAGCTTTAAGGAAACCCGTTAAATGT
>NW_006434366.1:277285-301693 GCF_000325575.1 Pteropus alecto | reverse complement strand
TAGTTGATAGATGGTCACGGGATGGGGAGCACAGCCGAGGGAATGCAGTGAGCATTAATATGATGGCTTGGTGGAGGGTCAGGGGAGGGAGGGAGCGATTGGGGGGATCGTTTTATGAACTATATAGATGTCTAACTAATGCACTGTACACTTGAAACTAATTTAAATTAAATTAAAAATGTTTGCATTTTGTTCCTTTTTTTAATAAAAAAAATTTAAGTGTGGAATATAACAAATACAGAAAGGTGCATAAAACAGATACTCTACTCAGTGATTTCTTACAGGCCAAACACAGAATGAGAATCGCACTCAGATGAGCCACTCTGTCCGCACCCTGCACCCCTACCTTGACGCCCACCAGGCTCCCTCCCTACTCTAGCCTGAGTCTGGTGCTCAAGTGGTCAATGCATCCTTGATTTTCTTGATTACTTTTATCACCTAAACATGCCTCTCTAAAACAATCACTTTCTTCATATAATTAAATATATACCTATAATTAAATGCATAAGGGTGAACCCATGCTAACTGCTGGATTCTAGCACAATCTTTTATCTTTTTCTCTTTTGCTTACCCCTGCCTCTCCCTTGTCTCACCGTCACTCTCTGAAACCGTAGTTACAAGATGTATGTTCCATATATTTCTCATTGCTTATATAATCATAAAATACGCACGCAAAAAAAAGTGCGGTTCGTCTTTGTCGTGCACATTTAGATTATTTTGTACACACTTTTCCGCATCTTATTTTTCTCATTCATCTCAACTTCGTGGCAGGTCCTCCAGATCAAGTTGTATTATTTTAATTCCTTCTTGTTGATGGTGATGTAAAATCTGTCTGTCCACACTTGTCGATGCTTCTCTCACAAAAGGTGGGGTCTGATTTCTCTCTCCTTGAGTACAGCTCGGCCTTAGTGACTTTGTTTCTAACGAATAGAACGAGGCAAAAATGACACTGTGACTTCTGAGTCTAGGTTAGAAAGATGATACAGCTTCCGCCTGGCTTCCTCTCTCAGGACAATCATCCTTGAATCCTTGCCACCATGTTGTAAAGAAGCCCAAGGTGCATATAACAGCCACATGTGGGGGTTCCAGCCCCAGCCAAAGTCTCAACTGACAGCCAGCATTCGACGCCACACTTAAGTGAGGAGCCTTCACATGATTCCAGCCCCAGCTTTCAAGCTGCTCAGACCCATGTAGCAGAGAAGAGCAGTCTCTACTGATTCCTGCCCAAATGACAGATTAGTGAGCAAAATAAATGTTACTGTTTTAAGCCCCTAAATTTGGGTAATTTGTTACACAGCATAGTAACCGGAACAGTATGGAAGGACCAAAATGTCTCCAATCATGCCCTTGTGGATGAGCTATCGCTTTGCAATTTCTTTTCTGTGACTCATGATGTAGCAACAAATATCACTGACCATATAGCTCACATCTCAGTGCTTTGATTTCTATAAATGAGAATCCCAAGATTGGGATTACAGAGTCCAAAATGATATGCATTTTTATTTTACTGAAGTTTGCCTGATTGCTTTCCAAAAATTTTATAGGTTCCTACCTAATACAGTTTCTATACTTTTCTGAATAAGTTCATTCCTAAATATTTTATAGTTTTGTTATTAATTGGATATTTTTATTTGTAGAGGTTTATTTGGAATAAATGCTACTATTTAAAGATATTTTTCTTGTATTTATCACTTTAACATTTTCTCATTAATCATAGTAGTTTTCAAGAAAGTCTTTGGACTTTCTAGATTTATAATCATGACATTAACTAAAGAGATAGTGTAATCTCTTTCCAATAATTGTAACATTTTATTTTCTTATATCTGCTAGAACTCAGGCGATGTGTAATGATAACAGTGTTGGTGCCAATCTTATTTAGTTTCTGATTTAAAAGGAATAGTTTTAGTATCTGGTGTATACTGACATATGGTTTTTAAAAATATCTTTTTCATAAATGGTGCCCTTGTTAGATGATGGCCCTCTTTATTTCGCTCAATGCCTATCACCTTGAATCCTACCTTCTTTGATTTCATGTGTGTACCCCTACTGTCTTCTGGTTTGTGCTGGCCTGACATCTCTCTCTGCCAACTCCTTTATTTTCAGCCTTTTCTTGTGGTTTCAAGTGTCCTTCTTGTAAACAGTTTGTGGCTGGGGTTTGTCTTTCTAGCTCAGTCTCCAGGTCTTTAATTGGGGCTCAGGGCATCTTTATTCAGTATGATAAAGAAGTTTGGCTTTGCTCATTCCATAATTACTCTATGTTCATTTTCTTTAACTTTGTGGTTTATCTTTTTTATTCAATTGAATTATATAAAACTACCATTTTTGTGGGTCAGAAGAGTTGACCATGAGCAATTTCATATGGAAAACCTACTACTTTTCTTTTTTCTCTTTCTTTTAGGAAGATGTCATTCATTTAATATTTCCACTTGGTAATTTGGAAATTCTCCGTTCTTCCTATTCCATAGTAGTGCCTTTCCTCTCCGAGCATGAGCACTGTCCTTCGGGCATAGGTGGCAGATCTTCTGCCTGTGTTAGTGGGGAGAGTTTAAGGCCAGCTGGTCCTTTTTCCTTGGTAGGTAACTTGTTCTATCTATTTCAGAGCTTGTACAATGTTCTCTTTCTCCTTGACGTTTAAGAATTTTACTATTGTCTTTCCCTTCCATACTGCCTGGGAATGTGGTCAGTACTTCCCATCTGTAGACACAGCTTTCTCTATACGTCAGGAAAGTTTTCTCCTGTCATTTGGTTGGTTGGTGCCTCTGTTTCATCCATCCTTTTTTTCTCCTTCTGGACATCGGGTTTGCACATCAGGATGCCTGGATTTGGGCTCCAGATCTCTGGTCTATTCCCTCATGCCTCTGAGCTTTCCATTGAGCTCTGAGCTCTTTCCTCCATCAGACCCAAGCACCTTCTTCACATTCCTCTAACATGCCAAACTTGTTCTTTTCTCAAGGTCTTTGCACTTGCTACACCTTCTACCAGGAATGGCTTCTTTCTCTTAATCTTCCCTGCTCAGCCAATGCCTTTGGGTTGATCTTAGCTCAGATGTCCCTTCTCAGATTTACCTTTCCTGCTACCTTGGACAAACACCATACTCTGCACATCAGCTTGGTTCCTTCTCACCATCGTATTCACATTGCTCATAATTATTCGTCCTTTTATTGTTTGTTTTATCCATCCTTCGCCTCTCCCACCCACACTCCTCACTGGAGAAGAGGGACTCAGCAAATCATTCAAATTCTTGCCTTGTCCATTCTTGCCATGTACTCAGAGTCTAGGCCAGGCCAGCCCTTGGTAAGCACTTAATGGAATGAGTAGAAGAGTGAATTAAGGTTGGGGCCGCCCCCAGGGAGACCCTGCTCTGTCTCCCAGCCTCCACCCCATACACAGGAGCACTGGAATGGGAGATTGGGTAGGCAGAGAAAGTGGGGCAGTGCCTGTCTGTGAGGGCCTGAATGACTGGTGCCTGATAGGCTTTTATTCTGTGTATATAGCACGCAGTGCAGGTTCTGAATCCGCAGGTGGGGAATAGGAGCAGGAGCTGGGCTGGGCTTCCGAGCAATCATGCTGGGTGTGGAGGGCCTTTTGGGCATGACCCAGGGCTGGCCTTGATCTGGGGCACTCACCCTGCCGCAACCTCCTGCTGCCCCATTTAATTTTTTTTTTTTTTCATACTTATCACTTAACAAACACCACGTGGCATTCTTTCTATTCAGTCAGTCCACAGGTATTTCTGGAGCTTACTTGGTGTTTTAGGTGTTCAGGATACATCCATGGACAATACAAAGAGATTTCCATCTCACAAGGCTCTTTTCTAGTGGAGGAAGCCAGACAATGCCATATAAGGATAATAAATATCTACATAAATAAATGTATGAGAAGGTGGTATTGGAAAACAGTAGAGAAGGATAAGGGAATTAAGGTGATCCTGAGGGCTGGCAGTCAAAAGGTGAAGGTTGCAGTCTGAAATGAGGGGCTCTGAAGGCATTGGGGTGCAGTCCTGTGGAAATCTGTGGAA
The DNA here is from genome assembly GCF_000325575.1 of Pteropus alecto. NCBI lineage: Eukaryota > Metazoa > Chordata > Mammalia > Chiroptera > Pteropodidae > Pteropus > Pteropus alecto. The sequence goes on along the minus strand of NW_006434366.1, from coordinate 297,675 downwards.
AGTGCATTCCATGCACAGAGAATGAGCGGAGCTTAGTCCCTGAGCCAGGAGAGTGCACGAGGTGAGATATGTGAGCAACTTTGGGAGGCAAACAGAGGAGATGCAGTCAGAGAGATGCTGAGGAATCATGGGGCCCCTGCCAAGTCTGGTTTGCCTTCAAGGAGGTGCTACTGCAGGGTTCTGAGCAGGGCATAAGGGGTTCTGACTTACACATTCAGAGGCTAACGTGGGGAGAACACACTGAAGATGGCCTGGGAGATGGCTGTGACATTGCCTTGGGGAGAGGTGGTGGTGGCTTGGACTGGGTGGAAGCCATGGACCTGGTCTCCTTCTGGGTAGACGACACAGAGGAAACAACAGGATTTCCTGGTGCACTGCATGTAAGTGGGAAAGAAAGTCAAGAGATACTCCGAGGCCTTTAGCCTGAGCAATAAAAAGGACTGAGCTGCTATCACTTCAGCTGACGGATGTGGGTTTGAAGGATGAAGCAGAGCTAGGGTGGCACAAGTCGAGTTTGAGTTGCCAAGTGGAAGTCAAAGTGCAGACGTCCAGTCCACAGCTACACATTGAGTCTGGTACTTAGGAAGGGACTGGACTGATTGACATGTAGAAGGAATCTGAAGCCATGACCCTGGATGAGATTAGGAGGGAAATAGTGTAGACAGAGAGAGAAGAGGCAAAGAGGAGGAACCATTGAAGTCAGAGGAAACCAGGAGGGCATGGAACCCTGGAGGCCACACGGGGAAGGAGTTCCTAAGAGAGGAGAGATCAGCTAGTCACAGGAAGTCTTTCCTCTCCACCCCCATTAGGACAGGCTTTCTCCTTTTTTAAACACTGTTTTTGTTTACTGCTATTTTTCCAGCAGAACATCCATGCTCAATAAATACTTGCTGAATGAGTGAGTATATGCTTGAATTCACGCCTCTGGAAAACCCCAGCACAAAAGGCAGCAACATTGGTCTCCTTTACAGAAAGAGCAAAGATCAAGTAGGAGGCTCTCCCCATTCTCAGCAGCACCTGCCTCCTCCTTTGCTTTTCCCAGCGATAGTGACATTCACTAGGGTGGGAGCCTTATTGGCCAACATAGGGCTGGGGAGAAATGAGCCTCACACAAGCCCTGCAGTGCAGAAGTTGGTGGGACCTGGGCTGGGCACTGAGTCATCCACCAGTCACAGAAAACAGCCATTTCTCTGTCCACCCTTTCACATTTAGTTATTTGTCCCCCCATCTACATCTGTCCACCTGTATATGTATACACTCCTTTATCCACTATCTACAGCCACTCTTTTCTCCATCTTTCCATCCATCCACATCCAGTTCTCTGTCGATCCATCTGCTAGGGTAACCACCTTCCCAGTTTGCTGTGAACAGTCTCAATATTAGCATTGAAAGCCCTACATTCCGGGAAACCCCTCAGACTCGGGAAAAACAGAACGGTTGGTTGATCCATCCGTCTCCCTGGCATCCCACATTGCAGCGGTAAAGCCCGAAGCTCGTCTGTCCACCCAACCGCTCCTCTGATCTCTTTGGTCACCCTCCTGGTGTAGGCAGGCAAGGCTCCGCCCCACACGCTGGCCCCGCCCCGTGCCCCGCCCCTCCCGGAAGCTGTTGCAGAGAATCCCAGCGCCCTAGCAACAGGGCTTTTCGGGCTGCCCAATCCACGAGCGGGGCTCCCGGTGTGAGCCAATAGAGGTGGTCGCCAGGAGCGAGGCGCGGGGGGCGGGGCTCGACGCGGCCGCCGCCATCTTGATGGGAGAGAAACAATAGGACGGAAGCGCCGCGGGACAGGGTTGAGGCCGCAGGTAACGCCAGCTTTGGGAGTCTTGTGGCTCTGCCACCCGGGATCTTTGAGGGAGGGTTGCCTCGGGCTGTTGTAGGGTGGGGTCTCTGGTTACTAGGGATATCTCTGGGATATTTGGGGAGGGGCTCCTATTATGGCGGGGGCGGTGATCTCACAGGGTCTTTGTGGGGCCGGCTTTCCCTGGGTCATTTGAGAGACGCATTATTTCTTCAGGTTATTGGGAGAAAATAAGATCTGCACTGGTTTTGAGGGTTAGAATCTCTCCTGGTCAAATGTCCAGGAGACCCAGGAAGGGGTCTCCTGGACATTTGGGGGGTTCAGGATCTTCCTCTGTCATTGAGGAAGTCTCCTCGATCTTTGGGTAGGCAGGATCTCCCGGGTCATTGAGGGTTTTTCCCAGGACATTGACGTCCACGCTCTCATTGGTTATTGGGGTTCACCTTGAACGTTTGGGTGGAGGCGTCAACCCAAAGCCTCAGGTACTGTTACCTGGGGCTGGCAGATATGCAGCCATTTTGAGTGTTTAATGGCAGTTGGGCCTGTCAGCTGGTATCTGGTGGGGCAGTCTGTACAGCTAACCTTATTATTCAAAAAAGTCTTAAAATGGATCAAAAGACTTCTTTATAGTGATAACTTCACCATGGATGGAGCTTTCATTTCTTTCACATTTGATTGCAGACTGCTTTTGTCTTTTGCATCCTAATTAAGTTTCATTTTACGACTTTATTCCGTCGCATATATTAAGAAAGCTGCACCAGTAGAAAGATGAGCCCAAATGTTGTAAAATATAGAAACCAGTAAAATCTAGTGCTCTTAAATGCCAAGGGAAATAAACTAGTCATTGCTTGGGATGAAACATTTTGGGAGCGAAATGTACATAGAACAAGAATAAAATAAAATGATATGGAAGAGTAGTTTTTAGAAAAAGTGCTGAAACTTTTGAAAAGTGGTTACAAAAATGTTATAGATAGCTTTTACAAATGTCTTATGGTAGTTTTTATAAAGCATGATTACGGTGATTTTGATGAATTCTAGTATTTAAAATATTTGCTGTATTTGCCTTTTTAGCAGGGTAACATTTTAAGTTACCTAAGGTGCTTATTTACATAGGTTGCTGTTGTGGAGTTTGTATAATTGCATCCTGTAACCTGGTGTTAAGTATTTAAAAACAGTTTCAGAGTGGTGTTATTGTTCTAACTTTAGCCACTATCAGAATTAGAAACTGAGCAAAATGAATATTTTGATCATATTTGACACAATAGGCCAGTCGATCTCATAGTAACTTTTTCTTTGGAGAGAAAAATCACTTGAACTGTTACTCCACTTGGTTCGCCTGCTTTGCGATTTTAGAGTGGAATTCACAGGAATTGTTAGAAATCAAGTGGATGAGAACTAGGACTACTGTTAATAATAATTGTAAAAACTAGACAAGCAGAGATAATAGACTTCTTTTGTGTTTCGAGGCTTGGAAGGTGACAGACACATGCACTGTACACCTGTATACTAGGCCTATATCTCTGTCTGAGCAGTGGAATGTGTGAGGAAGGAACAGGGCTAATTGATGAACCTTAGCCAGTCTCCCTTGCAGAAGGGTGTCAGAACCTTCTGTAGGCACCAGAGATGTCACTGGTATCTAGGCAACCGGATGAGCCTGAGCCTCCCTGAGGCCAGCTTGCTGAGGTGAAAATTTTCCATTGTTTGGCTCATAAAGAGGATGCACTAGGGAAGAATTTTCCCTTTAAGTGAAATTATTTTACCTAGTGACAATTAGCTTAAATATATTGAACATGTTTTTGCATGGTAGAAAGTAAAAAGATGATTAACTCATGTGATTATGTTTTAAAGCATTTTAAAAAATAAATTATATTCCTGTTTGCATAGAGTAATGATTATCAAGTAATAAGAGTGACAAATAGTACTAGCGTTTTGCAGTATGTTCCAATGGCAAAGAAAAGTCCTTTTCCCCAAATTGAGTTTAGAGTCCATCTAAGAGTTTGAAGGAAAAGACAATCTCTTAAGATAATACACAGTTGATTTTGGATCTGTCACCCATCATCAGAGTCCACACTTATCATTAGTTTTGTTTCATCTACACTCTGCCATCCTCCCCTTACTTAAAAAAAAAAAGATGCATTTTTTTTAGGAATTTTATCCCCAAAGTGTATTTTATCCATAAATATTTCATTGAGTATCTCTAAGAGTCAAGGAGCTACCCATGGTATCTATAATACCATTATTCTGCCTAAAAAAATAATCTCTTAATTAAAAAAATCCAGTCACATTCAAATGTCCTCAGTTATCTCATTACTATTTTTTCATAGTTTGTTCAAAGTGGGATCCAAATAAAGTACGCATTGAGTTCGATTGAAGTGTCCCTTTTGTTTCTTGAATTTATATACGCTCACTGTGTTTTTCTTGTTGAAGCAACTGCCATTTGTCTTGTAGGGTTTCCCATACGCTGGCTTCTGCTGATTACTCCTTGTGCTTAAGACCTTTTGATGCTGGTGGCTGGGTTTGATCAGGTCATTCCTCTCTATCTTTTTTGGTGAAGAAGTTGTGAAGGAGCTGCTAAGGCTCATTAAAAAACGAGCTCCAAACTGAACTCTGAGGGCTGTTAGAGACCTAACAGGCCACACAGTGCAAGACTCTCCTCCAACCTTTGTGTCATGTGGTCCAAAAGGTATGATCCCTAGATTTTCCACATGGAACTGGAAGGAGATTCACCCTTGGCTTCCAGGAGGGTGAAGATGTCCTGCCTCCTTCTCTCTTTATTGACCTTCATCTCTCACCCTCATGTTGTACCCTCTGCTCATAGGCAGTTCACAGTTATGGGGTCCTTGATCCAGTGCTCTTCTTTCTTTGCACATTACTCTTGGGGTGTCTTCTATCTTTCCTTTGTAGGTAATTCCCAAACCTGTTTTCAAGTTGGGTTCACTCAAGCTCCAATCTCACTGTTCCCAACTGTCTGCTGAATATTTCTTCTTGAGTGCTTGACCATCCCCTCATATTTAAGTGTCCGCACCTCTACACAGTATTTTCTTAGCTGTTTCTGACTTTATGAACAAAACATCCTCATTCTGACATGTGAAGGCCCAATATCTGACTCATTCCTCTAATTTGATTCCCTGTATCTGAAGACAGGGTCCATGGTTGCTCACTCCCCAGATTGTATGCAGAGTTCAGTGAGGTGTGCATTTTTCAGGAGAGAAGCCCACAAATGTCTCAGATTCTTCAAGGATCAGTAGCCCTCTCAAGGGTTAAGAGCAGTGTATAACACCTAGCCACCTACTGAGTCCTATTTCTCTACCTTCTTCCCCTTCCTTAATTCTCCTGTGTGGGCTGGGCAGGGCACCAGGCCTGTGGGTGTAGTGGAGAGGCAGGACACCCTGTGCTTTGCTGAGTGTGCCACTGAGTGGGGCATTAAAAGGTGACGTGAAAAAGGTCCTTCCAGGTTGGACAGATGTATGGAAAGAGCAGTTCTGATGTCTTGGGATGCCCTGTGGAGATGTGTGGACCTAGTACCTATTCTCTCTGGTGCCAAACAGAAGCATATTGTTTACTTGAGATATTGCCCAGAGTTACCCAACAAGGAGGAGGAGAGATGGATGTAGTATACCTGACCAGTATGTTTTTGTGAGCTCGAGCAACCTGACAGGAAGAACATACACCAGTAACTGTTAAATCGCTTGTTCGCACATTGCTGAGGTTACTGTCTCCCTTAGTCAGTTTTTTTTTTTAACATTTTCAATTATTCTGCTATTATGAATTGAGATTTTCATACAGGCAGTGAAAGGTGTCCTTCCATGAACAGTGTCTGTTCTCTGAGGTGATTGCCTCTGCAGGAGAGGCAGCTGAGTTGATTTTCAACCTGCTGATGGTTTGGGTTTTTCTTGCTCTGTGTCCTTATCTGAGAATGAGAACACAGATATCTCTTCTTCAGGTTCTTTGAGCTGACCCTGCCCTTTGTAGAACCTGTGGTGGGCCTTATGGGACAGACACAGCAACACCTTCCCACGGTTGCACGCTTGAGAACGTTATGGGTTGATTGGGATGCCGCACCTACATTGGGAGACCAGGGGAGGACTGTAAGTTCAGGATGCAGGATCCTGAAGTGTTTGGAAGGGTGGACCTTGGAGGAGTGCCAGCTGGCAGCTAGCTGACTGACTCTGGGCCCCAAAAAACTGATGGGTGTGGTCAGCAGGTCTGGGGCAGGTGAAGGCTGGGATAGAAAGGAGCAGGCTGCCCCTCTCCCAGAAATGATTTGTCTTGCTCTCAGAGAATGTTTTTACGTTGAAAATACCTTGGGCTTCTTGTATAGAACCAAAGACAGAGAATAGAGTGGTAAGATGTCAGAAGTGGAAGTGCTCCAGTGGCCTTCCTAATTCTCAGATGCGCTCTCAGTTTAAGTCACTGTCCTTCTCACAAGCCAGGTGATTCCGAAGGGATGAGTGTGTGATTTGCTTCAGAACTATGGGTGCAGTTGAACTTGATTTCCCCAGAGAAATTTTCTTGCATTTTTCTGTGCCTTATTTTGGAAAGAAATCACAGGATCCATGGAAGATGATTGGCAAATAGCCCTGTGTTAGACATAGTTCTGTGACCTGCGCAGTGTCAGGAATTTTCTCACTCCCATATCTTGTTCTTTTCCTGGATGGCTGTAGAACATCTGGTGGTACTGAGGGCGGTTGGGTAATGAAAGCTGCCAGATTGATGCTGTGAGCCTTTGAGGGAAGTATTTACCTGAGTGAGGTGTTTAGGACCCAGAGGAAATTTTGCGGTGCAGGGCACACCTTAGTCCCTCCACCTAGCAGGTGCAGCACTCAGGGTGCTGGCCTGGGCAGGTCAGGGCTACCTGGGTTCTGTGGCTGCCTGTGAGGACTGAATCATTTTCGCACCCTTTGTTTCAAAGGGTTAGTTCATGTGTCATCTGGTTTGGGAACTGGCAGAAAGATGAGCAAGGGTACATATTGACCATAGGCAAGGAGCATATAATCTTGTGTAAAGCTAGGGGATTGTTACTTATTGACACATGAGAGAATCATGACTCAAGGTAGGAATGTCCCCCATAGATGAGACCTCGGAGCAGCTTTGGCCGTGGTCTGAGAGGGTCACTTCTGCATGTTCCTGTTGTGTGCCTTTCCTAGAAGGCTTTGGGAGCCGTAGGCTGCACCAAGGAGAGAGACTGAAGGTGGAGATTTGCCCTTGAAGAGGGGTAATGGGCTCTTTAAGGAGGACTGAAAATTCTTGGTGTGTATATGGAACATATTTAGCTATTTATTTTAAAAAATTGACTTTCCAATAAAGAGGACATGTGACACCTTAGAAAATCATTTAGATCTCCTTAAGGAAGTGGTGCTACAATTTAGCTAGAAAAAGCTTTTAAATTCCTAAAATTAATTCTGTTGGTGTAACTCTTGTATGTATTTCAAGGTAGGCTGAAAGCTTCTCCCTGTCCCCCTCTGTCTGGTCTGATGAAAAGTTATTCATTTCAAAAAGTAATATGAGTCTATGGCCATGCCACCCTGAACATGCCCGATCCCGTCTGATCTCGGAAGCTAAGCAGGGTCGGGCCTGGTTAGTAATTGGATGGGAGACCACCTAGGAAGACCAGGTGCTGTAGGCGTTTAAAAAAGAAAAAGTAATATGGTTATGCTGGTGGTTCTGGAAAGGAGAAACATCTGAGAGGCTGCTTTTTCCCTAATGGAGAAGCTTATTCAGATTTTTGAAACAGAATCTGCTGTTTTATTTGTCCCTCGGCATTACGGGAAGGATGTGCATTATTATGACTTCCATGAAAGTTCTATTTACATACCTGAGGGAGAGAATGAATCACTAGCATTGGACTGCAGGCACTGTGTCACGTCGATGCAGAGTTTTTGTTTCTTTTCACTCTGGCCCTGCTGCTTTGGCAGAGCCAGCACCTGCTGTGGCACAGTGGCGACCCTTCCAGCCAGCCGGGCTGCAGCTTCTTTAAGGTTAGGACTATGATATCAGCATTCTTAGCAGTGACTCCTTCATCTCAGGTGCCTGTTGTTTTTCACGACGAAGCCTAGGTGACATGGGGACCTCATAGTGCCTCAGTGCACCCTTCATTAAGGGAGGTAGTCACAGCATCTGCTCCACAGGGCTCTTGTGAGAGTGAAGGACTTCTTGATAAAAGGTGGCTCTCATCTCTGGCACGGTTGTATGCCATTGTCGTTGAAGGCTGAGGAGTTGGTCACTTCCTCCTCTAACCTTCTAGTGCTTTGTACACACCTTAGAGACAGGACAGGGTGTGTTGGGTCATTATCTTCACTTGTTTACCTGTGGTTCATTTCCAGGGTCTCCGTCATGGAGTGGAGCTCTGAGTGTGCCTGTGGTTTGGATCAGTGTTTTGTTTCGTTTTTTTTTCTGGATGAGTTTAAAATCTTAAAGAGCTGAGTAGCCATCTGGGTTTTCCCATTTCTCTCAGTGAATTCTTTCATTTCCCTCCAATATCCTTGTAATTATAAAGATAATATGCTCTTCGAGTTTGAGACTACTTTAAGAAGTTTGGAACTGAAGAGACTAATAACGGCCATACCACTTAGTACAAGCAGATCCAGGTTTTGTGGTGCCTGAAGTTTATATAATGTAATATAAATATATAACTGATAATTATATAATTATAAACGTCATCTTTAAACAAAATAATTTACAGTTATAGAAATAATTAGGTGAAGTGAATGTTTTTTTATTTTTTGACTATTATAATTTATTTTTCAGTTACAGTTGACATACAATATTGTATTAGTTTCAGGTGTACAACATAGTGATTAGATATTTATATAACTTACAAATTGATCACTCCCATAAATCTAGTACCCATCTAACACCATACATAGTTATTACAATATTATTGACTATATTCCTTATGCTGTACTTTACATCCCCATGATTATTTTGTAACTACCAATTTGTATTTCTTAATCCCTTCCTTTTTTCCACCCAGCCCTCCAACGCCCCTCCCACCTAGCAACCATCAGCACGTTCTTTGTATCTGTGAGTTTCTGTTTTGCTTGTTTATTTTGTTCTTTAGATTCTAATTGTAAGTGAAATCATGGCATTTGCCTTTCTCTGACTTCACTCAGCACAGTACCCTCTAGGTCCGTCCATGTTGTTGCAGATGGCAAGATTTCATTCTTTTGTAAGGCTGAGTAATATTCCATTTTATATATAGATATATAATCACCTCTTCTTTATCCATTCATCCATTGATGGACACCCAGGTTGCCTCCATATCTTGATTATTGTAAATAATGCTGCGTTGAATGTTTGTGTAAATTGAACAAAGAAATCCCAAAAAGTTAATACATTTCAAAAGCAAATAAACACTACAATACTTTTTCCCATACATTTTGGGGGCAGCATTTTAACTTGCCTCTTTCTATGACAGCAGTGTCATCATTTTTCTATAGAAAGGTCACACAGTCACTCTAATGTGGTTGTTCCCCATCACCTTTCTATTATTGACAACTTAGAAAAGTTTCAGCTTTATAACTCACCATATGTCATGTAAATTTTTAGGATGCTGTCAAGTCTGAGAAACCTGTATCAAGTTTCTTCACACATGAACTGTAAGACTTCAGGGCTTTCAGATTCAAGATTTTTTATGCAGTGATTGCAGGGCCTTAGAGGGGCTGGGCAGCCATGACCTATATGAGTAGCTGGTACTTTTGTTTTTAGTTTTTTCGTGTGTGTGTGTGTGTGTGTGTGTGTTAAAATATATGTAACAAAATTTACAATTGTAACCATTTTTTTAAGTGTACACTTAAGTGGCATAACTGGTACTTTTTGCCAGTCTTTTTCTCTAAGTCTTTGGACCTGGTTTACACAATGTCGATTATAGTTTTGTATCTTGCTTCTTTCACTTAAAGAACATATCACAAGCATTTTCTCAAATTATTTAAAATATGAAATTGATAAGCAAACTTTTTATAGTATCCTAATAGTCTATTGTGCATTCGCCTATTATGGACATGGAGATGAGTGTGGAGATGAGTGAGACATCCTTGATTTTTATGGAGCAGTGGTGGGAGTTTTCCTGAGGTTGATGATAGTTTAATGCTGTGTAGCCAGATGAGTCAGTCTGGTCAGTATCTACCCTTGGTGCCTCCCATTAGGCAGATATTGGCTGCTTTCCTCTTCCTTCCTGGTTTTATTTTGCTAAAACTCTTTTGTATATTCATTTTGTCACCAGGGATTGTGCCTCATGTGTAGCCCAGCTTTTCTGAAAGTCCTGGTTATGGAGAGGTCGATTTTCCTTCTGCATTGACTTACTGAGACACCTCATTTAAAGCTGGATGGTAGACCCACCAGCATTGCTAAAGAGGCATTCAACATGTACTCAGCACCAAACCATGGCCTTTCTTTGTTTTGCCTGCAAAAGATGGCGACAGTTATCTTTCAGTGATGAGTTAACAACCTGAAAACCTTGGGTCTTTGGGATGTGAACTCAGTACCAACACATATTTTCAGAATGCTAAGTATATTTGTTTTAAACTATGATAGGATTTTAATCTCCTTATAGGTATATTTTTAAAGTTTATTTTTCACTGAACATTCTTATCTGAGTTTCTACAAGAGAGAATTTTCTAAGAGATTGGTTGTCATTACATTAACAGCTTAGGCTTTGTGTGAAATAGTTCCACACCAGCAGGTCCCAGGTGAGTGTTCAGGTGCAGAGTCCTTCATTTGTACTCTCCATTTAGTGCAGAGTTGATAAGGTGGGAGGTTATAAATGCAAAAAAATACCCGTCAGTACTCAGAATGCATTTTGTAAAGTGCAGGGCATCCCTGGTTTTTGTAATTATACTCGCCATATGATTGATGTGGGTTTGGATAATTGCAGTGGGTGCCTTTTGTGTTCTCTGTTGATCTGTGTGCAGCAGGTGTTCATGATGCAGTAGCGATTTCAGGCACATCCTGTGGGGTGCCTACTCTTACTTGATGGGCGTTGTGTTCTGGTGGAGGCAGGGTGGGTGAGACAAAATAAGACAAATAAGGAAACAGTAGTGTTAGGTGGTGGTAAGTGCTAAGGAGAAAAGAAAATGGGATTGTATGAGGGAGTGTGGATGGGGCAGTGTGGCGATTTTAGATGGAGTGGATAAAGAAGACCTCATTAAAGAGGAGGCATTCACACAAAGAACTGAAGGAGGTGAGAGGAGCCAAGGGGGATATCTGGGGAAGAGTATACCAAGCAGAGGGAAAGGCAAGTGTAAAGGCCCTGAGGTAGGTGTATGCCAGGCACATTTGAGAAATAACTAGGAAGCCATATTATTGGAACAGATTTGATGTTGGTTTTTCTTTCCTTACGAGTGTTTTACAGAAAGCTTTATTGGACCTTTTTGCTTCTGTTCTGCTTGTTCGTGTGTAAAGGATGATTTTGATTTGGCTTTACAAGAATTGAAAAAGATAACCATGCAGCTGGTAGAAGTCTGTTAGTATCAATACCCTGATAAAAATTATTCAAAGTGAGCAGATGGCTTTAGGATTAGCAGTGGGTTTCATGGATTTGTGAGGGAAAACATGGCTGTCAGGGGATACCTTCACTGAAAGCTAGGAGCCCTTATTTTGACCGAGATAGTGACCCAGGCTGACCTTGGTACAAGTGACTCAAGATGCTCAGTGTGAAGCAGATGAGCCCAGTCAGAATGGATGGGAAGGTAAATTTCAGCCTGTGCATTTGGATGTGTAAACTATGATAGAGCTATTATGATCTTTTTAGGTATGGTCTTTTCCGATTATTGAAATAATATATAATAAGGAAAATTTTGTAAATTCAAAAATGTGTAAGTAAAATTTAATCTCTATCGAATGCAATTTCTATATAAGACTCCCCAATTTTAAGTCTGTAATTTGATGAGTTTTACAAATTTATGCACTCATATGATCACTGTGCAATTACAGCATAGAACATTTTCATTACCCCTAAAAGTTCTCTTGGGCCCCTGTACAGTCAGTCCTGTTCTCCTACCTCTGCCCCCTGGCAATTGCTGTCTGCTTCCTGCTTCTATATTTTTGCTTTTCCTAGAATTTCGTATAAATGAAATTAATACAATATCAAGTCTTTTGTGACTGATTTTTTTACTTAACATAATGCTTTTATGATTAATCTTTGTTGTTGCATATATCAATACAATCCTTTTCCTGAATAATATTCCATTATATATATATACCACAGTTGGTTTATTCATTCACCCATTTGGTGGACATTTGGGTCGTTTCTACCTTCTGGCTATTGTGAATAGTGCTGCTATGAACATTCTTGTTACAAGTCTTTGTGTGGACATTTGTTTTTATTTCTCTTAGTAATTAACTATGAGGAAGATTGCTGGGTCATATAATAAGTATATGTTTAACTTCATAAGAAACTGCCAAAGTGTTTTCCAAAGCGGTTGTATCTTTTTGTATTTCTCTCAGTGTTTGAGAGTTCCGGTGACTGACCCTGGTGGTGAGTCGTGGGGTGTGTATGGATGTGTGCAGATGGCGAATGCTGGCTCTGGGGCTCCCAGAGAAGAGGAGCAGGGTGGTAAGGGCTGTTTTTCCACCATCAGGCTAGTGTGCCTCACCATCATCCCCTGTGACTATACGAACCTGGGGCTTTTCTTAAGGCAGAGTAAGTGGCCCCAGCAGATCTTATTTGTAGCCTCATTAACTAAACTCTAGATGTATGAGCTAAGGGCCCAGGGGCTTTCATGAGTCATAGCTGTTTCATTTGTAATATTTTAAAAGAATATTAAGACATCGTTTCCAGTAGATCCTTAAACCAGTTTGATAGATTCAAGGGGACGGGCTGTGAAGGAAGGCTGTGTCCTAGCCTAAGATGAATCGTATTCTTTGTTCCTTACCTGTTCATAGTTTCATGGACAAATACATGAGGCAATATAGAAAGCTAAAATAGACACTAAATCTGAAGCTAGTGTCTTATGGTTATTCCGTCTCCCTAGATACAAGGTCCATCCATTGCATGGACTTCACAGTAATCATTACTACTCCAGGATTCCTGGGAAACTGGGCCTTAGATCTCAGATGTTTCAAAACCATTAAGAGACCCCACAGCTCAAAAAACTGTGGAACAGAGAGATTAGCAGGTGCTTTGGGTGCTTTTCTTTTGAAGCTACTAGAGAGGAAGTTGATCTGTGTAATCCTTGGGAAGTTGATGCTTCATTTTCCCACAGGGATAGGACCTGTAAGGACCCAAGAACAGAAGCCCCACTTTGTCTGCAATCCCAAATGTGAGAAATATTTTGTACAGTGAAGCCATATTTAATGTGTTCATATTGAGAGAGTGAACATAATTGAAATAAAAGAATCACAAAACAGGACTCACCTTATGTGCAGTGCATTGATATTCTCTGGTTTTTCCTTTTTGATTAAAACAAATTGCTGGTTACCACTCACTCGTTACCACTGCCTACTCCAGGCCTCTCCTCTCCATTTTACAGACCAGAAAATAGGTCTGTAAAACTTAAAGGGAGTCAGGAACTTGGGGACTTTCTCCAAGTAATCGAGTGACAGAATTGGGACTGTAATCTGATCTGGCTCCATCTCACTACAGGATAATAGATTGTCTCTAATTCCACTGCACATTTGGGAGTTTCCTATGTAGTCATACTTGGCTCAAGCAAGAATGAGCCTTATTTTTCTTGCCTCTCTTATCAAGTGATGATTCTTCTCTGGGGAGCAGTTTCTTATGCACTGCCAGAATTGGGTGCTGAGAAGAGGGTGGCAAGGTGCCACATCATACCCAGCAGCTAATGAACACACTAGAGACGTAGAAGGAGGAGATGGGGACCCTAACTGGACCTTTCAGCCTCCATCCACACCCATGAACCATACTCTGAGAGCTGCCATGAAGGACTGGTTTTTGTTTGTTTTCGATTTGTCACTGGATATGGGGATGGGCAAGATGCTTGTAATATATTTTTCTACTTAATTAAATGCATTTAAGGAATCTTGAACAGAGTTGCAAAGGTTTATGTGGTTGTTAGCATTGCTGTGATAACAAAAGCAGTTTACACTTTTATGAAAGGTCTGGATTGTTTGTAAAGCCTGGTGCATAAGGAATGTCTCGTGCTTTCACAACTTAATAATTGTGGTACCTGGTTCATGCTTGGGTACTGGCAGTTGGACCATGAGTCAGTAGGTTTCTTTGGTATTGCTCTTACTCAAGAAGTCTTTTCAATAGACTAGTATGAACTGGTCTATAGACCTAGAGAAGAGACTTGTGTGGCCAAGCATCTCAGAGCTCCACCTTTTGGAGAGAGTCTAAGAAGGGCTGGAATGTACTTAATGCCATGAGCTGATTGCCTGTGTTGTCTTGGGACTCTTGGCACATGCCCTCCTGAGGGCCTCTCTAATGATGAGAAGGTGATGCCAGGTGAAAAATCAGGACCTTTGGTTTTCTTCTCTTTGTATATAGGGAAGCTTATCGATTCCAGTTGGGGCCCACAGTCAGTTCCCTCTGAAAGGAAGAAATTAACACCAGTCATATGCCAGATAATGATATTTTGGTCAATAACAGTCCACATAAAAGATGGTGATCCCATAAGATTATAATGGAGCTGAAAAATTCCTATTACCTAGTGATCTTGTAGCTATCTTAACATTGTAGCACAACACTTGACTCACGTGTTTGTGGTGATGCTGGTATAAACAACCCTACTGCACTGTCGGTCTTATAAAAGTGTAGCACATACAAGTATGTACAACACATAATAATGACTGTCACTGGTTTATGTATTTACTCTATTTTTCATCATTATATTAGAGCGTATTCTTTATACTTATTTTAAAAAACGAAGGTTTGCTGTAAAACAGGATGCCGTGTTTTGCCGGCAGCGTCCTCATATATTCCGTGTTTACCACATCTCTTGATTGCATCATTTTCTCTTGTGCTTGATTTAATCTCGAGTTGTTTTGTACAGTGACCATGCTGTACAGGCTTGTAGCCTGCATCAGTAGGCTATGCCATAAGCCTAGGTGTGTAGTAGGCTCTACCATATAGATTTGTGTAATAAGTACACACTATAATGTTTGCACGATGACAGAATCGCCTAATGACGCATTTCTCAGAATGTACCGCCATCAAGTGGCAAATGACTGTATTTTATAAATAGAAACTATAAATGCTGAAAGCACTCTCACAGGCAAACTAAATGTCCCACATATGCAGGTGTGCTATACCAAGGCAGAAGTGCCAAAGACCCTGGACCCTAGCAGCAGCCATGTGGTAGCATCCAACAGATAGGTTCATTTGGGAACTGTGGCTTATTGTCTCTTGCCGTAGATAAGTTTCCTTAATTTTCCACATCAGCTTCATTGTTTACAACAGGGAGAGTAGTGTCTCCCTCTTAGAAAGTATCATGAAGACCAGATGAGGTTCATTCCTGTATTAAGCCTAGCACATATTAGGTGCTTTACTCACCTTAGAGGACGGTGGGCATATCTCCAGCAGGCCATTCTCACCACCGCCATCTCGGTGGGAGACGTGGGAACCAGAGGAGTTCCCAATAAGAAACCCTGTGCAGATACTGAAGTGTAGCCCAAGCCCTGTATGTACTGCTGGTAGTGACAGTGTAGTCTGTAAATTATAGACAGAAAACACAGAACTAGCTTGATATTCCCTGAAACAGTGAACCAGTGCACAGAGCTTGAGATCCAGTGTGTTTGGGAATGCGAAGTCAGGTATAAGGCCCTGGACCTCAGAGTGGGTGAGAGTGGTGCTTGCCCCACGCGTGCAGCTTTGGTTTAAAGGTGTGCCCCAGCTTTTGGAGATCAGGATAGAACTGATAAAAATAGTCCGTGACCTAGAACACCGTGTATCTTTTTAAAGGGAGTTAGCCAGCCTTGATCAGTTGTTTTTAGATATAGCCGTTAATCATTAAAGCTAGGCCCAAGCTCCACTGCTAATAAGGTTAATGGGGCTTGTCTTTGGCCTTGGACAGAGGCGGTGTGTATGGACACCCTAAGGGAGTAAATCTTACTAGATGATGTGTAAGCAGGTTTTCCCTTTAAATACATTTTTATAAAAACATAATTAACGACCAAGAGTGAACCCCGATGTAAACTGCGATGCTGTAGGTGCATCATCATTTGTAACAAATGTACTGCACCAGTGGGGGACATTGATAATGGGAGAGGTTTATGCATATGGGGGAGCAGGTGGTGGCATGGGAGATCTCTAGCTTTCTCTTAATTTTGCTGCGAACCTAAAACTGCTCTAAAAAATGGTTTATTAAAAATATATATTTAACGAAGACACTCAGACATCAATCACCTTAACAATTTTATTAGAAAGTGGTAAGATTTAATGCAGATATTAGGTTGGAAATTGTGACTGCCTCGACGAGGCGTCGCGTTGTGCTGGCCGCAGGGGCTTCTTAAGGCTCGAGGGCTGTCGCGAGGCACCTGGAGCCCGTCCCTGCCTGTCGGCATCCGCTCGGCCCCGCTCGGCCCCGCTCGGCCCCGCGAGAGCTCTGGCTGTTTGTTTTTGCGAGAGGAGGCGGGTCCGCAGTGGGCGATGTGGGCGGGGCCCTGAGTGCGTTCAGTCTGTTTGTCTTTCTGTTGGAGGAGAAAGGCAACGGCTAGCAGGCTGCTTCCAACTCCTGCCACTGTTTGCTTCCCGCAGAGCGTCCTGTCCCGCGCAGCCGAGGAGCCGAGGCCAGGCAGACAGACGCACAGACAGACGGCAAACGGAGGACGCGCTGGCCGCTGGACCCCGCCTCCTCCCCCTTCTCCCTGCCGCCTGCGCCTGGAGGATGAGCCCAGCTTTCAGGGCTATGGACGTGGATCCCCGTACCAAGGGCGTCCTGCTGGAGCCCTTTGTCCACCAGGTTGGGGGGCACTCCTGTGTGCTCCGCTTCAACGAGACGACCCTGTGCAAGCCCCTGGTCCCAAGGGAACACCAGTTCTACGAGACTCTCCCAGCCGAGATGCGCAAATTCACTCCCCAGTACAAAGGTGAGCCCCCAGCTGCTGTAGGGGTCGTCAGCGCCTGGCGAGGAGATGCGAGGCGTCGCGGCCTTCCGTGGCAGCCGTCCCAGGAGCCCTCACCCTCTCCCACTCACTCTGTGTTTTCCCTCCTCCTCCTCTTGGCCCTCAGCCCAGCACCTCACACCCTCAGTTTTCAAGCCCTGGTAAGATTGCTCAATTCTCTTTTGCTTTGTGGATTTGTTTTGAGTTATTTTTGGTGGAAGTGTAGTTGTGTTTTATGTTCAGGTGTCTCTTGATCACAGTAACCCATAGTCCCCATGGGGGAACAGCCGGGAAGACTTTGGGAGGATTTTACCCAGAATACTTGCTGCCTGCTTTTTGTCCTCCAGGAAACCAGAAGCCCTGGTGATTAGGTAGGCTTGGGAGCCGGGTTGAGTCAGACGGAATGCAGGAGTGGGAAGTCTGCTGATTAGCCGAAGCCCATTGCTGTTACAGCAACCCTTTGATTTACATCTGTGACTATATCTTCCTTTCTATAATGCGTTTTGGGGGGATCTCAGCAGCCACCAGCATGGTGTGGTCTTTCCTGGGGGAGGTGGGATCCTTTGTAAATCGGAGAAGAATCCTTTAAGGAAATTAACTCAAAATTTGCATTGCCTGGTTATACAAAAGACTCTTGAACTGTGGTTCTTCTGGGACTATTGAAACTTGCTCTTTGAAGACGGAATGTACTGGGCGCCTCTCTCTGTATTCTGAATATGCATGTGTGTTGCGGTGGGGGTGGGTGAGTTGGGGGCCCTCATTGGTCCTTCTCTGTTGTTTTTTCCAGGACAAAGCCAAAGGCCCCTTGTTAGCTGACCGCCCTTGTCCCCTTTTTCCCCCTGGTTATTTCCCCGTGGCCACAGGGAAGTGTGATCCCTCTGGTGGCCCAGAGCCCGGGACCACCTCAGAAGTGTCGTCTCTCTGAGCACGCATTCCCCTGCAGCGGGCGGGCAGCAAGGACTGAGCAAATTGAGTGATCCCCGGCCAGAGAGGTCTGGGAGGAAAGGTGTTCAGCCAGTCGGTTGTAAGGCGCTCGTCGGCACCTGCTGAAACGCTGCCACCTCACAGCCCCCTCCTCAAAGACTGACTAATTACACATGGCAGGTTCTAGAGACTGGAGGGGGAGAGCTGCTCTCAAGGCCACCACACATCTGTGCTCCCAACCCTGTTTGTCTTGTGTTCATTTTGTTCTTTTGAGACTGCAAAGACCAATAAAGTAACTTATTTGAGAAGGACAAAAGGCTTGGGGCACCCACCTATTTGAGTGGGTGCTGTTAGGGTGTCTGTTGTGCTGTGTGGTTTGTTTTGTTTGCTCCTTTATTTTGTTTTGCTTGCCCAGTCTCCCCTTACCCTTGGATGATTCTTACCCCTCAGGCGAACCTGTGTTCCCCCTGTGTTCAGGCTCTGCTTTAAAGCAAGCCTCAAGGCCATCAGAGTTTCTGTTTAGGGTGTTAAAAATTTCCACAAGATATAAAGAGCAAATGTTTTTACATCTTTCTTAGGCTTAGAAGAATTACATAAAAATTAATAAACATTTTCAATAATGGAAAAATGTGTCTTGTAATTCTTTGGCTCTTGCCTTGTTGAGTACATCAGAGAGGAAGACTCTCGGCCATGTTTGCTCCCTAATTGCTTGTCTTGTATGGTGTCATCTTTTCTAGCTGTTTTGATATTTGTTAGGTTTGCAGATGAGTTTGGGGCCTCTGGCAACATAGAGACTAAGGAACAGGGTAAGAAAAAACACAAATGTTACAATCATGTTATTTATAACACATGTGGAATTAAAAGTCCTCTCTGCTCGTATGGAACTAATGAAATTAAAAGTCCTCTTTGCTCCTCATCCCCCTTCCAGGTGTGGTATCTGTGCGCTTTGAAGAAGATGAAGACAGGAATTTATGTTTAATAGCATATCCATTAAAAGGGGACCATGGAACTGTGGACAGTGTAGACAATTCAGACTGTGAACCAAAAAGTAAGCTCCTAAGGTGGACAAATAAAAAACATCATGTCTTAGAAACGGAAAAGACCTCCAAGGATTGGGTGCGGCAGCACTGGAAAGAGGAGAAGATGAAGAGGTGGGTATAAACCGAGAAGGGAACCCTGGACTCTGGGAGGGGAGGTGTCGTAGGATCTTAGCTACAGTCCAGTCCCGCGGACCTAAGGACGCACACGATGGACCTAGTAGGTGCCTTGTCACTCAGTGGCCTGTTTCTCACACGGCATGTCCAGCTTCTCTTTAATTGACTCTGCATTAAATCGTGCTATTTTGGGTAAACAGCTGTAGTGGCAGCTGTAAAAGAACTTCAGTCACTCATTCCTCTACAACTGCCCTGTGCCAGGCCCTATGCTGCATTTTCGAGCCATCTGGTTCAGGTAGTGGGAGACAAAACGGTCCGCTGGGCATCGCCAAACCTCAGGGATCTACCCAGGCAGCCTCCTCCAAGTGCCAGAGCTTGTAAAAATATTAATTGATAAGTGTATAATATAGCTTAAGTAGGCTGACTTATTCCCATGGAATTTCAATTCAGATTTCCCCAGCCTCCAGCATTCGGAGTCAGGAATCCTGGATGTACTAGAAGCTGGGGGTGGAAGGAAAGGCTGTTCTTGCCTTAGAAAAACAGCCTGCCCCTTAACTTAAAAAAAAAAAAAAAAAAAAACTTTCTCGAAGTATAATATACGTACAGTAAAATATACCTATTTGCAATGTTTGATGTATACAGTGAAACCACCACATCAAGGTAGCAAACTTCCCATCACTCCAGAAAGTTTCTTTTTCTTTGTCCCTGAATTTTGATAATACATTGTGATTTATTGGCTCCTTATCTCTTTATAGCCATAAGTTAGAAGAAGAATTTGAGTGGCTAAAGAAATCTGAAGTTTTGTACTACAGTGTAGAGAAAAAGGGGAATGTAAGTTCCCAGTTTAAACACTATAATCCTTGGAGCATGAAGTGTCACCAACAGCAGTTACAGAGAATGAAGGAGAATGCAAAACATCCGAACCAGTACAGTATCCTTTGTTCACAGGGCATCTCTGCCTTGGGGAGGGGGAACGTATGTGAGGAGACCCTTGGAGCTTGGAGGAAAGGGTTGGATTTGTCAGTCATGGTTGTTCCAGGACACCCTATGTGATAGCTGTTGGCAAATATCACTTCCCTCAGGGCCAAGCACTGGTCTGGGAGTGCAGGTGGTAGGGAGTGGGGTTGCTGGGTCCCTGGAGGTAAGAGGTTTGTCATGGAGGGACCAGTCTAGAGTACAAGGGGCTGATTCATGTTTCAGACTCCTGCAGAAAAGCGAGCGCTGACCTGCTAAGGGCCAGGTGTAGGAAGGAGGACTGACCTTTCAGTCCCGATTCACCGGCCTGTCACATGAAGACAGCACGGGATCCTCTTTCGTCTTTTTCCCCCTTCTTAACCATGAAGCTATGCATCTTTGATTTCTTTCTTTAAAATAATCTTGTGGAGGGAAAAATTCTTCAGAGCTTAGTGTTGTGCTTATGCACGTTTTATTTTTCACTTTTTATTAGGGACAATTTTAAACATGTTAAATATAGAATTAAGTTGAACCTTTAAGTACCGTCCCCCAGGTTCAGC
>NW_006434366.1:272326-277239 GCF_000325575.1 Pteropus alecto | reverse complement strand
CAGTTAACCCACTCCTGTCAGTCTCGTGTCATGACTGTCTGTACACTCACACTCCGCACGTCTCAGGTATATCATTTCACCCGTGTACACCTCAGTGTGCATCTCTAAAAGATAAGGATATTGAAAAACATGAATGCCATTATTACTCCTTAAAAAGTGGACAGTAATTCCTTAATATGAAGTACTTAGTGTATGTTCACCTTTTTCTAATTGTCTCATAAACGTTTTTATCACTTGTTTCTTTGAGGATTTAGATGACGTTCACATGTTGTATTTGGTTGAAATGTTTAAGTCTTTTTAAATACCCTTCCTGTTTTTTCTTCTTGGAAATTTCTTGCCAAAGAAACTAGGCCTTCTAGAGTTTCCCACCATCTGGATTTTACTGATTACATCCCCGTGGTGTCTTTTACATGTTACTCTGTCTCCTCCGTTTCCATTAAATTGATAATTTGATCTACTAGCTTGATCAGATTCAGGTTCAGTTTTGGGGGGAAGTGAGCAAAAATCAGATGTTATTGTACATGTCCGTCGGAAGCTCAGTGTTTAGTTGTCTTTCTCTTTTGTATCGTCATTGCCTTAGATCAATTTTTCATTAGGTGGTTTTCTAATTTTGTCATTCTTTTCATTCATTAGCTGGAATCCTGTAAAGAAAAACTTTCAACCATGTGTTTATCCTGAGGCATAGTCTGTATAGGAAAGGCAGGTTAAATTTTTCCTTTATTTATTGGATATGTATTTGGAACAATGAGTGAGTTAACATCCTCCAAAGGTGACCAGTGAGTTTTTTAGCATTATTATGAATCCATGAATTTAAACTTATTTGACATGTTGTAGTCCATTGTAGTTATCTTTATAGATGCTCAATGTTTGGTCACTTGGGAACCTTTTTAAATTGGCTCCTGAGTCTTTTTGACACAATCTCAGTAGTCTGTGATACCTGTCTTTCTGGTATGAGAAGATGGGCCGAGGTCATGTATGTTTTCTACTCCAGATGTGAATTTATTCATAGCCCTCTGAGGCAGGGGTTGCAGACCTTTTCAGTAACGGGCCAAGTAATAATACTTTCAGCTTTGCAAGCTGCACACTCTTGTCACAACTCCGCCATTGTAGCATGAAAGCAGCCGTAGAATTGAGTAGTAATGGCTGTATTCTAATAAAATGATTTATGGTCACACAGATTTGAATTTCATTTAGTTTTCATGTGTCATGAAAATTAAAATAATGTAAGAACCATTCCTACCTCACAGGCTGTACAATAACAAGCAGAGACCATAGTTCACCAGTCCCTGTTCTGGGAGCACTGGTCTGGGCTAGAGGTGCTCATACATCTGGTCATTGTTTCTGGACCTTTTCAGTTCATGTAGCTGGGGAATACACTGTATTTTAAAAAGAAAGCTTTTCATGAGTTCATACTGATGCCTCCAGTTCATATTTAAGGCTACAGGATTTACTGAACTCATTTGTTAATTCAGGACAGAATGCTGTTGGAGCCTGGTCCCACACCTTGCTGAGGTTCAGGAATTGGTGTGTGTCTCTCTCACCTGGGGGAGCCCAGGCCTGTTTTGAGTCCGGACGCAGGCTGTTCTAGGACATGTTCCCTGACGAGCATTGCAAGTGCCCTCTCTAGTCAGCTTTGGGCTCCCTGTGTGAGAGGTGGCAGGACCGATGGGACCCCCTGTGGACTTGGGCTTCCCTGGGAACTGTGCAGGCATTGTACCCTGGGAGTGTCAAGGACTCACGCAGTAGCACCTCCCCTTTGGCATGGTTTTCCTTAACCATTCAGAATTTATTTTACTGGAGAACCTGACTTCCCGTTATGAGGTGCCTTGTGTCCTGGACCTCAAGATGGGTACACGCCAGCATGGTGACGATGCTTCAGAGGAGAAGGCAGCCAACCAGATCCGCAAATGCCAGCAGAGCACATCTGCGGTCATCGGTGTGCGCGTGTGTGGCATGCAGGTAAGGGGAGTGCTGTCACATGATGTGGGCTGGATAGGTATCCGGTAGCTGCTGCTCCCTCACCCTGACATAGTCCTATTTTCTCAGAAGGTGCCACATTTCACTGAATCTGTCACTTTCTAGTTAGTAAAGAAAGCATGCACGCCCGGGTGATCCCCTTCGGGGCTGGCCTGGCCGGCTGAGGCCAGAGTCTGGACAGGAGGAGGAGAAAATCTGTCACTTTCTAGTTAGTAAAGAAAGCATGCATACCCGGGTGATCCCCTTCGGGCTGGCCTGGCCGGCTGAGGCCGGAGTCTGGACAGGAGGAGGAGAGAGGCAAGAGGGTTGGGTCCTCTCCACCAACCGTACACTAGACAGGGGGCCGGGATGGAACCCAAGTCAGAGGGCTGTTTCTTGAGTGGGTGTTGATAGGAGAGGACAGTGTCTCCTGTGACTGGTACACAGGATCTGACCCAACGCTGTCAGCACCTTACCTGCTGGTCTCTCTCCCACAGGTATACCAGGCAGGCAGTGGGCAGCTCATGTTCATGAACAAGTACCACGGCCGGAAGCTGTCGGTGCAGGGCTTTAAGGAGGCCCTATTCCAGTTCTTCCACAACGGGCGGTACCTGCGCCGTGAGCTCCTTGGCCCTGTACTGAAGAAGCTGGCTGAGCTCAAGGCTGTGTTGGAGCGACAGGAGTCTTACCGCTTCTACTCAAGCTCCCTGCTAGTCATCTACGATGGCAAGGAGCTGCCTGAAGTGGCCCTGGACTCAGATGCTGAGGACTTGGAGGACCTGTCAGAGGAGTCGGCCGACGAGTCCGCTGGCGCCTATGCCTTCAAGCCCATCGGCCCCAGCTCAGTGGACGTGCGCATGATCGACTTTGCTCACACTACCTGCAGGCTGTATGGCGAGGACAGCGTCGTACACGAGGGCCAGGATGCTGGCTATATCTTCGGGCTCCAGAGCCTGATAGACATTGTCACAGAGATAAGTGAAGAAAGTGGGGAGTGAGTTTGCTGGCTGCACCAGCACTTGAAAGACTCTCTGTGTCCCAGGCACAGCTGTGCTGTGTCAGGGAGGAGGCCAGTATGGCCAGGTGGTGGCCTCTGCAGCCTGGAGCTGATGCGCAGAGACCTCTGAGTCCCAGCCTGAGCCAGCCCCAATCGCGCTCGGAGTCTTTATTTATTTTAACTGTTTCTTCAACATTCCACATTTGATGATGCAGATACCTCTTTCTTCCCTGAGTGTAAATGTTCTAATACAAATCTTTTTGTTAATTGTACACAGTGCTGCTGTCGTTCTTGTCAGAGACTGGCAGCCAACCTTCAGAAGCTGCCTCACACATGCCATGACCTCCAGCATGGCCCAGCAGTATTTTCTTTGCCACTGCCCCAACCCTGTGAACCTTAAAGTCACTATAGCCTCTTGGCTTGGTCCTCATTCCCCTGACCTAGCAACCTGAGGTCACCCAACAAGGACCCCCGTACACATAACCTTAGCCATGGGGTCTGTGCTGGCTTAGTAACCTCAGCCCCCTATGCAAAGAATTGTACTTGACACAGGTCTTTCCCCGCCCTCATGCAGCTTAAGCCAGAGATGGGCAGCAGGTATGCCAAACCTTAGGTGTAGCTGCTGCACCACTGGCAGCAGCTGATTGGCTGGACATTGTGATGTCAGACATCTTGGAACCAATATTGGGGCTTCAGCCTTGAGTTCCGTGGTAAAGGGTCCCAGGAGGTTGCGGGCTCAGTGAGGGTGTGTGCTGTGCAGGTTGGTTCTCTTGGACACACCACCACCTGTCACCACTACTGCCCAGCCCCGAGCCCCACTGCAACTGCGCCAGTCTCATCCTTCATGCAGCTCCGGCCAGGGCAGCCCCTAAGAGGGGCTGTGCTAGGAGGTTTCTGAGAAGAGGGGATGTGGCAGGTCTTGAACTGCAGAACCAGACATCAGAAGGGCACAGACAGTGCCAAGAAGGCAGGGTCTAGACAGACCCTAACCTCCCAGCACTATCTGTCCACCATGTCCCCAAATAGGCCAACTGCATACACTGGCCTGGTTGTGTCCACATCTCCTGCTTGCTGGATCCAGGCTTCTAGTGGGGAATGTGGCTGGACCAGGGATGAGAGCTCCCCAGAGACTCTCACCCTAAGACCCTTAGGGCCTCTCCCATGGGCTCCCCCACTTCCCTCACAGGACTTCAAAGACCTCTCCAGGTTAGGACTGCCTGGGAGGTGGGTGGGTCAAACAAGTTCTCAAGGCCACGTGACACCCCACTCCCAACCCTCCACCAGCCCTCCTGTCAGCTATCAGAAGGAAGCATCAGAAATAAGGTAATTTGGAGTTGTAAGTCCTGTAAAGAACAGCAGAGGAATGTGAAAGTGACTGATAGGTGTGGGAGGGTCCCTATGCTCTGAGGGAGGGAAATGTGTCCCGGGCAGAGGAAACACCACACAAAGACACATATTAGGAAGAGAAGAAGCTAGCGGCTGAAGAGGTTGGGTGAGGAGCGAGGATGGAAGGACTCTGGACAGGGGAATGGCCCAACTTGGTTTCTGTTTTTACGGCCTCCTCCTCACACCTGCCCCTCATTGCCCGCTACTGGCGCAGTATGCGGCCACAGCTGGCACTTGAAGAGGGATTCATAAGACCTAAAAAACACGGAAGAGACATGGCCACCAGCGGGCGCCTCCAAATGTCAGATCGGTGAGACCCAACAATGCGATCGACCGTCCTTACTGTTAATAGGTCAGAACCCACTCCCCCGGGGAGGCAGGGATGCACGGGACACAGGCTCTGCCGTGGGGCTGCGGTCGGAGCGCTCCTTCGGGAGGTAGGGCGGACCGCAGCACTTGGGTTTGAGCGGGGAAAAGCACTGGAAGGCTGGGCGGGAGAGGCTGAGGCTGTAACCAGGGCCAGGGGCCGAGGGTCCGGAGTTGCAGAGGCCTGGGGCCGAAGGGGCGCTGGATT
>NW_006434366.1:249348-272142 GCF_000325575.1 Pteropus alecto | reverse complement strand
CTTGGGCCCCTACCCTGCTCCGGCGCGGCCCGGCTCGGCCCCATGTACCGCGCGCTGTACGCATTCCGCTCGGCGGAGCCCAACGCGCTGGCGTTCGCCGCAGGCGAGACTTTCCTGGTGCTGGAGCGCAGCAGCGCGCACTGGTGGCTGGCGGCGCGGGCGCGCAGTGGCGAGACGGGCTACGTGCCGCCCGCCTACCTGCGCCGCCTGCAGGTGAGTGTGCTCCTCCCCGCCGGGCCACCGCATCCCCTAGTCTGGGCCGCATCGCAGAATCGACCCTGGGACTCCAGGCCCACTGGGACCTCCAACAGATAGGGAGTTTGAGAACCTGACCCTGAGACCCCAGACCCACGAGGACTGGGACCCCAAGAGCTCGCATCCCCACATAATACCAGGCCGTTGACAGACAACTCTAAGGACTCCAGACCTTCCAAAAGCGAAACTCTGGGACAGAGGCTCCTTGAGAATCCCAGACCCATTGGGATCTGAACCCCCATCTGAGTGGAGTTCAAGAGCGAGATTCCAGCCCCGCTGAATCCTGACCAGTTGCCCAGATCCCTGAGACTCCAGACCCTTAATCTCTTTTTCCCTGGATCCCCAGGATCCAACACTCTTGCCTCTCATCCTCAGACCCCGACCTGGAGCCACTTCCCCCACCACTGTGACCTGGGCCACCCTGGACAACTCCTATTTCCCCATCTTCTATGTCCACCCCCCCCCCACTTGGACCCTGGAATCATAGGTACCCCTGTCCCCTAGATGATCCCTCAAAGCCCTAAGACCTCAGCGTCTTTCACTATCCTGTACTCAGTTACTCCCTAAGCCCAGCTCTTCCTAAGACCACCCACCCACCCACTTTGGACCAAGTATTGCAGCCCCTGCTGACCCTTCCTGGGAATACTTCCTGCTCCCCACCTCCCCAAGTCTCAGGTCCTGACTTTTCAGACTTCCTTTCTCTGAAAGGGAGCATCATCTTTCCTTGTCCTCAGCTGGGAGTGGGGGCTGCTACCATTGTGAGAAAGTAAGACCTCCCTGTGGCTTCCCCTGGTCTGACTATGGCCCCATTTATTTCCAGTGGAGGCTGTTGCCCCCCTTCTTCTTTCCCCAAGAATAGTCCTGCTGTGGGGGCTGGGGTGCAGTGTCTCCAGCTGGTCTATTCTGACCATGGTGGAAAGGAAGGCCTCCAGGCCTGCCCTGTGCCAGACACCCCCTCCCCATCCTAGTTCCTCGCCTTTAGAAAACATCCCGTCCCAGCCTAGTTCAGGACAGAAATAACAAGATAAATTTGGAGATGTCATCTGGTCCTACCAGAGAGGATGGGCCCTGGGCCTTGGACCTCCCAGCCTGATCCTATCTGGGAGTGCCTGGGGTGACAGTGGGGAGTGCTGGACATCAGGGCTCCTGGGTCTGGAGTGAGCATATCAGACAGCCTCTTGGGCTGGGGGGTTGTTGGAGGCCTCTGGGGAAAGTCCTGCTCCTTCCACACGGGCCTGTGAGGCCCCTCCCCCTGAAAGGCCACTAGCGCTGTGTTTGGAGAAGGCAGAGAAGCTACCCGTCTTGTCTTCTCTGTGTCTTGGATTTCTGCAAATCTCCCTGCCTCGGTCTCCCTAACTGTGTCTGTGTTATTCTGACTCTCCACCTGTGTGTGCTTTTCTCCCTCCGACTCTCTCCCTGTCTGTCTCCGGCTCTCAATTCTTTCTGCGTTATCTCCCTCTGCCTGTCTCTCCCTTCCCCGCCTCTACCTCCGGGTCTGTCTTTCTTTCTGTGTGTATGTGTGTCTTTCTCTTCCTGTCTGTTTTTCTGTCTCCCTACAACTGCGCTACCTGCAGGGCTTTGCTAACCTCTGTGTCCGTCCGTCCCCATCAAGGCAGCTTCTCGAACCTGCTCTGGAGTGACATCTCAGTTCTGAGGCTCCTGTGTAGCCTGATGGACCATGTGTGCCAAGAATGGGAGGGGTGAGGCTGTGTGATCCCACAGCTGCCACCCTCTACGCCCCACCGCATGCCAGGCAGGCTGGGTAGATTAGACCCCTAAGTTGCCGGAGATGGCAACACAGAATCTGGGGCAGGGGCCAGGCCCCTTTCTCGTACTTGTCTTTGCCACAAACACAGAACTGCTGCTTTCCTGGACAGATCTAGAAGATTCCTGGAACAGCTTGTGAGGGGCTGAGTGCTGGCAGCAGGGGTGTGGAGGGGAGATCCCTTTTGGTTTGTCCTCAGCTACCAGGGTCCCAGTTCTGAGTATCTCGGGCCAGACGGCTCTGCGAAAACAGGGCTGTTCTGGAGTGTGACCTTGGTTTTGTGAAGAATCGGCAAGATCCAGAGTGATTCGTTAAGGGTTCCAGACAGTGGAGGCTGCCTGCCTGGCAGCTCAGCCTGAGCTCTGTCAAGCCTGAGGATAGGCTAGTTGTGTACTCCTGGCCTCAAGCTGGGGGGCCTTGGGCTGTGTGTTTGCTCCAGACCTCTGGTTTTCAGAGACGTCTTAGCTGAGAGCCTCCCTGTGGGGTGAAATCCTGAGCAGGGCACCAGTACGTCATGCCCCAGCTCCCTGAGTGATGCAGTGTGAGAACCCCATTTCGTATTCTGGTCTAGCTTTCTGTGTTCGCATCTAGCGTTCTAGGCTTCAGCTGTCGTGGTCCTCTGCCCCGGGCACCATCCTGCGCTGTGCTTGTGCTCAGTACCCTCACTTGACCCCCTGGTCTAACTGTCTACCCCTTCCCCGCATCCAGGGCCTGGAGCAGGATGTCCTTCAAGCCATTGACCGGGCCATTGAGGCTGTGCACAATGCAGCCATGCGGGATGGTGGCAAGTACAGCCTGGAGCAGCGTGGAGTCCTCCAGTGAGTGTGGAGGGCACCTCCCAGTGAGCGTGGTGGGGTGGGGGCCTTCAGGGGGTACCCAGAGGCGCGGAGGGCAGGGTTGGTGGTAGCGCAGAGTGGGTGGAGCATGAAGGAGGTGGGAGGGGCCTGGGCTATTAGGACCCAGCATCCCACAGGGAGCACGTGAGGACTTTGGGAGTTGTGAAGTAACACCCCCAGTAATCTCCCTGTTCCTCTGTCAGGAAGCTGATCCACCACCGGAAAGAGACTTTGTCCCGCAGGGGCCCCTCTGCCTCCAGCCCTGTAGCTATGACCCCGTCCACCAGTGACCACCATCTGGACGCTGCCGCTGCCAGGCAGCCCAATGGGGTGTGTCGGGCCGGGTTCGAGCGGCAGCACAGCCTGCCCAGTTCTGAGTATCTCGGGCCAGACGGAGGCCTCTACCAGGTACATGGTGAGAACATCCTGGGGAAAGGAGGTCGGTGGGGCCTAAGGCTTTGTCCAGAGGGATGAAGGGTCCACGCGGGTCAGCCATGCAGGACAGTGGCAAGATGCAGCCCAGAGCCATCGCCCTTGGAGCTCAGGGCCCGAGCCAGGCTGGCACCCCCGATGGCAGCCTGTCCTCTCAGGTCCCACTTGTGTCCTCCCAGATTCCACCACAGCCTCGCCGAGCGGCACCTGCCACACCACCCCCACCTGTGAAGCGTCGAGACCGTGAGGCTCTGGCAGCCTCAGGGAGCGGTGAGAAGGCAGCGTTGGGGGGATGGGGAGCACCCTGTGCTTGGAATGGCTGCTCTGTTGTGTCAGGGAGTTGGGGGTTCCAGGCTTGGGGGGAAGACAGAGCACATGTTGGGGCAGTTGGGGGCTCTGCAGAGGAACTAGGCCCTGTACTGCGGGACAGGGGCTCTGGGCTTAAAGGAGTAGGGGCCCCCAGGGGGCTGCCTCAACATAGCATCCACTCTCTGCCCACAGGCGGCCGCAACGCCACGCCCTCCGGGGGCAGTTCTGTGTCCAGCGGCTCCTCAGTCAGCAGCACTTCCCTTGACACGCTCTATACTGGCTCCAGCTCATCCGAGCCGGGCCCCAGCTGCTCACCCACACCTCCGCCTGTGCCCCGGCGAGGCACCCATACCACTGTGTCCCAGGCCCAGCCCCCTCCCTCCAAGGTGCCAGCCCCCGAGCCTCCTACAGAGGAGGTGGCAGTTGATACCCCCTCGGCTCCTGATGAGCTAGAGGCCCTGGGTACGCTGAGCCTGGGGACCACAGAGGAGAAGGCGGTGGCTGAGACAGCCGTGCCCAGGACCATCGGGGCAGAGCTGATGGAGCTCGTGCGGAGAAACACCGGCTTGAGCCACGAGCTGTGCCGCGTGGCCATTGGCGTCGTGGTGGGCCACATCCAGGCCTCCGTGCCAGCCAGCTCACCTGTCATGGAGCAGGTCCTCCTCTCGCTGGTAGAGGGCAAGGTGAGGGTGGGCGGCAGGGCCAGGGGCCTCCCTGTCCTCGGGCTGCCCTGCCACCCCTGCCCCATTCCCACCCTCACACTCGATGGTGTCCAGCCTTTATCTGACAGGTATTTGTTGACCTCTAGCTCTAGGCCCCCACTCTGCTGGGTGCTGGGGACATTTGAGCTGATCCTTGAAGGAGAGAGGTAGGAGCATTCCAGGCAGGGGCTCGGCCTGGACAGAGGCCGTGAGGCAGGACCAAGCTTGGCTCTTAGGATGGAGCGGAACAAGGCCAGCATGGCTGGAACACGGAGTAAGGGAGCAGTTGGTGTGGGAGGAAGTGAGACCTGAGGCAGGTGACAGGTGAGACCATATACGAGTGGCCGAGTTCTTTCTGGCTGCAGGGAAGTAATAGACATAGAGCATGAGTGAGGGCAGTGCCTTGCTGACCTTCGCAGTGGAAATGGGTGCTTCGAGAGCTATGATGAAGCCCAAGTGCCGACTTAGATGTGAGTTAGGTGTGTGGGCATCATGGGGTGAGTACTGGTCAGGGAGCAGAATTGGAGGACAACGAGCCCAGTCTATACAGTGGGGACCAGGTAGGCCAGAGGTCCCTCCTTGGGGCTCTGTGGCTCCTTCAGCTTGGGTTTGAGGTCGGGGAGCAGTGGTCAGTGGGCTTGCCTGTGCTAGGAAACTTCAAGGGGAACATGGGAGATGGGTAGATGATAGGCCTGGTGGAATCGGGGGGTGGGGTTTCAGAGTCTCATTCAGGCAGCGATAGAGCCTGTGGTCACCCTCGGAGGGGAGGTTCACCCAGGTCTGGCATGAGAGGCAAGTTGCTGGAAAACACCTCACGTGAACATTTATGCAGAAGCCTGCCCCTGGGGGTTATCGAGAATGGGGGATGGTGGAGTTATTGGAGAGAGATGCAGAGCCGGGCGGTGTCCTTGGGAACCTCGATGGGGACAGCTCTTTTGTGGGAGCTTGAAGGGCAGCAGTGGGAAGAGAACCTGGGTCTGGTACCCTCACAGGTCTTCAGAGGACACTGAGTAGGGGCAGCGCTGGTAGGTGAGGCCAGGGCCTCTCATCTGATGCCAGCCTAGCGCTCACGCCCATGACCATGGTCTAGGTCGAGCTCCAGGCCTCAGGGGCCTCCTGGATATGGTGATGCCAGGGGGTGTGCTGAGCCATGCCTTGCCCTCTCCCCGCAGGACCTGAGCACTGCCCTGCCCTCAGGGCAGGTCTGCCATGACCAGCAGCGGCTAGAGGTGATCTTTGCAGACTTGGCTCGGCGAAAGGACGATGCCCAGCAGCGCAGCTGGGCCCTGTACGAGGATGAAGGTGTCATCCGCTGCTACCTGGAGGAGCTACTGCACATTCTGGTGCGGGGTGGGGGCCCACAGCTGTCCCCAGTATGCAGAGCAGCTGTCCTCAGATAGGGCAGGGACCACCCTGCACCGTCCTCCAGTGCTCAGGAGTCTCCCTTCCGTGGATTCAGCTTGCTCACATGTGGCCGCACAGCTCACACTGAATGACTGTCACCCTTCCTCCTCCCACAGACTGACGCAGACCCTGAAGTGTGCAAGAAAATGTGCAAGAGAAACCAGTTCGAGTCTGTGCTGGCCTTGGTGGCCTACTACCAAATGGTGCGTGCGAGACGGAGGGGAGGGCGTGGAGGGACCCGGGTCGAGGTGGGAATTCTGGGTACTGAAGACACAGGGTCCCCTGCCAGGAGCACCGGGTGTCACTGCGGCTGCTGCTCCTCAAGTGCTTTGGTGCCATGTGCAGCCTAGATGCAGCCATCATCTCCACTCTTGTGTCATCTGTGCTGCCTGTGGAGCTGGCACGGGACATGCAGACAGACACGCAGGGTGAGGCAAGGGAAGCTTCCCACCGTCTGAGGGGGTGGTTTCCTACCACCTCGGGCTCTGACGGCCTGCCTTGCTCCCCCAGACCACCAGAAGCTCTGCTACTCCGCCCTCATCCTGGCCATGGTCTTCTCCATGGGGGAGGCGGTGCCATACGCACACTATGGTAAGCGGGCGGTTGCTGACCAGCTTCCTGCAGGGGGCCCATAGCCAGCCGGAGCTGGGACCCGTGGCCTGAGGGCCTGGGGACCCACTGATCAGAGCTGGACAGGCATAGAGTGTCTCCAGGGCTCACAGAAACCCAGGGAGGTTGGGCGGCGCGTGGCGGGGAGCGGGGCCGCAGGCTTCCTGTGCCCTCTCCCAGAGCACCTGGGCACACCCTTCGCCCAGTTCCAGCTGAGCATCGTCGAGGACGGGCTGCCCTTGGACACCACCGAGCAGCTGCCGGATCTGTGCATGAACCTGCTTCTGGCTCTCAACCTGCACCTGCCAGGTGGGGGTGGGGTCCGGCCGGGAGGTGGCCGACCAGCTCAGGTCCCTCCAGGCTTAGCGGCTGTGCACACCCATGTCCTTCCTCAGCCCCTGACCAAAACGTCATCATGGCCGCCTTGAGCAAGCACACCAATGTCAAGATCTTCTCCGAGAAGCTGCTCTTGCTGCTGAACAGAGGCGGTGAGGGCCCAGGGATCTGTGGGGTACCACTTCCATGTCCTGTGACTCTACCACCCCCATAGCTCCCTGGGGCCACCCGGCCTCCGACGAGGACCACCCTCATGCCTCTCTCCCTGCCTCCTAGATGACCCTGTGCGCATCTTCAAACACGAGCCGCAGCCGCCGCACTCCGTCCTCAAGTTCCTGCAGGACGTGTTTGCCAGCCCCAGCACAGCCGCCATCTTCTACCACACGGACATGATGGCGCTCATTGACATCACCGTGCGGCACATCGCGGACCTGTCGCCTGGAGACAAGGTGCCTGGAGGTGGCTGCGGTGGGGGACGGTAGCTGTGTAGAAACCGAAACAAAAAGGGGGGGATACGACACTGAACGGAGACGAGGGACGGGGTTGCTGCTGGAGCCAGGTGAGTGTGGGAGGCTTCTCAGGAGCCGTGACGGGTGTGCCAGGACCTAAAGGAGCCAGCCATGGGGTGAGGAGGGGGCGGTGGCAGCAGGCGGGGAGCGCGTCTCTGAGGAAGAGGAGTGATCTGACCACATCCCAATGGGATGCTGAGAGCACAGCAGAGGCGGACGCCCAGGAGGAAGCAGCTGCAGCTGTCAGGTGGCGTGCACGCGGTGGGGGATGAGCTCGGGGTTGGGGGCATTGGAACTGGATCTGGCCGGGCCGGCGGCCACATCTGCCTTGAGCAGGCAGCACTGATTGCTGAGGTAGGGAGGAGCTTTTGAGGGGGAAAGATGGAGTTGTGTTTTGATGTGTCAGGATTGAGAAGACACCTGTTAGACATCCAGGTATAGAGGATGTCGGAGAGGCAGTGGGGTGGGAGTCGGGACTGGAGAGGGACACTTTGGAGTTGTCTGTGCGTAGATGTGGTGGGAAGCCTGTGACAGAACAATCACCTGGGGAATTGGATGGCGGGGTCAGAAGGAAGCTCAGCCCAGGGCCCAGTCTCCCAGAGCAAGTAGAGAGAAACCCAGGAGGCAGCCGAGAGAACAGGAGCCTGAAGCCACGTGTTCGGAGGAGGAGGGAGCTGAGCCCCCTCCACAGTCAGAAGCCTAAGGGCTGAGCATTGGCCTTTGCATTTGCCACACGGAGGTGAGTGGCGACTGACAGGCCCTGTCTGTGGAATGGAGGGAAGAGAGTCTGAGTGGAAGGTTTGAGAGCATTCGGAGTTGGAAGGGAGGGGAGACGGGGGCTGGGGGTTGGAAGCAGTAAACAGAGACAACTCTCGTGAGTTTCTGTGAAGGGAAACAGAAAAAAGGCGGGGTCACTGGAGAGAGAGAGATGTGGGGC
This sequence comes from Pteropus alecto, assembly GCF_000325575.1. NCBI lineage: Eukaryota > Metazoa > Chordata > Mammalia > Chiroptera > Pteropodidae > Pteropus > Pteropus alecto. The sequence continues at coordinate 264,049 of NW_006434366.1, read as the reverse complement.
TACGGAGAGTGTTTTAAAAGTGGGAGGTGGTGGGGTGTGTCTCTGAGCCAGAGAGGACGTTCTGGGAAGCATAGAGAAACGGACGGTGTGTGGGGACGAGCGTTAAGGCAAGTGAATGAGGCTGTGGGCGAGGGTCGAGGCCCACGTTGGGGGGTGGCCCCTGACAGGGGCTGCGGCAGATCATCCCAGTGGGATCAGGGGAGATGTGTGTGCCGAGAGAACACGGGGCTTTCTGAAAGATCGCTTGGTCTTGCCGTGAAGCACAGGCCAGCTGACCGGGCAGCCTAGGCTTGGAAAATAGGAGGTGGGCAGTGGGGCTTTAAGGGAGAGCGAACAGGGCCGGGGAGAGCGGTGGGAGGGAACGAGGTTGAGGCCTCTGCACAGGTCCGGTTGTCTGCTGCTTAGACACCAGGGTTTGATCTGCGGGCGCTTAGGTCTGGCCAGGGTTGGGAGTTGTTAGCAGGGTGAGGCTGCCTGGTGGTGGTTTTGGCATTGTCCCATCGAATCAGAGGTAGAGAGAGACCTGAGGGATGGTGAGGGGGACAGACCAAGAGAAAATGCTGGGGTCGAGTCACTGGATTGGGGGTCTCGGGTAAGGAGCAGCTTGGGTGTCAGGTTGGAAGGGCTGTTGGAGCTCTTTAACCCGAGGCGCTGGGAGGGTGAGTTGGGGGTGGGGATTGGAGATCCACAGGTGTTAGTGATGGATTGGATTTGCGATGTGTGAGGAGAGCTGAGTCACGGAGAACACCTGCTGGTTGGGCCTGTGCGTTTGAATGGACAGCAGTGCTCTTTTTAATGATAAAGAACACGAGAAGGCCTTCAGCTTTGGACAGGTGGGGACGATCTGGAGTTTGATGGTGGATATAGGGGTCTCTGAGATATGTAGGAGGTGACAAGGGAGCAATTGGATTTTCTTGTCTGGCGCTCACAGAAGTCTGGGCCAGAGGTATGAGTGTGGGTCGCATTTGGAGCTGTGGGTGGAATGAGGTCTTCCAGGGCGAGGGGACAGTGAGAAGCAGAGGGCCCCCGACTGCAGACGGCAGCACCACAAAGGCCTAGCGTTACAGGACAGGCAGGGGCTCACTGCTTCTCCTGCCACCTCTCGGAGCCAGGACTTCCTCCCCGGCCACACTCTGGAACTATCTAGGTCTGGGGTGATTCATTCATTCACTTACTTATTCATCAACTGTCGAAGGCTATTTTTGTGACAAGTACATTGTGGATGCTGGGGATGCGACCCTGATCTTCTCTGGCGTGAGCTGGTCCTCAGCTCCAGGGTCCGTGCAGCTGCCATGAGGCAGTAGTGGCCTGTCCACTGGTGGCAGGGCCTCGCCGGGGTCCGTGAGCTTGCGTGCTCTTTCCGCAGCTGCGCATGGAGTACCTCTCCCTGATGCATGCCGTGGTCCGCTCCACGCCCTACCTGCAGCACCGTCACCGGCTCCCTGACCTGCAAGCCACACTGCGGCGCATCCTGACCGAGGAGGACACCTCGCCCCAGTGCCAGATGGACCGCATGATTGTCCGAGAGATGTGCACGGGGTTCCCAGTGCTGGGCGAGGCTCCCAGCTAGCGTCTCCTCCCCCACTTCCCTGCAGCCCCGGGCAGGGTGCGCTCCCCAGCCCCTGCCCTGCAGCCCTGGGCAGGGGCAGGGGACTTGGGGCTTGGCCCTAAGAATGTGTTGCACTGACAGTGTGAGTGGGGTAGGGGTGGAAGGGACCTGAGCAGGGGCCCCCTGGGGTAGGGGTGGAAGGGACCTGAGCAGGGGCCCCCACCTGAAGTAGGGCTAATGCGAGGGGCCAAGTGCAGGATTGGGGACCACGTTCTGGGAGCAGTGCTGGGGCAGAGGGAATGTGTGAGCTGAAGCCCCTCCATCTCCCGGTAGCTGCCTCTTCAGCATGCCCCCCCACCCCCCGCCCCATATACACATGCACACTCAGAGTCCTGCTGCTGCTCCCGGCTGGGCCAGAGCCCCCATCCCCCCAGCCTGGTCTGTGTCCTGGGCTTCAGGAAGCCATGTCCTTGGGGTGAGGGGAGACCTCCCGCCAGCTCTATTCTTTGCCTTAGCTTTGTGCTCCCTTTGCTCCCACCCCTGGGGCCTCGGCCAAGCTGCTGCTTTGAAAGCAGAATCTTGGACGCAGGCCACCCATCCTTGAGCCTCACAGAATGGTGTGATGGCATCCAGAAAGCCAATGACAGAATCTATTTTCTCTGTAAAAACGTAGACTGAAAAGCCATGTGTATTTTCCTATGTGCTGTAGCTCACCTTTGGAAATAAATCACAGGCCTCTGGAAACAGACTTCCCTGTATGATCCTGGGTGGTGGTAGGAGAGGGTGGGAAGGGGCACTGGGGCCTCAGGACCTCACCGAGCGTACCCTGGTCTCTCCAGCCTGAGGAGGTGATGGTTCCAGACAGGCCTGTCCTTCAAGGTCCCTTGAGCCCTATTCCAGCCTCTCTTCCCTGAGTTCCCACTTCTGGGCCACAGCCACAGCCAACTAGTGTCCCGTGGTCGGTTGGCAGGTGACTGCCCCTCCAGGCTTCACTTAAAACCGTTCTTTGCCTTGATGGAATGCTATCTCTCCCCTCTGTGAAAACCCTACCCCAGCCCTGGCCTCTCTGAACACCTGGGCCCTGCTCTGTTTTTCTTCCTCATTCATCAAGGAGCCCAACAAGATCCCCTCATTTTGCAGCCTCAGCAGAGATTTTGTTTTGGTAATTACAGTTAGGACAAAAAGTATCAAAACAAGTGTGAGGTTAGATTTACACTATTGTTGCAGGGGAATTAGGAGCCATTTGGTAAAAACTTCATTTTCCTTGTGGGCTCCCAAGTTAAAAAGGCTCTTGCCATAAGTAGGGGCAGAGAGTCAGGACCCAACCAGTTGGAATGGTTTTCATCAGTTTCCTTCATTTTTTTACCCAAGACGATTGTTAACAGATGATTGCATACATCCAGAATTGCTGATACTCTGACCTCCGGTCATGATTTTTCCTTTCTCACTGGGATGCTGAAGGCAGAGGGCTGTTCTCCCAACAGGGCTGTGATGCAGTGAAGCACAGGCCAGGGTGGGGTCCCCAGGAAACAGGTCCTTGGGAAGCTAAGACAGGAACATTTGATGGGACCCATGGGAGCAAAGCCCAGGAGGCCGATGGGTAGACATCCTTCCTTAGCTGTTGACTCTTTGAGAAGGTTAAATGCACAGGCTCACTGGACCTGAGGAGGGGCTGACCAGATGTTTGGTCCTGGTAATGCTCCCTGTGGCACAACTTGGTCACTCTCTTCATCCTCGAGGCATCTGCCTCTCTTTCACATCCAGCATCAATGAAACCGACTTCCAGTCACGGCTCCTTTCTCACTGGAGCGCTGAAGGCAGACAACCACGATTCTCCTGAAATAACTTTCGTTCAGTGGGAAGCCCAGGTCCTCGGGAAGCTAAGGCAGGAACATTTGACAGCCTCTATGCCTTGCTCTGTTCCCTCTTACGATGCATATTACCGACCTTGTGGGAAGAGCAGGGCTGTGCTGTGCCATCTGTCCCAGTGCACCTATGACAAATAGTGTGGCCCTGTGGTAGGAGGACCAGAAGCTTCTTCCTGTGTCCACAGGATTGTCCAAGGGCCCTTGTGCATGTTTGTAGAAGGGACACGGGAGCCTCAGCTGACAAAGTCAATAAATGCTGGCCCTTGGCAGCAAACAGATGCTCCAAGAGAGTCCAGCACTCTAGGACCCTCTCAGCAAGCACTTGGTGATGGTCTCACGACACAAAATTAGAACCACAAGGGAAAAGAACTGAAGAGGAAACTGCCTTTGAGAGAAGATCTTGGAAAGACAGTAGGTGTAGGTTGTGGCTAGCAGGAGAAAGGGCAGAGAGAGAACTAAAACATTCAAAGGGGAATGTTTGGGGTTGAATAAACCCAGAAATTTTGAGGGGCAATGAGGGATGGAGTTGGGGCTGAGCTCGACTAGAAATGGGTGTCTTAAAAGTGCTGGCATCGTGTCTGTGGGATATGGACCAGAGTCTGCACGTGCATAAGGCAACTCCAGGGTAATGAGTTGGGTGAAGATCACCTGGCTGCTCAATTCCCAAAAGATGCAGAATGGGTATCCAAGTAGGTGAGGACAATCTTTTTTTGTTTTTGTTTTTTTTATGGAAGAATAACACTGAAAAATACAGTATACAGAGAGTACAGCTTCATGAATCATGACAGAATGCTAATATAACCACAGCCCAGGTCAGGAAATAGACTACCAGTCCCTAAGTCCACTTGTGTGCCCCCTCCTAACCACTGACTCCCCTGCTCCTTCCCAGGCCACCTCCCTAGAGGTAATTGCAGATAAATTTTGCCAGATTCTGAACTTACATAAGTGGAATCATACAGTATAAACTCTTGTGTCTGGCTTCTTCACGCACCATTAAGTTTGTGAGATAAATCTGTCATAGTATGTGGTTGCGGTTCCTTCATTCCCAGTGTTGTGGGAGACAGCCTCGTTTATCTGCTGCTGCTGCCTTCCATTGTTTCTGATTTTTGTCTATTTTGCATAGTGCTGTGAGGAGCACTGTTGTATATGTCTTCTTGTTGCATGTATGCAGTTATTGGGGGTATGTTATCCGGAGTGAAATCGAGGGGTCACAGGCAGACACTGCCAACATTTTCCAAAGTAATTATACCAACGTATGCCCCTCTAATGGAGTCTGAGAGTTCCAGCTTCTCCGTATCTTTCCCAAAACTTGGTATTGTCAGTCATTTTTAGTCATTCTGGTATAGTAGCATTTATTTTAAAATCTGCATTTTCCTAATTCAGGAGGTCGAGCACATTTTCATTAGTTTACTGTCTATTTAGATCTTTTGTGAAGTGCATATTCAGATCTCTTGCCCATTTATCTGGATTGTCTGTCTTTTACTGATTTATAGTATGTATTCAGAATGAGTCCTTAGGTTGTATATCTTACAATATCTTCTCATTCTCAATGTTGTCTTTTGATGAAAGGAAGTTCTTCATTGTAATGTAATCCAATTTTTCAGTATTTTCCATTACGGTTAGTGCATCTCGTGTAGTGTTTTAAAAAAACCTTTGCTTAAGTCATTTAGAGCTGTGTTTTCTTCAAAATGCCATCTTTCATATTCAGATGTCAAATCTATCTGGAATTGATTATGTGGGTAGTATGAAGTAGTAGTCTCATTTAATTTTTTCCAACTGACCCAGCACCATTTATTGAAAAGCCCATCCTTTCCTCATGTTGACTCTTAGGAGCCACCTTGTCAAAATTCAAGGCCTGTCTCTGGATTTTGTTCCATTGGTCTGTTTATTCTTGCACCGGCTCCTCACAGTCTTGAGTATTATAGCTTTCTTGCTGTTCAGTAGAGGAAGTTGTCCTACCTTGGTTTTCTTCAAGACTGTCTTGGGTATTCCTGGCCCTCATATATTTTAGAATCTAGTTTGTCATTTTATACACACCCCTTACACCACCTCCACACACTGTCTACGGGGATTTTTATTGGAGTTTCATTGAATCCGTATATCAATTTGGGAAGAAATGGAATCCTTACAATATTGAATTTTCTAAGCTTTGAACGTAGTTTTCCACTTTTTTATGTCTTTATTCTTATAATTGTTTCGTGTGTGCAGGCATATGTATGTGTGAAGAGTTGTTACACATCTTTCATTAGATTTATTCCTGGCTTTTTATATTACTTGATGCTATTGTATAATGGCATAATTTAAATTTTTTTTAAATTTTCTAACTGTTGCCAATATACAGAAATTACAGCTAATTTTTATGTACTGACCTTGTGTGTCCAGTGACTTTGCTAACCTCACTCCAATCACTTATCTATAGGTTCTTCTGGATTTTTTTTACATACACAATCCCGTTGCTGTGAATGAGTTTTATTTTTTCCTTTCCAGTCCTCATACCTTTTTATTATTTTTCTTGCCTTACTACACTGACTAGACCCTGCAATACAATATTGAGGCTTGTGGTCATGAATGTAAACTGTTTTTCTCTAGCAAGGCTCTGCTGCTCCAGAGGTGAGGAATACACAAATAGTCTATTTTAAGTGAGTTTAGATTTTAGCCCAGCGTGTTTGTCCAGGAAGAGTAGGGCAAGAGAGTTATAGTACTGGATTCTATCAGGCTGATGGTAAAGGCAAGGAACTGAGGAAGTGACGAATGATGGATTAGAGATCTCAGTGAGGTCAAAGAACTGTTAGATAATTGAGCTGGATAAGTTGGCTAGGTCTTCTGGCCTGCTCTCTCAGCAAGGTGCCCCTGACTGGGAGGAAGGAGGGAGCAAACACAGAGTAGGGAGGACAAGGCAAGAGGAAAGAGGCTGAGATGTCCTGGAGGGCAGTTTCCACAAAGCCTTTGCCCTCTGGTCTCCTGACCTGCTCTCTATCTGCCCCACAGCAGCCTCAAATTCAGGTCTGCATGGACTCCCTATCTTGGAACTGATGAGACCCAGGATGAACCATGTAGGGGTCTTGCTGTGTTGCTAGGAGATAGGAGTGAGGCTGGACTTGGAGAGAGGACCTATCACCAATACTTGGTTTTTGTCTTTACAGGGAACATTAGAAGCTACCACTGGGGGTGAGGCATAGAGGTGAGTGCAGGTGGGGAGAGAGAGGCCTCCGAGGAACAGCAGCAACAAAAGGAGGCAACCGTGGAGGCAAGAACAGCTGGGAGCGGCATGGATAGTCACCTGCAGTAGTGAGTGGGGGATGGGGAGAGTCAAGGAAAAGTCTAGGTCTTGCCTCCACAGGATACTCAGTTGAGGCCAGTGCTAGCCCTAATAGAGAGAGTGAAGCTTGATTTGCTTCTGCCATGGTCCCTTTATGCCTCTGCACATTTGCTCATACAGCCTCCAAGACCTAGGCTGGCTCCTTCCCTTGCAGCTACCGACCTCCTTTAGGTTATTCAGGGCTCCCCTCAGGCATCTTCTGCAGGAAGCTTTCCCACATAGCTAAGTTGGTTCAGGCACCTCCTCTGCCCGAAGAACCCCTTCCCCTAGCGCTCTATCTCCATCTTTCGTTCGTGTAAAGTTTCGTGTCCTCCACTCGCTAGATTGCGGACTTAGAGGGCAGGTGTGCTTCCTAACCACGTCCCCTGCCTCCCTCCTCCAGAGCCTGCGTCCACTGGGCCCCCATCCAGCGGAGCTCCCTGCCTTCAGTGCTTCTGCAGGTGCTCCACTCTCTCACCCTTAGGAACCAAGACCGTGCACCCAGCGGAATGCTCTGATCTTAGCCGGTCCTCCGATTCTGAGACCCAGGGGGGCACCACCCATTTGCCGGCTCGCAGTAGCCACGTGGGGCGCTCAGGAGGTGGAACCCGCAGGAATCCCACCTCCCGGAAGCGAAAGAAGTCAAGAGGCCAAAGAATGCGCCTTCGGATTGGTTGTCGGTGATGTCATAGGAACAGTTTGGGGCGGGCCAAAGGAGTTCTCAGTTGGTTGGAAGCAGGAGCCGCGCCCCTTGGGGAGTTCCGGGTCCCGGACCTGACCTCCTCCTTGGTCCTGGGACGCCCGCATCCTCTTCATGTAGCGCTGCATTCCGTTGTCACTGCCACCTTTGAAGGCCGGCACGTAGAGTGTCTACTGGATTATCTCTTCCAGCTATTCTGGAACCGGCGAAGCCTCCTCCCCCCAGACAATGAATGAGTCGGCTGTCGGGTGGAGACTCCTATTGTGCCAATACAGACCGTGACTTTCTGATTGGAACACTCTGTGTTCACCTACCGCCCCTGATCGTCTTCTGTGACGTCTTTTCCGACGCATTTGCCTATTGGCCAGCCAAGACCGACTTGCACCGGGAGTTACACAGCGCGGGGAGGACTGGATTGATCCGTGGGAGGAGAAGTGAGCTTCCGTTAGTCCCTTCAAGGGGTTAAGGGCCTCAATCGTAGCGGGTGAGGGGCGGAGATCCGAAGAGCCGGGCCCGCAGCTGTGCGGCAACATCGGGCTCCACGTGGCACCCCAGAGCACTCGAGACCCGTGACCTGGGAGGGGGCGGTGTAGCCTCCAGTGGAGGAGCCCCCCAGCCGAAGAGACTGCTGGAAGGCCGTCAAGGCAGGAAGAGTTTGGCATCGCCTCCCATCCCTGCTCCGCAGGGGCGTTCCAAACTAGGAGATGGTCGTGACAGGTTTCTTGAGTTAAAACTCACTGACTGAATAGTTAAAGCTATTGTTTGGGCTGTTGACGCCCCAGATACCCCTCCAGCCCCATCGTCCTATCTGCTCCCAGGATTCCACATGGTACCCCTTCCCCGCCCGAGTCATGAGAACACTCACTGTGCACTAAATTTTCAGATCAAAATCTAGAACAGGGTTCGGAACTAGTGCTGAGGAAGGAACGGGGACAAGAGACCCGCAAGCAGAAGAAAGGATGTGAGACGGAGCTGAGACAGCCCCCTAAAAGGATAGAGGCGGATGAGGGAGGTGATCTCCAGCGAGGGTGGAGGCTCCAAGGGCAGCAACACTCCGCGCGCTGATCAGCACCGTGGGTAGCGCTTTTGCTTTGCCCTCAATAAAGATGGCGGCAAAAGCTTCTCTAGTCAGAGCTACCATGCGCGATGGGCTGTACCACTGGATTTGGGGCTTCGGGGCAGAAGTGGAACGAACCATCGCGTCGGACGGGAGCCATGTTGGAACGGCGGGAGGCGGCAGCAGCGTCGGGGATGCTGTGGTGGGGGAGGCAAAAGCCGGGGCCGCACGCCAAAGGGGCTCTGGCCGCGGAGTAGATGGTGCCCAGAGGGTGGTGGCGGTGGCGCGGAGCGACAGGCCGAGAAGCCGGGGACCGGGGCGGCAGCAGGAGCCCGGGAGGGGGCCCGAGCGGCCGGGCGGGCCCAAGGCCCGGACCGAGGCGGGAGGCGGTGGAGGCCGTGTGGGGAGGCGGAGGGTGATGGCGAGGCAGCCGCCGTGGTGGGGTCTCAGGGGGGCGACGACCCCGCTACTCCTGTTCCTTCTCCTCTCTTTGTTCCCTCTCAGCCGGGAGGAGCTGGGGGGCGGCGGGGACCAAGGCTGGGACCCAGGGGTAGCTGCCGCTACGGGGCTAGGGACGCGGATCGGCGGCGGAGCCTCAGCTCTTTGTCCCGAGCCACCCGGGGCCCGGGAGGATGAAGAGCCTAGCCTGGGAGTCAGGGAGACCATCTTCGTGGGGCTCAGAGGGGGAAGGCAAAGCGCCCAGAGTGGTCGACGGTCCCCTGAGCAGCCTGAGGCGGAGCTAGGGGCGGAATACGGGGTCCGAGCCTTAGGCAGCCGCGGGCGAGAGAGAGGACAGGGACCGGGGTTTCTGTTATGCTGGCGCCCAGAGGTCTCCTCTTGCGGGCGGACAGGACCCTTACGAAGAGATAGTTTGTCGCCAGTGGCTCTGTCCCCAAGGGTCTCGGGCCAAGAGGACAGCTCGCCCTTCCCTTCGGACCTTCTAGTTCGGCCCCGTGGTTCCAAGCCGGTGTCTTCCCAGAGAAATGCTGGGATAGGCGCCCCCCAAAAAGTGGGAACCACACGTTGCTGTGGGGAGTTGTGGCCGCCGGGGCACAAAGCTCAGAGCGAGAGAACCACATCTCGAGCCTGGAGGACAGTCCCCCGGGCAGATTATCCTCCCGGAGCTGCGGGATCTGGCCCCGGGCTGGATTCAGCACCGCGCATGGCGAGGACAGCTCCCGCATCTGGTTCAGCACCGCGCGATTATCGGACAGCTCCCGAGCCGACGCCCAAGCGCATGCGCTCCCGCGGTCTTTTCCGCCGCCGCTTCCTCCCGCAGCACCCGGGGCCGCGCCCCCCGGGAACCTCGGCCCGTCCAGAAGCCTGGAGAATACCCCCAGCGAGCCGGGTCCGCCCCCGTCGTGCCGCGAACCGCCACCCGCAGTTTCCGCAGTACAACTATCAGGCGCTAGTGCCCGAGAACGAGGCGTCAGGCACCGTGGTGCTACGCGTAGCGGCGCAGGACCCGGACGCGGGCGAGGCCGGGCGCCTAGTGTACTCTCTGGCTGCGCTCATGAACAGCCGCTCGCTGGAGCTGTTTAGCATCGACGCGCAGAGCGGCCTCATCCGCACGGAGGCTGCTCTGGACCGCGAAAGCATGGAGCGCCACTACCTGCGAGTGACGGCGCAGGACCACGGCTCGCCGCGCCTCTCGGCCACCACGATGGTGGCCGTTACAGTGGTCGACCGTAACGACCACTCGCCGGTGTTTGAGCAGGCGCAATACCGGGAGACGCTTCGCGAGAACGTGGAGGAGGGCTACCCCATCCTGCAGTTGCGTGCCACAGACGGGGACGCGCCCCCCAATGCCAACCTGCGTTATCGCTTCGTGGGGCCATCAGCTGCTCGCGCCGCCGCTGCCGCCGCCTTCGAGATTGATCCGCGCTCCGGCCTCATCAGCACCAGCGGTCGCGTGGACCGCGAGCACATGGAAAGCTACGAGCTGGTGGTGGAGGCCAGCGACCAGGGCCAAGAACCCGGGCCGCGCTCTGCCACCGTACGTGTGCATATAACCGTGCTGGACGAGAACGACAACGCGCCTCAGTTTAGCGAGAAGCGCTACGTCGCGCAGGTGCGCGAGGATGTGCGCCCCCATACGGTGGTGCTACGCGTCACAGCCACCGACCGCGACAAGGACGCCAACGGACTGGTGCACTACAACATCATCAGCGGCAATAGCCGCGGCCACTTCGCCATCGACAGCCTCACAGGCGAGATCCAGGTGGTGGCACCGCTGGACTTTGAGGCAGAACGAGAGTACGCCTTGCGCATCAGGGCGCAGGATGCAGGTCGGCCTCCGCTGTCCAACAACACGGGCCTGGCCAGCATCCAGGTGGTGGACATCAATGACCATACTCCTATCTTCGTCAGCACCCCCTTCCAGGTCTCTGTCCTGGAAAATGCGCCCTTAGGTCACTCGGTCATCCACATTCAGGCAGTGGATGCAGACCATGGGGAGAATGCCAGATTAGAGTACTCCCTTACTGGTGTGGCGTCTGACACGCCCTTTGTGATAAACAGCGCCACTGGCTGGGTCTCCGTGAGTGGTCCCCTGGACCGTGAGTCTGTGGAGCATTACTTCTTTGGTGTGGAGGCCCGAGATCATGGCTCACCTCCACTCTCAGCCTCAGCCAGTGTCACAGTGACTGTGCTGGATGTTAATGACAATCGGCCTGAATTCACAATGAAGGAGTACCACCTACGGCTGAATGAGGATGCGGCTGTGGGCACCAGTGTGGTCAGTGTGACTGCTGTAGACCGTGATGCCAACAGTGCCATCAGCTACCAGATCACAGGCGGCAACACTCGGAATCGCTTTGCCATCAGCACCCAGGGTGGTATAGGTCTGGTGACACTGGCTCTGCCACTAGACTACAAGCAGGAACGCTACTTCAAACTGGTGCTAACTGCATCTGACCGTGCCCTTCACGATCACTGCCATGTGCACATCAACATCACAGATGCCAACACTCACCGGCCTGTCTTTCAAAGTGCTCACTACTCAGTGAGTGTGAATGAGGATCGGCCAGTGGGTAGCACCGTGGTGGTCATCAGTGCCTCTGATGATGACGTGGGTGAGAATGCTCGTATCACCTATCTACTGGAGGACAACCTGCCCCAGTTCCGCATTGATGCAGACTCAGGGGCCATTACACTACAGGCCACGCTGGACTATGAGGATCAGGTGACCTACACTCTGGCTATTACAGCTCGAGACAATGGCATCCCACAGAAGGCAGACACCACTTATGTGGAGGTGATGGTCAATGATGTGAATGATAATGCTCCGCAGTTTGTGGCCTCCCACTACACGGGGCTGGTCTCTGAGGATGCCCCACCTTTCACCAGTGTTCTGCAGATCTCAGCCACTGACCGGGATGCTCATGCTAATGGCCGGGTCCAGTACACTTTCCAGAATGGGGAAGATGGGGATGGAGATTTTACCATTGAGCCCACCTCTGGCATTGTCCGCACGGTGAGGCGGCTGGATCGGGAGGCCATGCCAGTGTATGAACTTACTGCCTACGCTGTGGACCGAGGTGTGCCTCCACTGCGGACTCCAGTCAGCATCCAGGTGACAGTGCAGGATGTGAACGACAACGCACCTGTCTTCCCAGCTGAGGAGTTTGAGGTGCGAGTAAAGGAGAACAGCATCGTGGGTTCGGTGGTGGCCCAGATCACGGCAGTGGACCCTGATGAAGGCCCCAATGCCCATATAATGTACCAGATTGTGGAGGGGAACATCCCTGAGCTGTTCCAAATGGACATCTTCTCTGGAGAGTTGACGGCACTCATTGACCTGGACTACGAGGCTCGCCAGGAATATGTGATTGTGGTGCAGGCCACGTCTGCCCCTCTGGTCAGTCGGGCCACTGTGCATGTCCGCCTGGTTGACCAGAATGATAATAGCCCTGTGCTCAACAACTTCCAGATCCTCTTCAACAACTATGTATCCAACCGTTCAGACACCTTCCCCTCAGGCATCATTGGGCGCATCCCAGCTTACGACCCTGATGTCTCAGACCACCTCTTCTACTCCTTCGAGCGGGGCAATGAGCTGCAGCTGTTGGTGGTCAACCAGACCAGCGGGGAGCTTCGACTCAGCCGAAAGCTAGACAACAACCGCCCACTGGTAGCCTCCATGTTGGTGACTGTCACAGGTGAGAGGTGGAGGCAGGCAAGTGACCCAGTGACCACAACCTGTCAGGGCCTCAGGGGCCCCATAGGGCACCTCAAACCAAAGAGAGATTTCCAAGAATCCCTTAAGTGCTAGGTTCCTTCACCTCCCAGGATCAGCCATAGACCTCACAGGTTAGGTTTATATAGTCCCTGCTTAGGTTCTTGGGAAGTCTTTACAGAATCCCAAAGATTCTAGGGCATCTAGCAGACCCCATAATGACCATAAGAACTGTCTGCTACTGTAGGACCTCTAAAAGTCTGGAGGTCCTGGGTTAATGCTCTGGAGGTTGCAGGAAAAGCCAGCATGGACCAGTCACCCCACATCACACCTCTGTTCAGATGATGGGTTATTTGGGGTCCAGTCTGACCCTCACCCCATCTGTGCAGGAGAGGGAAGCCAAAAGATTAGTGGTCAGGAACAGCAGCTTACTCTGGCAGCTTCAGTCAGATAGTGGGCCCACATTGGCTTGGCTACTATCCAAGGGACCGACTAAGGCCCTGTGCTTTGGGAATATGTCCGGAGGCCCGCCTGCCTCTCTCCTGCCTTCACAGCCCTAGGCTTTCACAAAGCCTTCCCTAATAGGAGGGTGCAGGTGGGAGAGGCTCTTGCAATCCTGCCTACTGGAGGCTACAGAGGTTGGGAGACAGGCTTTACTGGTGTTCGTTCCCCATTTCTGGAGTGCGGATTCCTGGCACTGCCAAAGAAGGCACAGCCTCCATTTACCCATCAGTTCACTGAACGGCCAACCTTCATTGACCACTCGCAGTGTGCTAGGGTCTGGGCACAAGGCATATGAGTACCTCATCCTCATTCCTGGGGCTGGCTGCTGAGATCACAGGACCCAGGTCTGAGGTGATGGGCAGCTTGCTGATCCAAGAATGCTGAGGGTGGGGGAGGTCAGGGTGCAAGACCTCCTGGAGAGAGGGATCTTGCTGACTCAGGGGATTGGGGTTAAGTGGTCACAGGCCCTTTTCTAATGCCATGGGAAAGTAGTTTGCTGACTAGAGAAAGGGGTTGGGTGATCCCTGACTTAGAACCCTCTGGTTTTTTGTTTGTTCGTTTGTTTTGTTTTGTTTTGCAACTTTATTATTGTTTTTTTATTCCTCTATTTTTTGGAGGGGGATGTTTTGCTGATTCTGCAATGCTGGTGGATTGGGAAGATGAGTGGTCAGTGGCGCTAGCACCTCTTTGTGTCCTGAGTGGGCCTGGCCTGCTGACCATGATAACTTGGGAAAGGGTGTGTTACTGACCACTTAAGGCCCTTCTTGTGTTCTGTTGGAGCGATGGCTTGCTGACCCATGGGCACGGTGCTGAGGAGTTCTGGGTGGTGGTGCTGGTTGATCCCTGGCTCAGGCCCCTCAAGTGTTGGAGGGAGGGGAGAAGCAGCAGCAACTCGTTAATACCTTGACATCGAGGTACCTGTGATCATAAGCCCCAGACCCCTTTGCTTCCAGGCAGGGTCAAACTGCTGACTTAGATGCTGGGGTACTGGGCAGTCATCTCTGGCCACAGCCCTCTCGTATCCCAAGGAGGGCAGCCTCTGACCCCAGACTGACCACTGCCCCTACCCCTACCCACAGATGGGTTGCACAGCGTCACCGCGCAGTGCGTGCTGCGCGTGGTCATCATCACGGAGGAGTTGCTGGCCAACAGCCTGACCGTGCGCCTCGAGAACATGTGGCAGGAGCGCTTCCTGTCGCCGCTGTTAGGCCACTTTTTGGAAGGCGTGGCCGCGGTACTCGCCACGCCCGCCGAGGACATCTTCATCTTCAACATCCAGAACGACACGGACGTGGGGGGCACCGTGCTCAATGTGAGTTTCTCAGCGCTGGCGCCGCGCGGGGCTGGGGCTCGTGCCGCCGGCCCCTGGTTCAGCTCTGAGGAGCTGCAGGAGCAGCTGTACGTGCGGCGCGCCGCACTCGCCGCGCGCTCCCTTCTGGACGTGCTGCCCTTCGACGACAACGTGTGCCTGCGGGAGCCCTGCGAGAACTACATGAAGTGCGTGTCGGTGCTGCGCTTTGACTCCTCTGCGCCCTTCCTGGCCTCGGA
>NW_006434366.1:226577-249324 GCF_000325575.1 Pteropus alecto | reverse complement strand
CGCAGGCCTGCGCTGCCGCTGCCCGCCCGGCTTCACCGGGGACTTCTGCGAGACCGAGCTCGACCTCTGCTACTCCAACCCCTGCCGCAACGGCGGCGCCTGCGCGCGGCGCGAGGGCGGCTACACCTGCGTCTGCCGGCCGCGCTTCACAGGTGAGCGAGAGCCGAGAGCCGGGGCTTCACAGGCGAGCAGGGCGTGGGGGCGGGGTCCAGACCAGAGCTGGGGGTACAGGCAGAGGAGCCTGAGGGCAGAACCACAATGCAAGTAAGGACTGGGTATCACTCTTGAGCCAACCTAGTTCCGATTGGGCGCCATGAGGCCGGAAGACTTAGAGCCTGACTCAGAGACAGCCAGGGCCAATGATTAAAGCAAAGGAGCCCCGGCCGTGGGCATGGGCCGGGCCCTGAGGGTCTGTGGACCAGGTGGGACCATGGGAGAGACGGGGCCTTCTTGGGCAGGGGCGGGTGTGGTCGTGACATCCTCTGACCTCGGTTTGACCCTAGGAGAAGACTGCGAATTGGACACAGAGGCCGGACGCTGCGTGCCCGGCGTCTGCCGCAACGGGGGCACCTGTGCCAACGGATCGGACGGTGGCTTCCGCTGCCAGTGCCCAGCGGGCGGCGCCTTCGAGGGCCCGCGCTGCGAGGTGGCAGCGCGCTCCTTCCCACCCAGCTCCTTTGTCATGTTTCGCGGTCTGCGGCAGCGCTTCCACCTCACACTGTCCCTCTCGTAGGTGCCCGCCCCATATCTCTGCGCGCCTCTACGCCCCCCGCGCCCCGCTCTACCTACATGAGTCAGACTCCATTCCTGACTGCCCCTCCTGACTCCCACGGGACACCTGCCAGGGTGTCTCTGAGCATCCCTGCTCCTCATGTTGGCTGCAGTGGCCTCACCTGGCAGGTCTCACCCACTCTCATTACTTCCTCTTACCATCCTCCCCCGTACCAGCCTGGGCGGGCACCCCCCGCCCCCAACCTTTCTGTCAGTGGATGGTGGGTGAGAAGAGGTGTCCCGCTTGTGACCCACCCTGACCACCCCACCCAGGTTCGCAACAGTGCAGCCAAGTGGGCTTCTCTTCTACAACGGGCGCCTGAACGAGAAGCATGACTTCCTGGCCCTGGAGCTGGTGGCTGGGCAAGTGCGGCTCACATATTCCACGGGTGGGTGCCGCCAGGGTGTGGACAGGCAAATGGGTGCATGTGTGGGTGAGACGGGCGCGGGTGCAAGCCCCAAGTCCCCTCGGGTTTGCCTCACTGCACACCTGAACATGCACCTCCACGCCAAACAGACCTCAGTGAGGACCTGGTTCCCGTGGCCATTCCCTGTGGGAAAGTCCATCCGTCCAAGGAGTGTGTGCTTCTCCTATCTGTCCAAAGGCACTCGGTCCAGCCAGTATGGTCACCAGTGTGTGTGTGTTGGGGGCGATCTTAAGCATGCAGGGTCACCTTGGGAGTAGCTGTGCACGACTTGGGGGGGAGGGCAACTTATCAGCTCCAGCCAACCCTCCAAATGCATCCTCCCGACAGGTGAGTCCAACACGGTGGTCAGCCCCACAGTTCCAGGGGGCCTGAGTGACGGGCAGTGGCACACAGTGCATCTGAGATACTACAACAAGGTCGGCATCACCCTTGGCCTGGAAGTATGGGGGGAGCTGGGATGCCAGATTCTGACCCTCAGGGGTCACCCTGGGGTTCCCGCTGAATCATGTGCCTGGGTCTTTAGCCCCGAACAGATGCCCTGGGGGGTGCTCAGGGCCCCTCCAAGGACAAGGTGGCTGTGCTGAGCGTGGATGACTGTGATGTGGCTGTGGCTCTGCAGTTTGGTGCGGAGATTGGCAACTACTCATGTGCGGCTGCCGGCATGCAAACGAGCTCCAAAAAGTGAGGCCCCCAGCCCTGGTCCCCTTGCCCTCTGGCTGCCAAAGCCCCCCTCAACCCTTCATACATCCCACTCCTCACTGCGGCCTGCCAAAGCCCCCATTCTTCCCCCAGCCGCCAGTGTTCCTCTCCCCACTAGGATCCTGAGACCGCACCTCCCCTTCACTTCTCCATCCCCCGCCCCAGGTACCCACACGCCTCACTCAGCTCTTCCACCTTCCCCAGACCATCTGCCCATCATGAGCTCTCCTCTGCATCCCCAGCGGAAGTAAAGCCCCGGCTGCTCGCCCAACCTGGCCTTACCCTCCCTCCTCAACCACCTTACCCTCTGAGTCCTACCCGCTCCGCTTCCTATGGCCCCCAGGAGCAATCCCACCCTGGCTCCAGTCCCATCAATGACCCGGACCTCTGACCCCCAGGTCCCTGGACCTGACGGGACCTTTGCTCCTGGGGGGTGTTCCCAACCTGCCCGAGAACTTCCCCGTGTCCCACAAGGACTTCATCGGCTGCATGCGGGACCTGAACATTGACGGCCGCAGAGTGGACATGGCGGCCTTCGTTGCAAACAATGGCACCATGGCAGGTAGGCCATGTCCCCATTATAGGGAGTGGGGTGGACGGCTACATGGTACAACTTCAAATCTGACCTCACACCCCTGTTTCCTTTGATGACAAGCACGGTCTGGCCTTTAGGGCCCACCTCCTACCAAGTCTACCCCTGAGACAACATGGGATTGAGGTCATGGCCACTTTTGGCCCCTCTGAACCCTTTGTTCTGTCTAGCACTGTGGCCCAACTTCGGGTCTCATATCCTCCATGTGCCTTCCTTTCCTAGGCTGCCAGGCCAAGCTGCACTTCTGTGACTCAAACCCGTGCAAGAACAGCGGCTTCTGCTCAGAGCGCTGGGGTGGCTTCAGCTGCGACTGCCCCGTGGGCTTTGGTGGCAAAGACTGTCGGCTTAGTGAGTGGGAGCATGGGGCAGGAGGGACCTGCAGGGTGAGTTCTGTTCCTGAGGTGGGGCCTCTGACCCTGCTCCTTTTATCCCCTCAGCTATGGCCCATCCTCACCATTTCCATGGCAACGGCACGCTGAGATGGGACTTTGGAAATGACATGGCCGTGTCTGTGCCGTGGTACCTGGGGCTGGCATTTCGGACACGGGCGACGCAGGGGATCCTGATGCAAGTGCAGGCTGGGCCACACAGCACACTCCTCTGTCAGGTGTGTCTGTCCTCCTGACCCCTCCCTAGACCCTCAGCTCTCAATCATTAATGCCACCAGCAACATTCCTATGGGTTCGGGCCTGGTCGCATGGCATATTTCTCTGTGGGTGCACTTACCCTACATGACCCTGCTCTGGACCCTGGTCCTCGGTCCTCTTTCCCACCATGATCTCCTCTGCAGGGGCGAGGCACCAGCATAGCTCTCCTGTGTTACTTGCACCAATCCACGACCTCTGGTCCTGATCTCTGACCCCTAACCCCACTCTCAGCAACACAGAGTCCCTGGGTACAGCGTCCTATGTGCCAGATTTAGCCCTGCTCCTACTGTTCTGACTTCTGACATTCTTGACCTCTGAGCACCCTGATTTTACCTCCTCATACTCCCAGCCCCTGCCTAACTTGGGGCTCTGACCCCAGGGCTATGCCTCTCTACCCACAGCTGGATCGAGGGTTGCTGTCTGTGACGGTGACCAGGGGCTCGGGCCGTGCTGCCCACCTCCTTCTGGACCAGGTGACTGTCAGTGACGGCCGGTGGCACGATCTGAGGCTGGAGTTGCAGGAAGAGCCAGGTGGCCGGCGGGGCCACCATGTCCTCATGGTCTCACTGGACTTTAGCCTCTTCCAGGTCTGACCTCTGACCCTGGGGTAGTCCATTTGAAGTCTTCCAACCAGACCACCTCATCTGATCCCACCTCTAGTCCAGCCCCTCTAAACGCCCTCCCTTGCCCACAGTCTGATGTTCTCTCCCTAGTCTGCCTCCTCATACCCTGCTCTGAGCCCACCCTGCCAGCCAGGCAGGTGCACTGCCAAGCTCTCCTCATGTCAAGGAGGCTGCTCAGATTTCTGGCCTGGTCTTGGAGTATGTCTGCAGCCAGCACTTTGCCTAACTCCTGGAAATCCCTTCTGGTCTCTGCTCTGATCTCCGTAGCTCAAAATCATGAGATTTCAGGGTCTGTTCCGGGTCCAGGAAAGAGCCCAGCTCTCAGCTGAAACCTTCCTGTCATCCAGCCCTCATGCTCCAGCTCCAGCAGGTGTCTGGAAGAGAGCAGCTCACTTCCAGACCATTCCCCTGGGACAAAGGGACAGGCACGGTTGTGCAGTGCTAGGACAGGCCAAGAATGACTCAGGTAGGGCAGGGGTCCATCAGGCCCCCCAACACCCCCAGTGCTGACTGTCCCCCTCCCCAGGACACCGTGGCAGTGGGGAGTGAACTGCAGGGCCTGAAGGTAAAGCGACTTCACGTGGGAGGCCTGCCCCCTGGCAGCGAAGAGGAGGCTCCTCGGGGTCTGGTTGGCTGTATCCAGGTGGGGGTCAGCATGAGAACATGATATTGGGCGTTAGGGTGAGTGGTCACAGACCAGGGGGCCTTGGGACCTGAAAAGCTGCGTTGACGTGAGGGGTGGTGGGGGAAGGGGATGTGCAGGGACCCAGGGCCATTGGAGACAGGCCAAGCCTTTCTGTGCTGTTGGAGGCGAGTCTTGCACAGAGTTTCAAGGGTCCTCGGAGGTCTGTAACAGGGACAGCATAATTAGGGTTCCTGTGCGGAGACTGAATTGGGGTGTTGGGTGAGAGTCCGGTGTTTTTTGGGAGACTGCATGCGACCAGGTGGCTGGCTCTGCAGGTTTTGGGGCTGAGGTGCTTTGACATGGGTCTCACCCCTGGCTGGCTCTGTCTATAGGGAGTATGGCTCGGCTCCACACCTTCGGGGTCCCCGGCCCTGCTTCCCCCCAGCCAGCGAGTGAACGTGGAACCCGGCTGTGTCATGACCGATGCCTGTGCGTCTGGGCCCTGCCCACCCCACGCTGACTGCCGAGACCTCTGGCAGACCTTTTCCTGCAAATGCTGGCCAGGTGGGGCCTAGGGGGCTGGTGTGATCTGGGTGGAACCTGGGGCTCAGGATAAAAACTAAGGGACCTGGAGGGCCTGGAGGAGAGGACTGGACTGAGAGGGACAGCACCTGCTCCTTCCCATGCTCTGTGGCCAGTGTCCTGAGCTCTCTGACCCAACCCGCAGGTTACTATGGCCCAGGCTGTGTGGACGCCTGCCTCTTGAACCCCTGTCAGAACCACGGGTCATGTCGGCGCCTCCCAGGAGCCCCCCATGGCTATATCTGTGACTGTGTAGGTGGCTATTTTGGGCACCACTGTGAGCACAGGTAAGGGGCGGGGGCTGGTGGTGGTAGGGAGAGTCACTGAGCTATCATGGAGGCACTCACCTGGCTGTCCACACCCAGGATGGACCAGCAGTGCCCACGGGGCTGGTGGGGGAGCCCAACCTGTGGCCCCTGCAACTGCGATGTTCACAAGGGCTTCGACCCCAACTGCAACAAGACAAACGGGCAGTGTCACTGCAAGGTGCGCCTGGCCTCTGACCCCTGACCTTTTAACTCTTCCTTCGCCATGTTTTGTGGTTCTTATCTGGCTCGCTGACCTCTGCCCTGACTCAGGCCCTGACCTCTTATCCATCCTGTGACCTAACCGCCATCTCTTGTCCTTGACATCTAACCCCTCCCTTAAGTTTCACTGGAGGCCCAGCCTTCCTCCTGGCCTGTGATCGTTGTTCTCGTGACCTGTTGTTGTCCTTCCTGTCCTTCCTCTCCTTCCTCAAGCTCTGATCTCTGACCTCGGGTCCCCAAATCATTCCCAAACAGGAGTTCCACTACCGACCACGGGGCAGCGACTCATGCCTCCCATGTGATTGCTACCCTGTGGGCTCCACCTCGCGCTCATGTGCACCCCACAGCGGGCAGTGTCCCTGTCGCCCAGGAGCCCTTGGCCGCCAGTGCAACAGCTGCGATAGTCCTTTTGCAGAAGTGACAGCCAGTGGCTGCCGAGGTGAGCAAGCTCCACACACAGAAGGCCGGCTCTGCCATGCTACCTGCCACCAAGGATCATGGCATGCTTGGCTCCTTGGGCAGGGACTCTGGGAGGCTTCTTTGGGGAGTCACTGATACTCAGGGAGCCTCACATTTGCCCCAAGTACTCTGATGACCTGTCACAGAAGCTGAAAGGCCAGCTCCTGTGAAGCCAGTGGGGAAATTGTGAGGGGTGGGACCTGGGGTGGGTGGTGAAGGGACAGTGGGTGTGGCAGTCACTTGCTCCAGCCCCTGGCCATTTGCCTGAGTGCCTCCCTTCTCCCTAGTGCTCTATGATGCCTGCCCCAAGTCCCTGAGATCTGGTGTGTGGTGGCCTCAGACCAAGTTTGGCATCTTGGCCTCTGTGCCTTGTCCTCGGGGGGCCCTAGGTGAGTACCTGGGGGGCAGGTGCATTGTTGAGGGTGGGGGTAGGCCTGTCATTTGATGCTGGAGCCACCTCTTTTCTTGAGTTGGGTGACCTCGTTTCTGCAAAGAGGTGGGAGTGGAGTATGAGTCCATGAGGGCCCCTTCCCACACCTCACTGAGCCTCCATCTGTTTCTCTTGGCTTCTGGGCAGGATTGCGGGGTGCAGGTAAGGGGTACGTGTTTGCTCAGGTGCGCTGCCCCCTCCCACTGCCAAGCTTTTGCAGAACCCTCTTGCTGCCTGAAGTCCCTGCAGACCCCTCCCCACTGCCTGAGGTCTCTAAAAGCTACTCCCAATGGCTCGAAGTCCCTGGAGGCCCCTTCCCTGCTGTCTGAGGACCCTGAGACCCCTCTCCACTTCCTAAGGTCCTTGCAGGCCCCTCCTCAGTTCCTGAGGTCCCTGCAGGCCTTTCCTTACGGCCTGAGGTCACGAACCCCCTCCCCTCTGAGGATGCTACAGACTCCTCCCCACTGCCTGAGGTCCCTGCTGCAGCCTCCCCTTTGCTTGAGGTCCCCGCAGTGGCTGGACAGAGATTGTCTGTGTATGCATGCTCGTGTGCGTGTCCTTCTGTGCCTGTGCACGCATCTGAGTCTGTCTTGCAGGGAGGGGGTCCGGTGTTTAAGTTAATGTCCCTGTTGCTGATGGCTACAAGCTCCCTTATGGCCCAAGTCAATTCTTATGCAACTTCCATCTCAACCACACAGACAATGGAGAGATGGCAGCAAAGTCATCACTGGGGCATTTAAAACTTACGTGAAAACTTCTCTCCCCACCACACTTGGGTCACAAAATACTCCTGGAGAACCTGGTCTGTGTCGGCATGTCTGTGTGTGTGTGTAAGAGAGAGCATTGCTTGTGTATCTGAGTGTCTGTCCTGGTCCACACGTCAATGTGTGTGCAGATGTGAGCACTGGTATGTGTGTGCTTGCCCGGGACCACATGTCTGTGAACCTCTCCTGGCCTATGTGTGTGTGGGTATGTGTGTGTGTGGGCGTGTGCACACATGCGGGTGGGTGCACAGCCCTGCCCCTGTGCTCACCATTATAGTTGGTGGTTCAAAATGGCCCACAGACCCTTCAGGAATTGACTGATAGGCAGCTGGAGCCTGCTGGGGCTGGGGGCTGGGACTGTTCCATCCAGATGTCCAGCCACAGTTGCCTAGTACACTGCTCTCTGCCTCAGAGCTTCCCCTGAGATGTGAGAGGGTTGCTGGGGTCACCTTCTCATTGAAGGTGTCCCGACCCCGAGCCTGACCGGGTCTTGCCTGCCCCAGGTGCTGCTGTACGGCTATGTGACGAGGACCAGGGTTGGCTGGAGCCCGACCTCTTCAACTGTACCTCCCCTGCCTTTCGAGAACTCAATCTGCTGGTGAGACTGCCCAGACCATGCCCTGCACTCAAGATCTGCCTGGCCCCGGCCCCAGCCCTGGCCTCAGCTTCCCCAGGCCTGTGGTAGGCCCCGGACATCATGTCCCAGCCCTGGACATGAGCTTTTCCTGGTTGCCCTTTAACCTGGCCAAACTCTTCCTGTGAGGCTTTTTGAGACAGGCCTAAGGGACCACAGTGACCTCCCCATTTTTGTCCTGGCAGCTGGATGGCCTAGAGCTGAACAAGACAGTACTGGATACCGTGGAGGCCAAGAAGCTGGCTCAGAGGCTACGGGAGGTGACCGGCCACACTGACCACTACTTTAGCCAAGACGTCCGAGTCACTGCCCGCCTGCTGGCCCACCTGTTGGCCTTTGAGAGCCACCAGCAGGGCTTTGGGCTGACAGCCACACAGGATGCTCACTTCAATGAGGTGAGGCTGTGCCCTGTGCTCCCGATGCCCTGGGCCTGGATCCCTGTTCAGGACCTTCCCGACCCCAGGGAAGAGAAGACCTTGGGCTCTCGCTCTCTTTCCTTGTCCTTTTTAGACCCACCCCCTTGCCTGCTGGGGCTCCTCCGGGCACCTGGCCAGACCTCTCAGGCCTGCCCTGTCCCCTCACACATCCTCACCTGGCTGAGCCCACTTTCCTCTCCCTCCTCCCAGAATCTGCTGTGGGCCGGCTCTGCACTGCTTGCTCCGGAGACAGGGGACCTGTGGGCAGCGCTGGGCCGGCGGGCCCCCGGGGCCTCCCCTGGCAGCGCGGGGCTGGTGCAGCATCTGGAGGAGTACGCGGCCACGCTCGCCAGGAACATGGAACTCACGTACCTGAATCCCATGGGGCTGGTGACACCCAACATCAGTATGTGGCGGGTGGGGTGGGGGGGGGGGGGGGGCTGTGAGAGGGCAAGGACTGGAGGTCTGAGGGGCTAGTGATGTCAACCCTGGTGGCAGGAGGCTGGGCCGCCACCCTCAGCGCTCTGCGGCAGCGAGGAGGCTGTGGGGTATGGGACCTGAGTATGGGTGGGGGTAGAAGGGGGCCGGCCCCCCAACATGGGGTGGAGATCCTTGATGGTCTCGCTCTTCTTCCTCCCGGCCAGTGCTCAGCATCGACCGCATGGAGCACCCCAGTCCAACCCGGGGGACCCGTCGCTATCCTCGTTACCACAGCAACCTTTTCCGAGGCCAGGATGCCTGGGATCCTCACACCCATGTGCTGCTGCCTTCCCAGTCCCCACGGCCATCCCCACCTGAAGGTGGGAGCCCTTGGGTGACCCCTGAGCCAGGTCCTATTTCCTGCCCCCGCCAAGTCAGATACCGTGTCATCGCCTTCCTTCCAATTCCCCTTCCCAGACCCCCCGTGAGAGACCCCATGTCCACTGTCCACCCCCACCTGGCCACACCACTCTGTCACCTCACCACAGATGACCTCTCCCGGGCCTAATATTCAGGCTCTTGCCCTGGGAGCCCATGTCCCCTTCGTGGGCTCCTGCTCACCCCATCCCCTAGTTCTGGACCTGCAGGGTTGAGCTCAGAGCTGGGTTTGTGGGTGCTCAGGGTCAGGGGTCACTGACGGTGGCTGCTCCTCTTTCCTTGGCAGTTCTGCCCACAAGCAGCAGCAGCATGGAAAACGCCACTACCTGGAGTGTGGCCCCCCCACCGGCTCCCCTGGAGCCCGAACCTGAGCCCGGGACCTCCATCGTCATCCTTCTCGTTTACCGCACCTTGGGGGGGCTGCTCCCTGCCCAGTTCCAGGCTGAGCGCCGGGGTGCCAGGTACACTGGTGGAGTTACTCCCAGGCCCCTCACCTTGAGCTTCGTGCAAGCTTCTACCCAGCCTCGCAAATGAGCAGGTGCACAGGCATCCAGACTGTCACGCAGGCTCCTCTGCACAGCTCCGTGCTGGCTGGCTTCCACGTCATATGTGTCCCGTGGGGTGGTGCAGAGTGACAGACAGACACAGAGCCATGACGAGGTGTCAGAGAAAAGAGAGATGTAGGAGCCAGGTACAGACAGGCAAACTGGCTGATAGAGACAGGCAAAGATGGGCCAGCTGATGGAGGTCAGGTGGAGTGGCAGGGAGGGCATTTCGAGGGGAATAGTCTGGAGTTGCTTGGGCCTCAACCCCAGTGTGGACAGTGGGTCTGAAACCCCCTGGCTGGAGAAAACCTGCCATTCCTGGAGAACCATGACACCCCGCTAGGCCATGGACCCCTGGTTTTGAAGCAGCTCAGCAGAGGTTCTAAGAAACAGCATCCCTCAGGGGCATCCTAGACCGTGGCTCGGCCGTGGCCAGTGGCATGGACAGTGAGGCGGGCAGTCAGAGCCTGGGGAGTTCCGCAGTGTCCAAACCCAGGTGTGGTGTCTCCTCAGGCTTCCCCAGAACCCTGTTATGAACTCCCCAGTGGTCAGCGTGGCTGTATTTCATGGACGCAACTTCCTAAGGGGTGTCTTGGAGTCCCCGATCAGCCTTGAGTTCCGCCTGCTGCAGACGGCGAATCGGAGCAAGGCGATCTGCGTGCAGTGGGACCCACCTGGCCCGTGAGGACCTCCACTCAGGAAACCCTCAGCACCCCCGTTAGCCCCTGGGAGGCCCAGCCAGCCCCTGGGGCCCCACTAGTGCCCCTGTGCACCCAGGCCCATGAGGAATGCTGCTCCCCAACTCCAGCACCCTCAGCCTATCCCACCACCTCTCACAAACCCCCACCTGGCGATGGGGCACTCCTCATGGCCGACGGTAGATCTAACTGCCCTGTGGCTGCAGGGCGGACCAGCATGGCATGTGGACAGCACGGGACTGCGAGCTGGTGCACAGGAACGGGTCCCACGCACGGTGTCGCTGCAGCCGAACAGGCACCTTTGGGGTCCTCATGGATGCCTCCCCCCGTGAGGTGGGGCTGTGGTTCAGGGTCTGGGAGGGTCAAAGAGCGGGGATGCCCAACACCCCAGCCACAATCCCTGTCCCCACAGCGGCTAGAGGGCGACCTAGAGCTGCTGGCTGTGTTCACCCACGTGGTCATGGCCCTGTCTGTGGCCGCGCTACTGCTGACCGTGGCCGTCCTGCTGAGCCTTCGCAGCCTCAAATCCAACATGCGTGGGATCCATGCAAACGTGGCAGCAGCCCTGGGGGTGGCAGAGCTCCTCTTCCTGCTGGGGATCCACAGGACCCAAAACCAGGTGCAGGGGCAGGGTCTGGGGACCTGTGTCCTGATAAGCTCACACAGCCCAGGAAGGCCTGGGGCCAGATCTCAGGGGCAGGGGTCAGGGCTGCTCTGGTCGGGGCTGGGGTTTGGGGCAGGATATGGGGTAAAATGCTGTGGTTCAGGGGTAAGATGCTGTGGTTCGGGGGTCAGAGGTGGGAAGCAGATGCCCGGGGTGGGGGGCTCTGAGGCGTGGGAGGCAGGCGAGGTCCTGACGCCCCACCCCCTGCCCCCCGCCCTGCCTTCAGCTGCTGTGCACTGCGGTCGCCATCCTCCTGCACTACTTCTCCCTCAGCACCTTCGCGTGGCTCCAGGTGCAGGCGCTGCACCTGTACCGCATGCGGGTCGAGCCTCGCAACGTGGACCGCGGCGCCATGCGCTTCTACCATGCCCTGGGCTGGGGCGTCCCTGCCGTGCTGCTGGGTGAGGGCCCTGCTCGCTGGCCCGTCCAGGCTGTGACCCCTGACCTGTGTCCAGCACATGGCCCGCCCCCTGCCCCCACCCCCAGTCCTGGTCACGACCCCGGCCTCGGCGCCCCCGTGCCTTCTACCCCAGGAGGAGCCTGCTCTGCTCTCAGCCCCGCTCCCCTCGAGAACACACCCCTTCTGTCCCGCCCCTTCTCCCCGCCAGGCCTTGCTGTCGGCCTGGATCCTGAAGGCTATGGGAACCCCGACTTCTGCTGGATCTCGGTCCACGAACCCCTCATCTGGAGCTTTGCAGGCCCTGTCGTCCTTGTCATCGTGGTGAGTGCCCTGCTCTAGGTGCCACCTGTGTGCTCCCCTTGGAGGGGGCAGGGGACCCTGCAGCAGGTGTGGTGGTATCAGCGGAGGGGTGCCAGGTGGCGGGCCGCAGGCTTCCTGGGATTGGCCTCTACTGCTGTCCCCCACTCAGCTGGCACGGAGATGGAGGCTGGGTCGGAGATGGCTCTCCCTGCCTCTGCCTCCCTCTCTCCGTCCCTCCCTGGCTTCCTATCCCTGACTTTGATGCTATGATTCTAAGCTCCTTTGTTTCTCATCTCTGTGCTGTGTGTGTGTTTCTCTGGTTCTGCCTCTCTCGTCTCTGTCCCTCACCATCTCTATCTTTCTCTGCCCTGCCCCGACTCCACATGTCCGGCCGGGGGTCCAGATGACCGGGAGCATATTTCTCCTTGCTGCCCGCACATCCTGCTCCACGGGGCAGAGGGAGGCCAAGAAGAACTCTGTGCTGTGAGTTGGCTGTCGGGGGGACGTAGGGGATTCTCACCCCTCCTGGGTGGGGTCTGAGGTCCGCAGAGCATCCCTGGTGCAGGCTGGGCTCCAGATTCTGGGTAGGGGGAGGAAATTACGTCTGCCCTGGCCCGTGGTCCCTCTCTGGTGCCCTTGCCATACTCTGGCCCCACACGTGCTTCTGCCCGGCCGTCTCCCCAGAGTCTCCCATGGCCTGGGTGGCTCACTTTGCCCTCTGCTCGTGTCCCCGCCTGTCTTCCATGTTCTCTTTCGTGCCCCACTTCCTGTGTTTTCCCCATGTCCCCTCAGGGCTCTCTGAGTACCTGGTTCTTTCTGTGACCTCCATGTCCCTGTGTGTCCTTCTGTGTCCCCTGCATGAGCCCCGCGTGACTCTCGCGTGTCCTGTGTCCTCCCACGTTCCCGCGGCAGGACCCTTCGTAGCTCCTTTCTGCTCCTTCTGCTGGTCAGTGCCTCCTGGCTCTTCGGCCTCCTAGCAGTCAACCACAGCGTGCTGGCCTTCCACTACCTGCATGCCGGATTCTGTGGGCTCCAGGTAATGCTGGCGTCCCTCCCTCGCCCTGGACCAGATGGGGCTTCAGCAGGGGGGGTCCAGCCCCAGGTAGGGCATTGGCCCCAGGCCTGGGGCTGATTCTTCCTGGTGACTAACACCAGGCTGGGTGCTGGTCCTGGACTGACCTTTCACCCACACCAAGGCTCCTGGCCACTTGCTGGCCGACATTGACCTTCACTGACTCCAGTCATCATGCCATCTGACCTCTCACTGCCTTGGCTGACTTTCTCTAACTCCCTTGCGAGGTCCCTGACTGACCCCTGGTGGCCCCGCTCTGACCTTCTCTGACTCATTTCCAATCTCTCTCTGACCCTTGCTGACCTGCAGGGCCTGGCGGTGCTACTGCTCTTCTGTGTCCTGAATGCAGATGCTCGGGCCGCCTGGACACCAGCCTGTCTGGCCAGGAAGGCAGCGCCCGAAGAGGCCAGGCCAGCACCTGGGACGGTGAGGGGCTCTCAGGACTGGGGAGTCGGCGGGGGGTCTCTGGGAGGCCAGGGTTTGCGGCTTCTCCAGGGCTGGCTCACACTCTGCCCCCCACCCCCCAGGGACCTGGGGCTTGTAACAACACGACCCTCTTCGAGGAGAGCGGCCTCATCCGCATCACTCTGGGTGCCTCCACTGTCTCCTCTGTGAGCAGCGCCCGCTCTGGCCGGACCCAGGACCACGATAGCCAGCGGGGCCGCGGCTGCCTCAGGTGACCAGAGGGGCCTCCTCGTGCTGGGGACCCACGGCTCAGATCAGCCCCACTTTGCCAGGGGTGGGCGTTACCAGGTCCCATCTTGGCCATCTGCTGCTGCCTCTGCCCCCGATGCCTCACTCCTGGGATGCCTCCAGAGCCATTCCACATGCGTGTGCAGACACCCCAGCCTCCAAAGCACCCCCTCATATCCTCTTTGATGGGTGGGGTGGGGGGGCTCCTGCATTTCCAGGGACAATGTCCTGGTTCGACATGGCTCGGCTGCTGACCACACTGACCACAGCCTCCAGGCTCACACTGGCCCCACTGACCTGGACGTGGCCATGTTCCATCGAGATGCCGGTGGAGGTAGGGGCCTGGGTCAGGGAGGAGGGAAGCAGAGGATCTCTCCCCAATTCTCTTTCCTGCCCCAAACCAGGAGCAGAAGCTGGGGTGGGCTCCCCGCTGGGTCACTGCCCTTCTGTTCCTATCCCTGCTCAAGCTCTCCCTAGGTCCCCAGTCCCAGCCCCGTCTCTGTAGCCACCCTCAAGACTCCCCAAGCCCCTCGCCTCCCCAAGCCACTGCTAGGCCTTCCTCCTTCTGACCTTCCTGCCTCCAGGTGCAGACTCCGACTCCGACAGTGACCTGTCCTTGGAGGAGGAGAGAAGTCTGTCCATCCCATCCTCAGAAAGTGAGGACAATGGCCGGACACGGGGCCGTTTCCAGCGTCCACTCCGCCGAGCAGCCCAGAGTGAGAGGCTCCTCACCCACCCCAAAGGTGATGGGGCTCTCTGATCCCACAGCTGACCAAGAGACACCCCATGTTCCACTTGGGTGTGACCCAGGGACCCTGCTACTCCCTGAGGATTCCTGGGACCAACCTGTTAGGAACCTGGGGTCATCCCTGGGCCCCTGGGCCCCTCTCCCCCTCCAGCCTTTCAGCAGTGTTCTGCTGGCTAGAGACCCAACAACAGTCTGAGAACAGAAGAACAAGGTTGGGGATGTTGTAGGGTGACACGTCACCCCTCCAGCCCCTGGTCTTCCCTGAGGGTTGGGGTTCCACTCTCGGCCATCAGGTTGCCCCTCCGCCAATCCAGTCAAGAGTAGCGGCTTATCAGTAAGTCCCTCCCGGATGGTTCCATTGATCTCTGAGAGACATCTCTTGTCCTACCCGTACCCAGAATAGCCAGGGTCTCAGGAGTTGTTAGGGCCAGGAGGTCACTGAGTCTGGATCATAGGGGTCAATCTAGAGGCTTCTGTAACCAGCCCTGGCTCCACAGATGTGGATGGCAATGACCTCCTGTCCTACTGGCCAGCCCTGGGGGAATGCGAGGCTGCCCCCTGTGCTCTGCAGACCTGGGGCTCCGAAAGGCGCCTGGGGCTGGACACCAGCAAGGAAGCAGCCAGCGACAACCAGCCGGACCTGGCCCTGACCAGTGGAGACGAAACCTCCCTGGGCCAGGCCCAGCGCCAGAGGAAAGGTATCCTTGACCTTGGCTTGCACTTCAGGGACCCCAGGGACCACCCCTGTCCTGACCCAGGGGATTTCATCCTCCTAATCCCAAATTGCTTCGCAGGGGTCCTGAGAGCACCTCCAGCTCTGACCTGGGGGGTTTCTGCTCCTCCACCCTGCCTCACAGTCCCCAGAGACTGCCCCACCCTGACCTGGGAATAGCCTGCCCCGTACCCTGGTCTGCACGACAGAAACCCTAGGGGCCACTCCTGCCCCAATCAAGGGGATTCCTCCCCCTCCCCCAACCCCAGTCTGCTCTGTGGGGACCCTAGCAGCTTCTGCACCCCAGACATCAGAACTCCTGCTCTACCCTGGGGGGTTTGAGCTTTACAGGGACACCAAGGGGTTGTCCCTGTTCCAACTCAAGGGGATTCCTGCCCTTTGACCCTGACCAGGACCTGGGGCTGCCCCTCCTCTGACCTCAGGGGGAGGCATGTCCCTACCCCCGTGCATGGGGACTGCCCTCTCCTGACCCAAGGGGTTCCTGTCTCGCTACTCTGTCCCATGCTGCCTCTCTGGAATTCTCAGGAGCTGCCGCTGCCCCTCCCCAAGGGCTTTCTGCCCCCAATCTTGTGTCACAAGGATCCCAGGGCTTCTGTGTTCCTAGACCCAGGGAGTTCTATCCCCAGCCCATACACACCCTGTCACCCGTTTCGTTTCCCCACAGGCATCCTGAAGAACCGACTGCAGTGCCCACTGGTGCCACAGACCCGAGGTGCCCCTGAGTTGTCCTGGTGCCGTGCCGCCACCTTGGGCCACCGTGCTGTGCCAGCTGCTTCCTATGGTCGCATCTATGCTGGAGCCGGCACAGGCAGCCTTTCACAGCCAGCCAGCCGCTACTCCTCCCGTGAACAGCTGGACCTGCTTCTGCGGCGGCAGCTGAGCCGTGAGCGACTGGAGGAGGCTCCTGCCCCTGTTCTGCATCCCCTCAGTCGGCCAGGCTCCCAGGAACGCCTGGATGCTGTGCCAGGCCGCCTGGAGGCCAGGGATCGGGGCAGCACCCTCCCACGGAGGCAGCCGCCCAGGGACTACCCTGGCGCCGTGGCCGGCCGCTTCAGGTCACGAGACGCGCTGGACCTAGGGGCACCCTGCGAGTGGTTGAGCACACTACCCCCACCCCGCGGTGTGCAGGACCTGAACCTACAGCCCCCACCTCTGCCCCTGTCTCCCCAGCGGCAACTCTCAAGGGACCCCCTTTTGCCATCCCGGCCCCTGGACTCCCTGTCTAGGAGATCGAACTCAGGGGATCAGCTGGACCCCATGCCTAGCCGACACCCCTCAAGAGAAGGCCTCGGGCCATCCCCGCAGCTGCTCAGAGTTCGGGAGGACCCGGCCAGCGGCCCCAGCCACGGCCCCTCCACGGAGCAGCTGGACATCCTCTCCTCTATCCTCGCCTCCTTCAACTCCTCAGCTCTCTCCTCCTCCGTGCAGTCCTCCAGCACGCCCTCAGGCCCTCACACCACTGCCACGCCTTCTGCCACAGCCTCTGCGCTCGGGCCCTCCACGCCACGCTCCGCCACGTCCCACAGCATCTCGGAGCTGTCGCCAGACTCAGAGTAAGCGGAGTCCGTCACCTGCTCACAGCCTCATCAGCTTAGGGCCACCTCCTGTACACCCTGCCCTGCGTTCTGCCACAGAATAGGGTGTACGTTAGCCGACAGTGGGGGCTCCCCGAGTCTCAGCACAACAAGCGGGCCACAGGCTGAGGGCAGAAGTCTGGCAGGGAGTAGGGCTGTGATGAACAGGGACTTGCTGCCTGTATGATTGGGGCCAGCCACCGTCCCCTGCACTTCCCCGGGCTAAGAAGGAGAGATAGGTACCTTTCAAAAGGGCTTAAGCCAGTGGAGTGTGGGGTGGCAGGGTGGGCAGGAGCCAGTGGGAGGGGCAGGGAGGAGAGGAGGGATCTTCTGG
This sequence comes from Pteropus alecto, assembly GCF_000325575.1. NCBI lineage: Eukaryota > Metazoa > Chordata > Mammalia > Chiroptera > Pteropodidae > Pteropus > Pteropus alecto. Next base: position 232,508 of record NW_006434366.1, on the reverse strand, counting down.
GGAGGCTGTGCTTAGGGGGTCCGTATGGGGTTAATTAAGGAGGGGTTGGAGGTAGTGCCAGGATACGGGTGCCTTTTATGCCAGGCTGAAGAGCTAACTTTTTTGGTAAATCATTCATTACTTAGCAGGTCAGTATTAAGTCCGTCCCACCTTCGGGCACTATGGTGCAGGGGTGGGGGGTGCGCACAGGAATTGAGGTGCGACCTGGTGCGTCTCAGGTGCCTGTGGGGCATCTGTGGGGTAGGGGGTGGTAGACGTACCTGGCAAACAGCTGGATACACAGGAGTCGGAGAGGGAGTGGGGAGGAACCAGGAGTTGCCCTGCCTTCGGAAGCCAAACGGAGAGCGGCTTTTCAAGGAGGAACAGCTAGGTCAGGCTCTGTGGAGGTCTGTGGGATGAGAAGGCTTTGGGGGGCAGGGGACCCTGGGAGCAGGGCAGGAGACCAACAGAATCTGAGCAGAGTTGGGGAAGGAGAAAGGAGAGAGGGGCAAGCGATTTGGGGGGCCTGGTGCTCAGGGCTCTGGAAGGATGCTGGGGGTAGGGATAAGAGGGAGCCGTGAGCACAACCTGGGGCCTCCTGCAGCCTAGCCTTGGGGTTTGGTTGTTGGGGGCAGGTAGTGGACAGGGGGACTGAGCAGGGCTTCAGGCTCTGGAGTCACATTTGACTTCTCTGAGCCTCATTTTCATCATCTGCAAAATGTGTCTGTAGTAACAAACTGTCAAGTGCTCAACATAGTATCTGTACGTAGTAGGTGCTTGCTCAGTGCTTATAGACATAGGTGGCTCACCAGGGGGCCTTGCTGATGCCTTTGGGGGTCCCGAATGGGTGAAAGGATCAGAGAACCCCGAAATGGGCATAAGGGGGGTGGGGACTGAGAGGCAAAGGTGATGGGGGAGGTGAGGGGAGTCCAGAGCCACCTGACTCAGAGTCCTCTCAGCAACCACCTTCAATGTCCGCATTCAACTCTGCAGAGTTCCCAGAAGTGAGGGTCATTCCTGAGAGGCAGACGGACAAGCTGAGGAACAGCCGAGGGCGATGGAGGATTGGGGCAAATGGAAGAAACTCCAGGAGTCGGGGGCTGATCCCGAGGCAGCCCTTGGCTCTGCCTGTTGCTGCAGTGCTGAGGTTCTATGCTCGTCTGTGAGCGTGTGAGCATGCGTGTAACAGGTGTGCGGGGCGAGGAACTGAAGGGAGGACTTTTATACGTTTTGTACCTTTGTAACCAGAGAGATATGCTTATGTTATTTTTCAGCTTTCTGTCGCCTGGGGTTTTGAGGCTGGGCTGGGAGGGGGGGGGGGCCGAGGGCGATGGAGGATTGGGGCAAATGGAAGAAACTCCAGGAGTCGGGGGCTGATCCCGAGGCAGCCCTTGGCTCTGCCTGTTGCTGCAGTGCTGAGGTTCTATGCTCGTCTGTGAGCGTGTGAGCATGCGTGTAACAGGTGTGCGGGGCGAGGAACTGAAGGGAGGACTTTTATACGTTTTGTACCTTTGTAACCAGAGAGATATGCTTATGTTATTTTTCAGCTTTCTGTCGCCTGGGGTTTTGAGGCTGGGCTGGGAGAGGGAGGGGACAGAGGGAAAGCGGTACAGAGTTTGGCCCCATTCGGGTCCCTGGCAAACCATATGCTCTTTTCTATCATCTTACTGGGGCGGATTCAGGCAAATGCCCCCTCGCCCCCAGGTCGATCTGCATATTGTCAGGGCCCAAAGTACAGAATTGATCTTTGCTTTTTCTCGGATGCCCCGAGGGCCAAACTTCTGGGACTGAGGGTTGGTCTTGGAAATAGGGGTCCTCCGACCGCCTCACAGGGGATCGCTCAGGCCGCCCCTCCCTGTGGATGTTTATTATGTGGAGTCCCTGCCACTTACTGCCTTATGACCTAGGACTGATGCTGTGGGCACTGGTGGAGCAGCAGATGTCATGTTTACAGAGCAAGGCTTCCCTTTCTCCCATGGGGAAGGGCTCAGGCCTCTAATCAGACATTCCTGCAGAAGGTGGACCCACGGGTCTCTTTATTCAGCCCCAGCCCCTGCTGTGAGCAAAAGTTGTCTGTGGTGCCATTTGATTCCCTGACACTGCCCCTGGCTAGACTTTATTCCAAAGCCTGGGGTAGGAGGGCGAGCAAAGGGAGCAGAAAAGAGGGAACTAAAGACACAGAATGTAGGGGCCACTGCCTCCGATGAGTACAGGAACCTCCCTGGCCCTACATACCTGGGCTGCAGGAAGCGACACAGCTCCACCCTCCTTTATTCCCTTCTAAAGGGAAAAATGACTGTTAGGACCCTGTTCACAAAACTCTCACTTTTATTACTTCATCTGATGTCCGGAACTGGGGACTTTTAAATTTTGTTACTTTGTTTACAGGTCAAGATTTAAAACATTTTAAAACTTTGTTTACAACTTAAAACTTTGAACTTTTACACTTTGTTTACAGTTAAGAATGTTTTTTTCTCCCCCCCCCCTTGTTTACAAAGTGAAAGGTAGAGAAAGTGGGAAAGGGGCTTCGAGGACCCGTCTGTGAGGACCCTGGACCTTGGCCATATGGAGGGGTCTCTAACCCCTAGCTCTTCCAGGCCAAAGGTCATTCCTGAGTCCCCTGCTGAATAGCAGGCCCCAAAAGCCTGGAGAGTAGGCATCCTCTGACCACTGCGAACAGTAGTGGTGGAGGGTTGTGGGGGGCTGGGGTTCTGTGCAGACACCCTCTCCTCCTACGCATACTCTTAGGAGGCAGTTTCCAAGGAGATTGAGTTCTACTTCACTGACTGGTGCCAAATCCCACCAGCCAGGACCCCAGCTCTCCTTACCCAGAATGACCCCAGCCCTGGAAGGGTTGAGGGGTCCACTGTAGGGAGAGGGGGTTGTCCTTGCTATGTCCTAGGTTCTGTAGATGCCCCTCTCTGGAGGTCGCCCCCTCCAGCCCCGTGGCCCCTTTTCCTGTCTGTGTAAATTGTTCCGTGAAGCCGCGCTCTGTTTTGGGAATAAACTTCTATAGAAAATGGTTATTGACTCTTTCTGTTTGGTCAGGTAGGACGGTGGCCAGGCTGACCTTTGGGAGAAATCCGAGCACTGTCCCCCCTCCTCCCCCCCGGGGGGGAATATTCAGCTATTTTTAGCTTATTTCATTGGAGATTTGGACCAGGTTGCTACCTCTTTCACCCTGAATTCTGACCTGTCACCTTGTGATTGGGGCCTGAAGTACAAGTGCAGGTTCTGGGAGTAAGGTCTCCAGGGAAACCCCCTCCCTTGTCAAGGCAACAGGATGATTTCCTAAGTTTTCAGGGCCTGCAGTCTTGCATTTGCCCTGGCATTTACCCTGACCAGGGGTCAAACCAACCCTGGGAACTGTCCTTGCTAACCCTTCAGCCCACTTACAACAGCACTGACTCCTACCAGCCTCTCGACCTTGGAGCCAGCAGCGACGTCGCGTTCCTCCACGGCCGGGCTGAGGGAGAAACTTTGGGCAAGATGCCTGGGCTGTGCCATGTGAGGTGGAGGGGAACTTCAGCCTCATTTCAAGGTCTGGGTGTCCAGAGTCGAAGGGAGGCTTGGGCACCTATGGCCTCAGTGTCATGCCTGGAAAAAGCCTGAGGGTGGCGCCCTCAGAGGGGATGGCCCCTTGGATCCGAATACCCGCCGAAGGGAGAGCTAAAGCTCTGGTCCCTAGCCGCTCCCCCAAGCATCCTGTCACCTTGAGGATTTCCCCTTCCCATCCCATGGGGACCCTCCGCAAGAAGTCAGGACCTGGTATCAGGCCCGTTCCACTCAGGGACCTGGAGCCGCGGGTCCGAGTTCTGTAGTTCCACCCGGCACAGACAGGAAGTCTGGGCGAGCCACGTTGTGGGGTAGGAGCCAGGCAGCAGGAGACGAAGGGGTTAAATCTTTCTCCTTCGGGCTCACCCCGCCCGCAGAACGGCACTTAGGCCCCGCCCAGGCAAGCTGATTGGCCTAAGCCTTCCCAGTTCTGCCCGGGGATTGGCCCTTGGGTGCGCGCCGCAGGTCCTGCCCCCGTTCCAGCCCCGCCTTTCGGCCCGTAGCGGCCTCGGGCCCGAGCTGTTAGAGAGCTGGCTGCACCTGGCAGCTTTCCAGCCATGGGGCTGTCAGAAGCGTCCCGGTGAGTGCAGGGCGCAGCCCCGGTTCTCCGTATCCGCGTGCGTGTCCGCGAGGCGCGGGCCGCCCCATGGCCCCCACGCAGGCGCCGGCTTGGGTTACCTCGGAAGGGTACCGCCAAATCGGGAGCAGCCATTTCATGTCTGCAACGCCTCGGTTTACCTCTTTGCCAATTTTCTGCTGGCGGCTGCCCAGCTGCAGCGAGGGATAGGGGCGGGAGCCCGCGCAACAGGGACCCGGCCGCGTGCAGAGGAGCCCTGGCCCAGGAGGTGCGCTGGAGGGCGCGCCGGTGTCGGGAGGTCGCTGCAAGAGAGTCCACATCGCGGGCCTGAGTCCACGCAGCCTTTCTACTGATCTGCGAACGAGCGCTTGGGTGCTCTGGCCGGGGTGCTCTACCAGAGGGAGGGGCCAAGGCTCTAGGCCCCGCCCCCCAGGCTCGAGTTCTGCGGAGGGGTGGGGTGGGGAAGTCCTTTTAGAAGACCTTAGTGACTCAAGGAGGAGTGGCGAGGGGGCTCAAAGATCTCTGAGACAGCAATGAGAAGTCTCTGGGGTTTTCTCTGTACCCACGCCACTTCCTCCTCCAACCGGGACACCCAGTTTAGAAGCCTTTGCCAGGTGAGTTCCTGCACGTTGGGTGGGATCCTCCCCCTAGGTCAGAGCTGCCTACAGAGCAGAACTTTCCTGACAGGTGAAAGCTTTCTCAGCAGGGGAGAGCTTTCCTCCAGGTAAGATGCCCCCGCTGAGATCCATTCCCAGGTGAGAGCTTTCTCCCATTCCAGGTGGGAGCCTCCCCCAGGTCAGAGCTTCCCTTGGGTGAGTACCCTCCAGAGCAGAACTTTCCTGGCAGGTGAAAACTTCCAGCCAGGTAAAAGCTCCCCCTTCCAAGAGCTCTTATTCCCAAGTGAGATCTATTTCCAGGACAGCTTCCCTCCAAGGTGAGAGCTTCCCCCAGGTAAGAACTCCTTCCCCACAGATCTCCTATTCCCGAGTAAGATCATACCCCCTCTTAGGTGGGAGCCTCTGGGCAGATCAGAGATTCTCCCCAGGACAGAACTTACCTGGCTGGTGAAAACTTTCCTGTCAGGTGAGATCTCCTATTCCAAAGTGAGGTCCCTTTCTCTCCAGGTGAGAGCCACCCGCTGGCTTTCTCAGATTAGGCCGAGTTTCTCTGCAACCTGGACCCTGGGGCTGGAGGACCAGGCGCAATCTTAGCCCCAGTACTTTCCTTCCTTGAGAGGGGAAGGTCTCATCTGAAGAGAAGTATACCTGAAGAACTGGCCCCCTGCTTTGCTGGATCCCTTCCTCGCATGTGCTCTCAGCCAGCCAGCACTGGGTTCATGGGCAGCTGGATAAGGACTCAGAGACTGGACAGGAACTGGCTGGGGGAGAGCAAGAGGCTTGGGGCCGGAAGCTGGGAGGGGCAGTCAGCCTGGGACCTGGACTGGTAGAACGCTCAAGGCCGAGCAGCCACACCTGGGCTGGAGGTATGGCCTGTGCTCATCCTGCTGTCTCTTCGTGAGAGACTTTGGCCCAGCAAGAGGCTTTCACTAGCCAAAGTTCAGGTCCTGCCCCGGCCTGGGTGGAGCCTGGGGCTCACAAGGGCCAGCTGGGAGCTGGACCTACCCAGATCTTGGGGCCTAAAACAGTCAGGTGAATGACTCTTGTCTGAGGTGGAGGTGTAGGGGAAGGTGGGCCGGGGGTGCCCTCACTGTGTCTCTGGTCTCGCCACCCCAGACCACGGGACACACACATACTGCTGGCCACAACAGAGGCGATGGAGCTGAGGAGGCGAGACTACCATGTGGAGCGGCCACTGCTGAA
>NW_006434366.1:222994-226391 GCF_000325575.1 Pteropus alecto | reverse complement strand
CCTCCCGGTTCTGGCCTGGCTCCCCCAGTATCCCGTGCGAGACTGGCTCCTGGGTGACCTGTTGTCTGGCCTGAGTGTGGCCATTATGCAGCTACCACAGGGTGAGCCACCCCTGATTCAGAAGCTGTACCCTCAGCCTTTGGGTGGTGACCCCGACCCTGGTCTTGAAGCGCCCCCCTCCGCCACCCCCACCCCCCAAAAAAAACCTGAAGCCATGACTCCTGCCCCTGGAAATATGGCCCATGACCTAGGGCTGGGATTCTCTCATCCTTTCAAGGCCTGGCCTACGCCCTCCTGGCTGGACTGCCCCCCGTGTTTGGCCTCTACAGCTCCTTCTACCCTGTCTTTGTCTACTTCCTGTTCGGCACTTCCCGACACATCTCTGTGGGTGAGTGGAGCCAGACCTGGCTTTGCAGGAGGATGCTCCCATCCCCCATGGAGGACAGGGTGAGGGAGGGCTGAGCAGGGCAAGGGAACTTAAGGAAGAGGGCAGCCTTGGTGCTGGGCCACCGAGAGACGGGCCCAAGTGTCCTTCCCAAGCAGGGCTAGGCCTCTGAGCAAGGGGCCACAGGTTCAGCTTACCTAGAGGCCCTGGCTCAGGAGGGCATGGGTGGGTGAAGCAACTCGAGGGGCCCAGGACTTGGCAGAGGCCTGATAGGAAGGCAGGCCATGCCCCCTTGTCCGTTCCAACTTCCTGAGCCAATGGGCACGGACGGGCGGGCGGGGTAGACGATGTGGGGCCAGCATTCCTAGACACCCTCCCCCTAGCTCAGGGTTTCTACCTGACCACCCACCGCCTCTATGGCATGGCATGGTCTGAGGATTTTAGTCTAGAAATGGACATCTCCTGGCCTCTTCCTTAAGACCAGGGCTCCAGGGTAGGGCAGTGTCCTCTCTCCCTCACACACGCCCTGACCGGTCCCCTGCAGGCACCTTTGCTGTCATGTCCATGATGGTGGGCAGTGTGACAGAATCCCTGGCCCCAGATGAGGCCTTCCTGCAGACCTCGAACTCCACAGTCGATCAGGTGGCCAGAGACGCCACCCGCGTGCAGCTGGCCTCCACGCTCAGTGTCCTGGTCGGCCTCTTCCAGGTGCGGAGCTCCCGCCCAACCACCAAACCCACTCCTACCCCGTCCGCCAGTTCCCCTGAGTGACCATCACCGTCCTCCCCCTCATCGCATGCCCCTCTGATCCCACCTGCCCTGGGCTCTGCTCCAGCCACCCCTAGGACCCCCGTCTTCTCTGACTGCCCCTGGCCACCCCACAGGTGGGGCTGGGCCTGGTCCACTTCGGCTTCGTGGTCACCTATCTGTCAGAGCCTCTGGTCCGCGGCTATACCACAGCCGCGTCTATACAAGTCTTCGTCTCGCAGCTCAAGTATGTGTTTGGCCTCCGTCTGAGCAACTTCTCTGGGCCACTGTCGCTCATCTATGTGAGTGAGGGTGGGAGGAGGGACGGGGGGGTGTGCCTCATGACCTTGAGTGCTGGCCGTGACCCTGCCTCCCCTCAGACAGTGCTGGAGGTCTGCCAGAAGCTGCCCCAGGCCGTGGTGGGCACTGTGGTCACTGCAATCGTGGCAGGGGTGGTGCTCGTGCTGGTGAAGCTGTTGAATGGCAAGCTGCAGCGACATCTGCCCATTCCAATCCCCGGAGAACTGCTCACGGTTCGGAGTTTGGGGGGCAGGGGAGAGGGGCAAGTGAGGCTATATCCCAGTGGGCATCCCCCAGGTATTGAAACACTAGCTGGAGTGGGCACTGGCGAGAGCTCCTGGGGATGGGGGACCTGCTGTTGGCATCTTCCTGCCCCTGACAGCATCTTCTCTTTCCCCAAACGGCGATGTCTGTCTCTCACCCTATCACCAACTCCCCCCAAGCCCCTCCGCAGGTTTCGCTCCAGGCCTCCCCTTCATCCCCACTGACAGCGATGCCAGCACTTCCCTCTCCTGACTCTGTCCTCTCCCCCCAGCTCATCGGGGCCACGGGCATCTCCTATGGCGTGGGCCTGAAGCACAGATTCGGGGTGGATGTCGTGGGCAACATCCCTGCAGGGTGCGGCCCTGGAGGTCAGGGAGGGCTGGGCGGCCAAAGCCTACTCCTTCCTTTGGCCTCACAGCTGTCCCTCATAGGCTGGTACCCCCAGTGGCCCCCAACCTCCAGCTGTTCGTGAAGCTCGTGGGAAATGCCTTCGCCATCGCCATAGTTGGCTTTGCCATTGCCATCTCTCTGGGGAAGATCTTTGGCCTGAGGCATGGCTACCGGGTGGACAGCAACCAGGTCTGGGGGAAGGGGCAGGGGACACGTGGGGTCAACCTGGTGTACAATAGACTCCAGGGCCTGGGGGGTTGCAGTATCAGGTGGGACTCACGGGGACAACAGACAGATGTGCTGGGACCATGGGGGGAACTGAGGGTGGGAAAGCAGGCAGGTCTTTGGGGGCTACTGAAGAGGGATGGAGGTTGGGGACGTGTAGGGCCTAGACACAGCAGCACAGTGACCAGGCATTGCCCGTGAAGTCACCTTACATCTGCACTCCTCCCTCCAGGAGCTGGTGGCCCTCGGCCTCAGTAACCTCATCGGGGGCATCTTCCGGTGCTTCCCCGTGAGCTGCTCCATGTCTCGGAGCCTCGTACAGGAGAGCACAGGGGGCAACACACAGGTGAGCTTCAGGTGTGGGTGGGGTTGTGCATCTGTGCACAACTGCTTTGCCTGGGTGACCCCTCCCCACCCACACTCACCCCACCTACTGCTCACTCCTACCCCACAGGTGGCTGGAGCCATCTCCTCCCTCTTCATTCTCATCATCATCGTCAAACTTGGGGAACTCTTCCAAGACCTGCCCAAGGTGAGCCCCCCACCCCAACCCCCGCCCATCCAGGCTTGAGGGCCTTGGCCAGGGTCTCAGATCAGTCTGCGAGGCCCCAGATGAGGGGCAGGGAACCAGGTCATGCCGTTTTTCAAGGTTGAGATCTTTGCGGTGAGGTTTGGAGCCAAAGGCCAGGGATTAGAACCCTTCTCAGTCAGGTCTAAGTTGTCAGGTTTCCGGGGCAGGTGGTGGTTAGTGTCATTTGAGATTAGGCTCAGGTGCTTGAGGTCAGGCTGACTCATGCTGGGAGGGTCAGGGTTGTCAGCATCTGGGTACCCCTCAGCAGCCCTAGTGACACTCCCCCATGACAGGCAGTCCTGGCAGCCACCATCATCGTGAACCTAAAGGGTATGCTGATGCAGTTCACAGACATATGCTCCCTCTGGAAGGCAAATCGTGTGGATCTGGTGAGGCCTGGGAACCCAGGGGTGGGTCGGGGGCCTTCATCCCCAGTGGCCTCTCTGGATCCCATCCGCCGCTGTCTGTTTTGTAGCTCATCTGGCTGGTGACCTTTGTGGCCACCATCCTGCTGA
>NW_006434366.1:213280-222948 GCF_000325575.1 Pteropus alecto | reverse complement strand
GTGGCAGTAGCCTTCTCCTTGCTGCTCGTGGTGGTCCGCACGCAGCTGTGAGTGACCCCTCTCCATCCCCCCATTCCAGCTGGTGAGGGATGAGGTCCACACGGGCTCCCCTCAGCTCTCCCACATCTTGAGGGTGACCCCAGGCTCCCAGTTGCCCCGTCTCCTCGTGCCCCTCCACCCACACTTGTCTGTCCTTCACAGGCCCCACTATTGTGTCCTGGGGCAGGTACCAGACACAGATATTTACAGAGACGTGGCAGAGTACTCAGAGGTGAGTGGCAGGGGCTGAGCAGGAGGGGATGGAGGGTGGGACAGAGGCAGAATGGGCCTTTGTTAGTCTCTTCCGCACCTGACAAGGACATCGAGAGCTGAGGGTACTTTAGCCTTTGGAGTTTCAAGGGAGGAATTTGGGTCTATGACCCCCCACCCCACCCCAACTCCAAGGACAAGAGGCTAGGAAGGGACAGAGGAAGAGTGGACAAAGATAAACCTGGGGACCTGGGGAGGCATCTCTCTTGGAGCCAACAGTCCAAGCCCCGTCCTGCGGAGCAGCCCTGGGTCAAGAGTGCTGAAGGGGTGGCATCCTGGGGCACTGGGGTGTCAGGGAGGCTGTTTCTTGACCTGACGGAGTTACCAAATCGCTGTCATTCACTGGCCTCTGTGCCAAGCACTGGGGACAGAGGTGGAGGCTCTGGAATGAACAAACCCATCCCCCTGACATGGAGCCTTGAAAGCCGAGCACAGTACGATCAGGCAGAGTGAGTGGAAGACATGCGGGGAGCCCCTCCGCCGGATGGAAAGGGAGATATGGGGTGCGGGGCACGTTATGCAGGTCCGAGCACCGAGCAGAGACCTGGGCTGAATGGGGTGACAGAAGACAGACCACAGGGCCAGGGTCGGAGACCCAAGCGGAAGCCTAAGAGCCACTGAAACCCAGCTTAGGTAGTCGCAGGAGGGCGGGGGAGACGGGAGGGAGAGGTGCGGGGCGACCTGGAGAAAGCGGGACAGGCAGCTGAGGGCCTGGGCAGAGGGCAGGAGCAAGATGAAGAGTCAGGGTGACGTGGGCCTCAAGCTGCACCCCTGCTGGTTGGGGAGCAGAGGGCTGGGGGGGCGGCAGGCACTGGGGCACATGAGGAAAGGCAGGAAACAAGATGCAGTCACGAGAGAGGCGGCTCAGCCATCCCCACCCTGACCCCTGCCCAGGCCCGGGAGGTCCCAGGCGTGAAGGTCTTCCGTTCCTCGGCCACCGTGTACTTCGCCAATGCCGAGCTCTACAGTGATGCGCTGAAGCGGAGGGTGAGGCCCGGGTGCCCCAGGGTGTGTCAGAGGGGCCCCCCAGCTCCCCATAGCGCCCATATCCGCTTCCTCGATGTTCGCCTCTAGTGCGGTGTGGACGTTGACCAGCTCATCTCCCGGAAAAAGAAACTGCTCAGAAAACAGGAGTTAAAGCTGAAGCAACTGCAGAAGAAGCTCCAGAAACAGGCAGGGGCCCCTCTGCGCCAGTGGCTCTGCCCTCTGTCCTGCTGCGGACCTCGCCCAGCCTTCCCCTCAGCCTCCCGGTTTCCCAACTTCTCACCCTTGTTCTCTGTCCCTGTTCCTTCCTGATGCACCCAGGGTTCCTGCTTTACTCCCCTGGCAGGTCCTGGCTCTTGGTGGGTTTTATTTTTCTCTCATTTCCTGAGTCACTGACAGTGGGAATCACAGTTTTCTTTCTTTTATGGCTCTTCCCGAAGCTGGGTAAAACCCCAGAGCCTTCAGCTAGTTGGTTCTTGGCCCGCCGACCTGCCCAGAGCCGGGGGGCAACACCAGGCCTGCCTGGAGCAGCCGTGAATATGGCAACTGGGACAACTGTTTTCTGTCCCTCTTCTTTGCTGGCCTAGGGTGCTGCCTCCAAGGGCACTTCTGTTTCCGCCAATGTCAACACCAGTGACGGTGACATTGAGAGCAACAATGTGGAGGGCTCCAAGGCCCAGGTGAGGCCAACAGTGAGAGAAGGGGGGCAGCCGTGGCTGCAGAGATGGGGGGTACCCCAGGTCTTTCCTGTGAGGAAAGCCATGGACCTGCCGCTGTGGGTTCAAGGTGATTGTGCACTGGGATGATGGATCAGATACTCTGGAGAGATCTCTAGTGATAAGCCGTAGAATTCTATGTGTGGCTTTTTGTCTGTGATCTGAGGCCTTGATGAAGAACTTGAGTTTGTAGAGTCCCCAAGGCCCCACCGTCTGTCTCATGGATGGAGGCAAGGGTTTGGGTGTATGCAGAAAAAATATAGGATCGAAGGAGACACCAAGCTCAGTTAGAGACCCAGGTGGGGTGCTGAGTTGTCTGTACGTGCACATGTGTGCATGTGTCCCTTGGCCCCCAACCCACTCGACCCTGGCTGACCTCAGGGTAGGGCACGGTCTCCCAGCGCCCTTCCTTCTTAAGTGTCGCCATTAAGCCTGGACCCAGGAGGTAACAGCGGTATATGTGTCTGTGCGTGCTCTGAGTCTGGGCATCCTCTCCCGTGTGTCCCCATGTGTCCCTCCTGTCTGCATACAGGAGGCTCCCATATCCACGTCCTCCTGCGTCCCCTGCATGCCCCGTCTAAGTTCATATTTACATGCTTGCCCCACCTTCCGACCCTCTGTGTCGCTGCATGTCTGCGCGTAGTCCCTGCCTCACCTCCTCGTGGGCAGTCCTTGCAGGGTGTCTGGCTCCCCAGCAGGTAAGCACAGAGAATGAGCTAGAGGATACGGCAGCCAGTGGTCAAGAAGATGCCAAGGCCCCAGCTGCGTCCACACTGAGGGCCCTGGGCCTGCCTCAGCCGGACTTCCACAGCCTTGTCCTGGACCTGGGTGCCCTCTCCTTCGTGGACACCGTGTGCGTCAAGAGCCTGAAGAATGTAAGGGGCTGGAAGTACCCCTAGAAAGACCCTGGGGGAGGGCGAGCCCCCTCAAGCCTCTGCTTTGACCCCGTAACTAGCTCTAAGAGCCCTCGCAGCGTCTCTAAACTCCCTCTCCGCAGCCCGCCTGAGTCCGCCCTCAGAGCCCCTCGGCCTCCCTCTGAATCTGGCCCCTTTCTCTGCTGCAGATTTTCCGTGACTTCCGGGAGATCGAGGTGGAAGTGTACATGGCTGCCTGCCACAGTGCGTGGGGCGGGGACAGCCGGAGTGGTTCGGGAAGAGGGTTGAACTCTTCTGGCCAGAGTCTTCCAGGAAGCACAAGGAAAAATGTCTTTCTCTGAAACTGGAGATCTCCTGGAAGGCGGGGTCAAGGGTCAAGAGTTACTGGGGTTTAGCTGTAGCCTCTGGGGTGGCATTTGGGGTGACGTGGGTCAGGGCATTTTGCTGGTGAGTGGGGCTGGGGTTCCTGGTGGTTCTTCGAGTCCAGAGACCTATCCTTGCCGACAGCTCCCGTGATCACTCAGCTTGAGGCCGGGCACTTCTTCGACGCATCCATCACTAAGCAGCACCTTTTTGCCTCTGTCCATGATGCCGTCATCTTTGCGCTCCAACAGCCGAGGGCCAACCCAATCGGCCCTGTTTTGGTGAGCTGACCTCTGGCCCACTGAGCTCTTTTGACCTGCTTGTGCCCACACTGACTTCGGCTCCAGGAAGTCCCCACCCGTCCTGATGCCCTTCCAGTGGACCCTTCTGCCTTTAGATGAAGCTGTTCCTGGGCAGGGGTTGCTGTGGGGGGAGGTATGTGCCCTTTGGTGGCTGACGGGAGACTGACTGCCCTCGTCTGCTCACTCAGGTTACCAAACTCTGACCACGCTGCCCGAGACTGCCCACCTCTGGAGGTTGTGACGGGGCACCCATGAGAACCCTCCATCCCTGTACTGCCTCCGGATGTCACCCAGGAGTCCCCTTTGTGCACACAAACACAACTCAGGAATGGAGGTCCTAGGATTCCAAGCTCAGTGCTCTAAGCCCGGGATGGGGCACAGCCAGGTCAAGGGGAGCATGCCTGTTTCCAGCCTCAGGAATAAAGACTAGTTTGCCTAACGCCAGGCTCTGCTGTGGTTTGGTGGGGGTCAGGAGATCCACAGCCCTGACTCTTGACCCTTCTTATGCCCCAAAGTGAGAACTGGAGTCAGAATTCAGGGGGCAAGGCTTGGGGAGGGCAGGGTCGGGCAGGGGGAGTGCAGAGCAGGAGGGGGCACCCAAGTCTGAGTTTCGCTGTAGCCACGTGCAGCCCTTGGCACCTGCGTCTCTGTTTTAAAATACTTGGGATCAGCTGCTTCTTAGGAATGAACTGTTCTCGGACACCTGAGAAAGGACAGGGCAGGCCAGGTGCCAATAGACAGTCCCTGGAGAGTAGCGTGAACACCTGAGCAACCAGCTGAGGAAGCGCAGGTGTTCACAAGTGCCATTGGTCTGCATTAAGAAGTAGCCGCATGACTGATTTACTTGGGGAAATGCCTTTGTAATGAGATCTGAGATTGGCAGGTCAGCCAAGAAGCGTGTGCTAATTTGGCCATAAAACGCCAACACATGGGCATACGGTCCAGTGGGCAGCAGCAGGTGACTGGTGGCACTGGAATCTTCCTGGGCGTTTGGTGTCTCATCAGTAGAGCAAGAACAGTAATAGGACCACCTCCTGGGTTCCTCAGCAGGTATTCAATGAGCACGTGGGTGGAGACTGCCCACCCTCAAATCACTGAGCCACCTCGCTGAGCAAAGGGGTGCTTTTCCCCAGCTCTGTTTCTCTTGCAGTGTGTGTCAATGCCCTGCATTGTGTTTGCCAGTCATCCGTCCTTCCCACATCCCCCAGAACCTCAGCCCGGGAGGTCAGGGCTTTTTGTGTCACGCCATGTCCTGGCACCAGGAATGGTGTCTGGCATTAGCAGTACTTAGCAAATATTGGTTGAGGGAGGTTATGTGCTGGAATGGAAGGCAGACCTCAAATAAGAAATTGCAGCTATTTAGAATAAACAGGGTCACATGAGAGAGAAGGGACTGCGTTGCCCAAGATGGTCATGGGAGGGAAGCTCAGGGAGCAGGTGACGCTTGAACTGAAACTCCAGCTGTGAGAAATGCCTTCCTAGGAGTAAAGGATAGTGCTCCTGGTACAGCAGGTGTGTTCAGGTGGGAGGGGAGACCGAAGCACGCCAGACCTCACAAGCCCTCACAAGCCGAGGTGAGCCTTCAGGCTTTAGAGAGCCAGGGCCCCCGCGTTTTTGAGCGCTCACTCTGCCGCGATGCAAACTGCAGGGTAGGCTGGGCAGAGGGGACCAGTGAACAGCCCTGTGCTGGACAGAAGCATTAGAGGCAGTGGGGTTAGGATTTTAGGGGTTGGATGTTTGGTGCGGAAGACAGCGGAAGGAGGTGCTTCTTCGGCCCTGGGCCCCAAGCCTCCCAGGCCGGGAACTGTACCTTCGTTCGCACCCCCACCCCCACCCCCTACTACATTTTCCGGCCAGGCGGCCCCTCATGAGGGGCCATGGGCCCAGCTGGAACCTGCTGCCACTGGGGGAGGGGCATTTGCCTGTTGCCAGGCACCCAGGTTCCGCCTGGCACTTGAGCAGCCATGCTGTACGCACCATCCTTTCCGCTCTTGCTGCTCTTGCTGGCGATGCCTGCCCCGACCCGTGCGTGGTCACGGCCCCTGTGGTACCAGGTAGGGCTGGACTTACAGCCCTGGGGGTGCCAGCCCAACAGCCTAGATGGTTGCGGAGTCAGCCTGGGCTGTTCCGGCCGCTGGTTAGGCCTGGGGACGAACCGCATCTACCCTGTGGCTGGGGTCACACTCACCACTACTGTGATGCTGGTGATCAGCCGTAAGGTGCTGCAGTGGCGGCGCCCACAGGCCAGTAAGAGTGAGGTGAGCACAGCACTGCTCGGTCCCCCACGGCCTCCTACCTCCGCGTACACCCAGCGAAACTCACACCCTCCAACCACCCCAGGCCTGTGCCCGCCCCACCCATCCTCCTACCCAGCCTTTTGGGCATCCTGCTGCCCCCTCCCACCACTCACACCCATCAGCCCCTGACTTCCTCATGGCCAGCACCCTGCCACCCTCTGCCTCCTTTTAATACTCCTGTTCCTCATCCAGCCCCCACGGGCCCCATGACCGCAGCAGAGTCACTTCCCCTTCCCAGGCCCTTCTCCCTGGCTCTGTTGCTGCCCCTCACCAGACTTCCGGCCCGTCCCTCCACTTTCACTCCTGCCTCTCGGTCCTGTCCTCAGCCTTCGAAGGTCACCACTGACCCCTCTGGATCCTGGAAACGGCGGACCCCGATCTCAGACCGAGCCCTGCTCCTTGGGGTCCTGCACATGCTGGATGCCCTCCTGGTCCAAATCGAGGGCCACCTACAGCATCTGGCCACTCGTCAGCCACTGCAAATAAAGGGGATTCCCACCTAGAGCGGGTGACTCAACATATGCCTTTTTGCCTGGTGGCCAGCCAGGCTGGGGATAGCCCTGGGCTCTGGGCCAGACTTGGGCCTGTATGTTCTCCCAGGCAGGCCTGGACCCTGGACCCTCTTTCTACTCCTAGAGACTCAGCACTTAGGATGAGTGGGCAGGCAGGGCCCAGGCTGCCTCAGACCGCTCCATTGCTCCCCACCAAATGACTCCTTCTCCCTAAAGATCCCACCCTCAAATACAACTGCTCCTCTGGGCTTCTCAGAGGCTCCCAGTGTGGTGGAGAAAACTTGGCCATCAGATCAGGCTGGGATGGTCCAGAGAGGGCTGCCCAGAGGTGACAACCTGGCAGAGTCAGCCAGGCCTCTTGGTTGGGCTTTGAGGCCCAAGCTGGGAGGGGGTGGAGGGGGCGGTTGGAGGGTAAGCTGTGGCCTTCAATTTTGTGCTATCTCAGACATGTGCTCTGGTTCCCGAGTGGCCCTTGCTTCAAGGTGCCCAGAAGTGGAGTGAGGGCTGAACCTCCCCAAAGGGCCATCCCCCGCTTCCTCTCTCCCTTCTGCCATAGGGAATCCAGGTTGAATGGGTCCTGAGGCCTATGCATTTTTAAGGTCTCTGTTTTAGAAAAACAATATAGCATGAATTCAAGAATAGAAACAAGTGAAAATAATGAGAAATCATGCCAAATTACAAATGTTAAACAGTTGACAAATACTACAATGCAAAATCCAAAACAACATTCATGCTGACTTCTTGATACATTACTGTCATACTTTTACATTTTCTGGCTGCTCACTCTTATGGCCTCTACGTAGGATAAGAATTTTGTAATTTGGGGGGAGATATTTTCTATACAGAGAATAGATAATTAATTCAGTCTTCTAATATGGTTGATTGAAATTTATGTTTTAATTATTGGTAGTTTAGAAAACTTATTTCTCTCCTAACTTGTTATTAATGGTGTCACATAAGTGGGCCTGGATTGTTTTCAGTTTGGGGACACTCACCAAATTTTTTTTTCATATGGATGTCATATAATTTGGGAGAATTTTCCACAGATGAGGTCCTGGCTCTACACATTTCAAACCTTGTTTTTCATCCATGGCCCACTGGTTTTCTAGCACTGGGCACGGTGGGGCAGGTGCTAAGTGCAACAGGACCTTGCACTTGTGTCCTGACCAGGAGCGCTGACCTAGCAGGAGGTTTGTTCCTGTCCTAACTCCTGTCCTAACCAGGACAGGAACAAAATGAGCTAACCATGCACAGGGCTGGAACACACCACCTCAATATGTCCCTCTCAACCCAAACCAAGTGTGTCCCTGTGGTGGACTCAGAGATGTGCTGTCCATGTCCCCCTCCCAAGAAAGCCTGCTGCTGCCAGCCCGAGAAGTCAGCTGGCAGACGGGTCTGCCTCGGCTGCGACAGCCCCATCCATCACAGCTAGCTTTCTCCCTCCTCAGGTGCTGATTTTAAAAGACTCCCTGGTAAACATCTTTATCTCCCTCTTGGAGTCTGCTTCCCTGGGAACCCAATCTGGGACAGTCCCCAACTCACTTTCCTCTTGGCTGGACTCCCAAAATGTCACAGCCTCTCCAATATCCCCACATAAAGGGAAGCGGGATAGAGGGGGGTCCTCATGAAAGAGGACACAGGTCCTCATTGGATTCAGCTAGACTATCTCAATTTTGCAGCTTTTCCAAAAATACTTGATCCTATGGAGATTATCGTGGCTCCTCCCAGGGCAGGGAAGTAAAGGGCATTGAAGGTTGACTTTCATCAGCCTCTCAGGTCCACTTCTTTATTCTACGAGGTTTAATGTGCACCTACTGTTTGCTAGCCCCATTGTGGATGCCAGGATCCGCTGATATGCAGAACACTACTGGCTCCTCCCTCATCCACTCACAAGTAGGGGAGGGTGGTGGTGATGGTGGTGAGACAGACTCGAAAAGGCAATCACTCTGCAGAGAGAGCTGTGCTGGCCCAGCCGGGGTGGGGCAGGTACGGGCTGATTGTTGGGACCTGAAGGGTTAATGGAGTGATGAGCAGAGGAGGGGGAGAGTGCTCCAGTTGGAAGGACAAGCACATACAAGGGCCCGGTGGAGGAAGAGACCGTGACCTGTTCCAGGAAACATAAAGTGGTTGGAATTTCAGGGAAAAGAAGGAGGTCTGAAGAACAAAAGGGAGCAGGCTGGGGAGAGGCAGGAATTGGTGACTCCTAGGGAGAGTCTGGTAGGCAGAATAATGGCCCCTCGAGATATCTGTGGAATCTGTGACTATATTACAGTACATGGCTAAAAGGACTCTGTAGATAAAATTAAGGTTAAAGACCTTAAAAAAGGGAGATTATTCCGGATTATTTTCGTGGGCCCAAAATAATCACATGAGCCCTTAAAAGCAGAAGAGGAGTGCATGTTCAAAGTGTGAGAGGTACTCCATCTTCCAAGCTGCCAGCTTTGAAGAGGGTGGACGAGATCTTCCACCATCCAAAGACCCAAGGAATTCAGGTGGCCTCTAGAAGCTGGGGGTGATCTTGGGTGATAGCCAGCAAGAAGACAGGAACCTCAGTCCTGCGACCACTAGGATCTAAATTCTGCCAATGACCTGAATGACCCAGGACACATTCTCCCTTAGAGCCTCCAGAAAGGAACACAGCCCTCCTGATGCCTTGATTTTAGCCCAGTGAGATCCACATTGGACTTGAGGCCTACAGAACTGTGGGATAATAAATTAGTGTTCTAAGCCATTAAATCTTCCGTGGTAATTTGTTATGGCAGCAATAGAAAACATACAGATGTTGGTATCAGGAGTGAGGTACTGCTATAACAAATTTTTTTAAAAATGTGGAAATAGCTTTGGAATTGGGCAGAGCAAAAGCTGGCAAGAAGCATAACCGAAAAAGCAAAAATTGCACTTATGGGGGTTCAGAAGGAGCCACCCCAAGATATACCTCAGTGATATGTGGATTATTTTGAGCTAAAGATTTATCTTGAGCCCTGTGGACTCAAGAAAAGCTTCTCCCCTGCCCCTTATCTATCTAGAGGAATTTGAATGAGGAGCTTTGCCAACAAAAAGAGATTATCATAAATAATCTTTTTTGACCTACCTATATGGCAGGGCAAACTACTGATTACTGAACAAGTGCTCTCTTTGCAATGACCTTCTGAAGTCTCAAGGCGCATTACCTTATCCCTAGCTCAGAATGTCTTATATACCCATTTTCCCTTTCTGTTTTGGAACCTGCATGTGGGATTCCCATACACACGAAATTGAACTTGTCAGTCTGTCTCTTGTCGATCTCTCTGGCCAACCAAAAGAACCCGAG
>NW_006434366.1:197480-213257 GCF_000325575.1 Pteropus alecto | reverse complement strand
AGAGAAATCTGGACTTTAAGAATGCTGTCAGTAAGGGCCCAGAAGGAAATGGGGAACGTGTATTGGAAACTATGAGAAAAGGCGCGTCGTTTTGCTGCTTGTGTGTGTGTTTTGTTTTCCAAAACAAGGAATCTTTTTCACAAATTAGCCTCAACCGCTCCTTTTTTCTTAGCAATATATTGTCAACCGTCTGAATTTACTTCGTTCTTTCAAAGAGAAAATCGTGACTTTCAGCAGCTGCCTCATAGCCCCAGGACTCCACATTGGTGCTTTAGCCCTGGGCTGAGCCCCCGGGCCCCCAGGCCGCTCCGAGCACGCAGTGGGTTCCGGGCGACCGCAGATCGTGAGAAACATCGCGCACTCTGCTTCCCACGGGTGAAAAGGGAAGACGGACTGGACCTCAGATGGATCCGCACGGGCCAATAGACAGTCAGGCGGACTGACGCGCGCAGGTAGATACCTGGGGATGCGCAGACAGAACCAGCGACCAGAGTGAATGTGCCCAGCTTCCGCCAGGGGGCAGCCGAGCACCAAGGCTGCAGAACTGCGCCTGCGCCTTGGGCGCCGCCACATCCACTGTACGCATGCGTCGCGCGGCCCAGGGCCGACTGGTCTTGAAGATGGCGGCTTCCGCGGTTTGCCGGGCGGCCAGCGCCGGGACGCGAGTGCTCCTGTGCAACCGCCGCTCGGTGAGGTGGCAGCGAGAGCGCAGGGTTATGGGACGTGGTGCCTTGGAACGCGAACCGGGAGTAGGCTGTTAGGGGAGGCGAGGTCGAGATTGGAGAGGTCGCGGGGTCAGGGCCATGGGAAGGTCACGGCCCAGGACAGGGATGAGAGTCTCTCGGCTGGCCTGGGGGCGGGGACGGGGATCCCCCAGCGGGCCTGGGAGCTGAGGAACGATCCTCAAACCCAGTCCTCAGTCCCAGCCGCCTCGTTCCAGCAGCCGGCCCTGCTGAAGTCGCCTGCCTCGCGGAGCATCGCTACCTTCGCCCAGGCCCTCCAGAACGTGCCAGAGACGCAGGTCAGCCTGCTGGACAACGGGCTGCGAGTGGCCTCAGAGCAGTCCTCCCAGCCTACCTGTACGGTGAGTTGGGGGCCGCTGTCGAGAGGGTGCCTCCATATTGGGTGTGGAGTCTTTCCAGGTCGGGATGTGACCTTGGGCTCTAGTCTTTTGTGGTTTGGGGTCAGGCTCTTGCTCATTCACCGCTATAGTGACCCTCTTACCCCAATCCCTACCCCAGACCTGCCTTGATTTCGGGGATGGGGGCGTCAATCCTAACTGTAGTCAACATTCATTTAGCGTATGATGCTTTCCGAGCAGGAGGCCAAATTTAATTCAGGCTTTTTCTTAAGCAGTCCATGAGAGAGAAGGGATTCTGTTTCCATTTTACCACAAGGAAAATGGGGTTCAGAGACACTAGGTGACTGCTAGCCTCACAGCCCAAAGTCAGTCTCCTGGCTAGACCCGTAATGCATTGTGGAGGAAATGCATTAGAAGATTCTAGTGAAATGAATAATTTTCCCCAAAATACAAATTCTCAAAATTGATTCAAGAGTAGATATCTTGGCTAGGTATATGATCACGAGATCATCTTCCCCTTTCTCTCCACTCCAAACTCCAGGACTAAATGGTTTTATTGGCAAATTCTTTCAGTTTTTCAGGAACAAATAATGTCCTGTGCGGTGATGTTACTTAACACAGCAAAAGATGATGGACAACATTTTTATCACATGGCAACTGTGTAAGCTGACCTGTTAAGAAAGCTTGGTAGAAAATGCTGTATTTGATGGACTGCAAGATGCTCTAGACTGTCAGGAACACTGCTGTGTTCCAGTGCCAGAGAAAGAATGCTATCAGTTACAATCAGAGAATACCATGGATTATAAAATGCATGTTAGCTTTCCAAGATGTTAGATGTGAAATAGATGTTCATGTAAGAATTTGTGACCTAATAGTTCTATACCAACATCTCTTAGGAAACTAGGTATGAAAATTTAAATCAGCTGTGAACAAATAGTAAATTAAAGGACTAAATTTGTGTGACCATGTAGGGTGAGTGGTGTCATTTGTTTCATAGCACACCAGGAGGCTATTAAAAAAAAACAAACGAAGATTCTCTCATTGGATGCCAAGGAGACATTTGGCAGCGTTAGGTGTTCAGGACTGATTAAAAACTTTTTTTTTTTAAGTGAGAGTGAAGGCTACTTCTTTAATATGATAAAAATGTTCAGCGTCTAAACTGATAGCCTCCTTCCTTAATGGTGAAAGGAGAAAATAAGTCGTTTGCAGATGATGTGTTGCTTGCCTGGAAAAAACAATCAACTGAAAAACGAGACTGAATTTAAGAATTTCATACGGTGATGGGACCAGGTGAACGTGCACAGTTAGAAACTTCTGGCTATGAGAGTCCTTTATAACTAGTCAGGAAGTATAGCAGGAAGGAGAGGTGATGCAGTGTGACTAGTCATTTAGCTGGTGGTGCCCTGTATACCTTCAAAGCATAGGGGTCCTGCTTGGAGACAGCTGTCCCCCACCTTGGGACTATGAGCCTCAACTTTATCCTGTATGGATGGGGATCCTGGGCTTGTGCTTAGTCACCCAGGGTGGGGTGCTAAGTGGGGCTGGAGTGGTTTGTATGTTACCTTTGTCGGTGGGTTCTTGTCCAGGTGGGGGTGTGGATTGACGTTGGCAGCCGGTATGAGAGCGAGAAGAACAACGGGGCAGGCTACTTTGTGGAGCATCTGGCTTTCAAGGTAAGGCTGCTGAAGTCCTGTGTCTCCCCTGGGCTGAGGGTGCCTCTTGTCCTTCCTGAGGATTCAGGTCTGAAAAGTCAGCCTCCTCAGTTAGGAGCTTCTGCGGGGGGCAACCTCTGGCTGGCCTTTCTGGAAGAAGCCGTGTGGGCTTAGCCTCTCCTGAATGAGCACCTATCTGGTGAGCTCCTGCACAAGGCCCCCGGACTCAGAAAACCCCAGGGAGCCACAGGAGCCCCACTCTTCACCAGAGTGACCAGGCTTGTGTTGTGTTGTGCGCATGCACTGATGGAATTGTAGAACAGCCATAGGTAGACACGTGCATCTGTGACACACCCATGGACTTCAGTGGGCATGGGTTCTTGTGCAGCGTTCCGCCTGGTTGGACTACCTGGGCGTCTCTTGTTTGTAGAAGTGAGCATTGGGCTTTCTTGAGGGTGATGACAGTCACCACTGTAGCCCCTCAGCCAGCCCATGTTGGCATGGAGTAGAGATTGAGTTTTTTAAATGGAAGGGACGGGTGGCCGTGGAGCATCACAAATGGGTATGTAGGTCTCAGCATGCATGTGTGTGTGCATGTGGACAGCACCACTGCCACACACACAGAAGACTAGGGTTCAGTCCTACAGGCCACTGCATGCATGCGCGCGAGTGTGCGCGCGTGCACACACACACACACACACACACACACACACAGAGTCATGTGAATGGTGTTGGGGGAGAGTGGGTAGTGGTAGCATTCCCTGAACACAGGTGTGAGTTTCCCTGACCATGACCGTCGGTAAGGGGAGGGGCGGGTGCTGTAAGGTCAGGCTCTGAGGGGAGCTCTGGATTTCAGGTAACAGTCGCTTTGCCCATGCCCTTCTTTCCTGGTCCCTGGCTGTGTCCATTCTGTTGGCCCATGATGCTGTGGCCTCAGTCAGCCCATGGTCCGCTTAGCGCTTGGTGAGCACAGACTCTGGGCCCTACATCCCCGTACTCTTCTCTGAGGGAGGCACCTGTGGCCCACTGGTTCTACTGAGACTTTAGCCTGTGAGGATGGGGATCCTGGGCTCTCGTGTGGCTCTTGACTGGTTCTGTTGATGTCTGGTTCCAGGGAACAAAGAATCGGCCTGGCAGTGCCTTGGAGAAGGAGGTGGAGACCATGGGGGCCCATCTTAATGCCTACAGCACCCGGGAGCACACGGCTTACTACATCAAGGCGCTGGCCAAGGACCTGCCGAAAGGTAACGCCTGTGGTGGCGATGGCAGGGACGGGGATAGCAGTCCAGGGGTGCAAAAGTCAGGTGCCCAAGAGCCCCTGGCATGGTCGAAGAGTAAGGTTACCCTTGGAGTGTGGCCTTGCAGTGGGCAACCCGGGGTGTCAGGCCTGGCGGTTCGTGCCGTTCCTGCTCTCCGGCGGCCCACCTGGCACCCACACCTGTCCTTGCATCCAGCTGTGGAGCTCCTGGCGGACATAGTGCAGAACTGCAGCCTGGAAGACTCGCAGATCGAGAAGGAGCGGGATGTGGTCCTGCAGGAGCTGCAGGAGAACGACGCGTCTCTGCGGGACGTGGTCTTCGACTACCTGCACGCCACGGCGTTCCAGGGCACGCCTCTGGCCCAGGCTGTGGAGGGGCCCAGTGAGAATGTCAGGTGAGAGTCGGCTGTGCCTTTTGTGAAGTTCGTTCCCTCATTCTGGCCAGGCCACGTCCGCACGGGTTCGTTTTGAGTTGGCCGCCTGCCTGTGCTGTGTATTTTTCTAATTCACACAACTGGAGGTGTTTTCTGTGTTGTCATGTGGTCCCTATGAATCTTGTCAGATTCCCGTGTGGTCTCTGCTTGGATTTGGGGCTTTGTTTTAGGATGTGTTTCCATGCTTGCCTGGACAGTCGGAGGGAGGGAGGGTGGGTCTGGGTTTCCTGTCCACATGGCTTCTTGTCTCCCGGTGGGACGAGCTCTGAAGCTGTCCCTTGAAGACCCCTCAGTGGCAGCTCGCACCCTCTTCACAGAGGACTGAGCCTGCCCTGAGGTCAGACGTGAGGCGAGGCCCGGCGAGTGCTGCCCTCCGGGCCCCGTCGGGGGGTGGCAGAGCTGGGGACAGGATCGAGCAGTATTCTGGGGCTTGTCTGTCTCCTCAGCCGTACTTTGTGTGACCCAGATCACTCTGGTTTGGGAGAAGTGTTGACCCATGGCCGTTGGCCGTATGTCTTGCAGGAAGCTGTCTCGTGCAGACCTGACCGAGTACCTCAGCCAGCATTACAAGGCTCCTCGCATGGTGCTCGCAGCTGCTGGAGGTCCGTGACGGGCTCGTTGACACCCCGTGGTCATGGGTGGGTCGGCACTGGCCTTGGGTTGCCAGGGCCCAGGTCTTCTGGTTCTGACAATAAGAGATCTTCCACTCCTAGGAAGCGTGTTCCCACCCTGTCCTTGAGGCCTGTGGCCTCTTTAAGTCTCAGGCCTTTCTCTGTCCCACCTGGTCTTAAGGAGACCCAGTTTGGAGGCTGGTGGAAGGTTCAAGCCCCCAGTCTTCTTCCTCATGGCCTTGCCAGTGGGCAGAACAGACTTGGGGTGTGCGGTGATGCACATCTGATGACAGACCGGGAAGTGTCTCTAAAGGAAGCTGCAGAGTGGTAGAGGGATTTTAACGGACGGACTCAGAGTTGGAGGTTAGGGGGCTGCTTTTGGAATGTGTCGATTAAACAGAAGCCTAAAGAATGGTGGGGAGTGAGGCACCTGAGCAGAGGGGAGGGCAGCGTCATGGCCTGGGGTGTGTTTTAAGGCTCGCTCTGCTGCCATGGGGGGCCAGAGCAGTGGCAGGCGGGCCAGGGAGAGGCTGTTGCAGGTCCCTGCCAGGAGATGGCAGGAGCAGGGGAAAGAAGTAGATGGGCTCAAGACGGTCCTATGGATGGAAACTTATGGGAGGTAGGACAAGGGGGGAGGGGGTGGGAGCAGGGTCAAGGATGCCTCCCCAGCTTATGGCCTAGGCAGCTGGATGGGTGAAAAAGACTGAAAGGAAGAGTATGATTGGTGGCTTTGGGGCCAGCGAACCTGGGGACCAAGAGAAGTTGGAGCTACTGGCATATCAGGCTTCGTTGAGTCCAACAGGGTCTGAGCTCAGAGAAAGAAAGAATACAAGGCAGAGGCGCCTGGTGGACTGTACTCTGGAAAGGCTGCCCACTGCCCTAGCACCCAACAGTCCAGGCGAGGTGGGCCCAGCGGGGGCCCTGAAGGCATGGGTTCGTGTGTTACTGATAAACGTCCCCAGCCCTCGGGACCCCAGAGCCAGTCACAACCCAAGTAGCACCTCTTTGTGCTTTCTCACTTGCCATCCTCAAGGGGCAGCGGGGTCTGCTTGAGGTAGGGCAGGCGGCCTTGAGCCCAGGGAGCCTGTCTTCCCCTTGGTGCATCACACAGGTACCTGTTTCTAAGCTCAGCATGCTGCTGCTTTGCTGTGGCTGAGGTGATGGGAGCTGTCCGACCCCGAGGTGTCTGGCCTGCCCGTGGGCAGAGTCTGTCTGTGGAGGATCTTCTTCCTTCACCCTGTCCTGCTGTCAGGAAGGGAAGCGGGGATCCTTCTCTTATGTGTGATTTCCCCTACTCTGTGCCTCGGCCCCGTCTGGCCAGAGTAACATTCTGTCTCGGCAGGGGTGGAGCACCGGCAGCTGGTAGACCTCGCCCAGAAGCACTTCAGCAGCATCTCTGAGACATACACAGAGGATACTGTGCCCTCTCTCACTCCATGCCGCTTCACTGGCAGCCAGGTGGGCTGCCTGCTGGGCAGGGGTAGCGCCCTCAGCTGGGACCCACGTGTGCATGGTTATCTTCACGACTCCAGAGATGTCTCAGGAGGCGGGAGGGGTCCCATGGCTGCCGCCTCACAAGCACGTGTCTTCACATTTGACACACACACTCCACCCACACCTGGCACTTTTTCTGGTCTCCTGGACAGTTAAGTTGTCCCTCAGCCTTGCCATATACTGTTTCAGATCTGCCACCGTGACGATGCCCTGCCTTTGGCCCATGTGGCCATTGCCGTGGAGGGGCCTGGCTGGGCCAACCCGGACAATGTGACCCTCCAAGTGGCCAATGCCATCATTGGCCACTATGACTGCACTTATGGTGGCGGCAGGGTGAGTGGACATGGGACCTTGCCTTCAGAGAAAGGGTTCTGGGACTGTGTGTTCTTGTACTGTGGGGTTCAGGGTACGGGCACGGACAGAAGGGTGGTGCTGACTGTCCTCGCCCCGGGCAGCACCTGTCCAGCCCACTGGCTTCAGTCGCTGTGGCCAACAAACTGTGCCAGAATTTCCAGACCTTCAACATCTGCTACGCAGAGACGGGCTTGCTGGGCGCACACTTCGTCTGTGACCGAATGACTGTCGATGACATGATGTTCTTCCTGCAAGGCCAGTGGTGAGTGCCAGCCCGACAGTACTTGAGGGGAGAGGGGCCTCTGAGCAGGACAGTGGGGGGCTAAGAGATAGCACCGGCTCTCTGAATGAGCACGCCACCCCTGCTTCAGGATGCGCCTCTGCACCAGTGCCACGGACAGCGAGGTGCTCCGGGGCAAAAACATCCTCAGAAACGCCCTGTTGTCTCATCTGGATGGTGAGTCCTACAGGTCCTTGGTGTGTGGCGGGAGGGGCGGGGGGAGTGTGTCCTGGCAGTGACAGCCCCTGCGTGGCCACCATTGCTGACCATTATTAGAAAGGAAACCTTTGAAACTCACACCTTACCCCATGACCCCACCCACGGGGCTTGGAGCCTCAGCTGCAGGAGTGGGTGGGCCGGGGCAACAGCCTGTTACTGCAGGTTGTAGAAATGAAGGTTGTGGTCTGGGGTTAGACCAAGGTGTCAGCCCGAAGCTGGGGGCCGAGTGTGGTCCAGAACTGGACTGGGTGACCTCATAAGCCTCCCCTGACCCTCGCAGGCACCACAACTGTGTGTGAGGACATCGGACGTAGCCTCCTGACCTATGGCCGCCGCATCCCCCTGACCGAGTGGGAAAGCCGGATTGCGGTAACACGGGTCCCTGGGAGAGGTTCTGGAGTTTTGACCCGCAGGCTTCTAGAGGGCAGGGAGTTGAGGCCTGACAGTGCAGGCCGCTCCTGTAGGCATCCCTGGTGTCCCAGGCAGTGTCGCTCACAGGCTGGCATAGTTGCAGGGGAAGGGAGGGGAGGGGAGAGGAGGGCAGGCAGAGGCACTAGGGTGGCGGAGCCCCCCTGCTCCCTTTCCCTTTAGGGCAAGCGAGCTGCTGGGGAAGATGTCAGTCGACTGGATAATGACTGGCTGAAGCGGTCCCCGGGTGCCTGTCAGCCAGTGTGCCCTCTGCTTTGTCCTGCAGGAGGTAGACGCCCATGCAGTGCGTGAAGTCTGCTCCAAGTACTTCTATGACCAGTGTCCAGCAGTGGCTGCACTGGGTAAGTGACGTAGAAAGCCTGCCCTTTGTCTCTCTCTTGGGGCCATTCTCTTGGCCTCTCCCATCCCCCAGTCTACACTGGGAGCAGCAAAGTGAGGCCCCCAAGAGGCTCTGCCCAGTAGTCTGGCTGCCAGGGAGTTCTTGCTCAAAACCTGTCCCAGCAGCTCCCTGACTCCCTGCCAAGGCGCCTCCATCAGTACCCACACCCGCCAGGTAGCGGACACCTCCGCGTGTAGGGTGGGGCTCTGAGGGCCAGAGCATGAAGGGACAGGCTCAGCACTCCTGGAGGAATGTTCTTTTCCCTCTTTCCACTCAAAGCCTGTTTTGTGCTGCTCTGGGCAGCTCCGAATTGGGTATGGCGCAGGGCCAGGTGTCCCTGTACCAACCAGGTACCCCACCCTCATGCCCCACCCTATCCCCACAGGCCCCATCGAGCAGCTCCCAGACTACAACCGGATCCGTAGTGGCATGTTCTGGCTGCGCTTCTAGTCAGGAAGCCTGTGCAGGCAAGAGGGCAGGGCCAGGGTTCACGGTCCCCCTACCACAAATATGTCACCTCAGCTGTTCAGACCTGTGCCGCAGATTTACCACCAATAAAGTCCTGTGTTGAAAGCTGTGTTGTTCTTCTCTTGGCGTTGGCCAGGCGTCCACTAGGCAGTGGATGGGGGCGTGGGGACTTCCTCCTAGTTTGTATCCCCTAGATTCTTCCGCCTTCCCACAGGCTGATGTGTCCTCCTCAGCCAGGGGCAGGCGAGGGGGCCATAGCACAGAGGCCGGAAGCCTTTGATGCCTGCAGGGAGCTGAGGCCAGATGTTTCCACTTAGCCATGTGGGGGGTGCTCCTGGCCAGTCTGTCCCAAGAGTGAGGTAAGGGAGTCCATGGAAATTGCAGGCCCAATCTTTGTCCTGGTAGAGGTCCTAGCCTGGGGACTCGGGGGGCTCAGTTGGGAAGCCCCTTGCTGTGGGCCTTGTGCAGTCACCCTGTGGTGGTCCCTGGTACCCTGGATGGACCAAGGACCATCCCTGAGGAAACTACCTCTAAATGTTTACTCTGGATCTGGGAGGAAGATAGCCTGGAGCATAGTGTTCCTATTTGGTTTCTCACTGCTGCCTGGACAGGCAGGGCAAGAATCCTTTGCCTCAATTTGCTGCTGACTCAGGCTCCAAGAATAGCCCTGAGCTCAGTGGGACCTGAGCCCCCTCCCTCAACTAGATCTCTCCCAGGCAAGTCCTGAGCTGCTGGCCCAGCGATCCCCTCCCCATCTTCCTGACACAGCCAGGCCCTGGTGGAGCTGTTAGCTGCCTAGTCCCCCTGCCACCATTGGGCCCTGGGCTTCACGGCAGGTGGGCAGGGAGACCCCTCTTTCTGCGCCCCACAGCCTTTCTGCAGTCAGATTCTATGGGAGCCCAGGGGGAAAATGGAAGCGAGGGGCCCGATTTGCCAACGAGAAAGGTGCGGCTAGCAATCGGGAGCAGGGTCCTGCCTGGGTCAGAGGTGGTCGAGAAAAGGGCTGTTCAGAAATCTCAGCATCCCAGCCTCACAGTAGCCAAGATGACCCTCGAATCGCTTCTGCCCTGCCGCAGTGCTTCTCCCTCACCCCTATTCGTTGCCACAAGTTGTCAATTAGGAAACAACTGTCAAGTGTCTTCTAGAACCCAGGGCTGGGGGACTCAGTTTGTCCTGCTGCTTTGTGACCAGCTGGAAAGAAGCCACTGGACAGTGCAGAAACCTGACAGGTCCACCCTGGGTGCTTACAGATGCTGCACCGGACTGGGAGAACACGAAGTGCCAAGTCTGTTGCCCTGAGTTTGAGCTCCTAAAGGACGGGGCTTGATTCTAAGCCCCCAGGCCTGACCTTCAAAGGCTCCAGGTGTGCAGGACGCACGAGAGCTCGAGCTCCTGGACCTTCATACCAAGCCAGGGAATTTGACCTTTACTCTGGAGGCATGTGGGGGAGGTGCGTCAAGTTCCTGGGAAGAGAAGTGACTTGGTCATGGCTTTAGGAAGAGCTGGAGTGAGCTGTGGGAGACACAAGCAGGACAGCATCCCAGCAGGGCTGGGGGACGTTAGAGGAGGATGACATGCCCAGCTTTTGGCCACAGTTCTGGGAGAAATTTGGAATGTCCAGGACAGTGGAATACGTGGGGCTAGAATCTTGAAAAGAGGCCCCAATTGGAAGCAGATATGATGCCATCTGGCAGAGGTGACTAAAGCCAGAGAAAGGAAATGTCCTGTCACGGGAGCGTGGGAGGAAGGACAGCTCAGAGCCCCACTGCCTTGCTGGAAGGAACTGGCCTCTGGGGCTGTGCCCTGGGCGGTGTGCTGGCCAGCAGGCTGGAGCCAGCCACCTTAGAGGATCATACCCCTGCTCTGGAGCCTCTCAGGGGCTCCGGAGCTGCACTGAACCCCAACCTTGCTTCTCTCTGCCAACAGCATCTCCCAGCAACCTTGAGTGACTCGCTTACAGCAGGCAGTCTTTTCTTTTGAGGGACCCTCATGGTTCTGATGAGGTTTTCCTGCACACCCTCTTAGCTGGGTCTCCAGTCTCCCAGAAAAGCAAGACCTGCACTTGTGTGCATACTGTATGCGCCACTTCCGCCCTGCTCTCGCCCTTGCTGTGCAAGAGAAGATGAGGTTCTTGGGGACGGGGGCTGCCTCTGTAAGGAGAGCATGTCTGGTTCTCTGCCTTAAGGAGCGGAGGGTCCTGGGATATGGCTGAGACCTTGACTTTGGAAAAAGGTTCTGGGCCCCATAGGTCACAGCACTGCATCCTGGGATAATTAGGGAGAGGAGTGAGTGATAAAAGGTGGCACCAGCCTTCTGGGCAATAGGATAACAGGCAGCATAGATGGACTTCATCGCCCCCGGCTCTGGCTATACCCTAAACCTCAGGGCCTGGAGGAGTCCAGGGAGGATAAGTTAAACAGAAGTGCTGTCCCCATCTCTCCCCACTCAGCCCGTGGATCCCCAGGGGGAAGCCGTGGGGTGAGGCATGGCGGAAGGGGCCCAGTGGCAGTGGTGAGGGTATACATACTTTCTGGCTTCCCAGGACTGGCAGAAAAAAAATGGGGCCTGCAGTCTTGGGAGCATCTCTCTGCCTTGGTGTCACATCCCTCTGATGAACAGATATGCATGTACAAAGACTCACCTCCTCAGGGTAGTGGCCCTGCCCTGGGGCTGTGTTGGGGGACCCCCGTCCACAGTCACAGAAGCCAGTAGAGGGAGATGGGTGGGAAGTCAGGCGGGTTAAGGGGAGACTACGGGGCAAGGGTAGTTATGAAGGCGGCAGCTATAGGTGGACTGTGAGGACGGTGAGGAGAGGACCCAGGACGAATGGACCCTGGATGATGGCGGTAGTGGGTCTTCAAGGAGAGGAGACTGGAGGGGACTGGCAGGCCACAATGAGGTGTAGGTAGGGGACCCGGTAAGGGGCAGGACAGGCCCATCAGTGGGGGCCTAGGCATGAGGGGAGTGAATTCCTGAGAAATGAGCTGTCATTGTGGGTGGTCCCACCCTCCACACATGGCTAGCCCCTCCCTGCAGGCACAGCTGGATGGCATCTGCCTGGGACCAGTTTAAGGGCATAGTAGGGGGTGCGGGGCACTGGGATGGACACGTATGCATAAGCATGACACAGATGCTCTACTCCTGGCTCCCCACTCCAAAGTGGTGGTGGTGGGCATTACTTGGGTGCAGCCTTGATTTCCCAGGGATGAGCCCAGAACCCCTATTTGCTAGGGGCTGCTCTGCTTGTCAAGGAAGTAGGGTGTGGCCCAGGAGACCCGACAGACAGATTGATGGCTGAATCACAGGAGTGGCCGGCGGGACTCATGGCCTGAGGGCTTGTCTGGGCACCCCCATAGGGTGGGGGGTGAGTCATCTCCAGCTGCAGCCTCCCACCACCCCCCATCTTGCTGCCTCCCACCACCCGCCATCCTGCTGCCTCGTCGGTCCCTAGAAACTTATGGAAATTCCAGCAGTCACTTCACTAGTTACTCTGTTTGACCTAAAGCAGCCATGACCTCTGACCCTAGGTGGGGTTGGAGGCTCCCTCAGCATCTGTCTGCAGAGAACCTTCTGGGGAATTCTCAGAAGCCACAGGAGGTGGGGGGCTTTACACTCAAGTGGAGTCGGATCCTCTGTCCAGGGGAGGGGTGATGGGG
The DNA here is from genome assembly GCF_000325575.1 of Pteropus alecto. Taxonomy (NCBI): domain Eukaryota; kingdom Metazoa; phylum Chordata; class Mammalia; order Chiroptera; family Pteropodidae; genus Pteropus; species Pteropus alecto. The sequence goes on along the minus strand of NW_006434366.1, from coordinate 200,942 downwards.
GCGGCGATCTCTGGGATGGTGGGTGGAGGCGGGCCCCTGGGTCCCCGCCTGCCGCTCCGCCCCCCGGGATTAGGGACTTTTCTCTGCTGTTGCTGCGGGACTGCGGCGGCGGCTGGCGGCGGGAGCCGGAGAACCGGCAGGCAAGACCGGGACTGGGAGGTGGGGAGCGCTGGGCTCGGACCCTCCAGGGCCGCGGGGGCCAAGGGACAGCGGGGGTCCCGGCTGACTGTTTCTCCCACCCAGGATGAGGCTGCGGTTCCTGGTGGCCGCGCTCTGCGCCGGGATCCTGGCAGAGGCTCCGCGAGCGCGGGCCCAGCAGAGGGAGAGAGGTGGGCACGACAAGGAAGGACCCTATGTCCAGGGCACTGCACCCTGTCACCTGTGGCTGCACTCGGCCTTCGGGCCGTATCCCGCCCCCAAGATGACCCCTCGCGCAGGCCTCCCGACTCTCTCCGGGCTTCCCAAACCCTCCGCGATCCTCGCTGTGTCCCCCAAACCGCACCCGAGCCTATTCAGACCCAACCTCTGACTCCTTCCCCAGATGCACGCGCGCTGTGTACGCCACCCTGTCCCTCTGCGCTGACCTCCCAACCAGGCCAAACCCAGCCCCAGATCCACCCCCCAACCTCCGGCGCAGGCGACTCTCCCTCCCCACCAACCCTCCACGGGGGTCGTCTCCAGGCGCCACCGCGGCTCCTCCAAGGTCCCAGGCCCGAGCCAACTGGGGCCTGTCTGCATAATAGATGAGGGCTACTCCCGGGTCCCCAGCCCTAGTCTCAAGGGACCACAGCGGGGGCAGGGGCGGCAGATTCCAAGAAGAGGTCGTGATCACTCCTTCCCGCCCCAGTGACCTGCACGCGCCTTTATGCTGCTGACATCGTGTTCCTGCTTGACGGCTCCTCGTCCATTGGCCGCAGCAACTTCCGCGAAGTGCGGGGTTTCCTTGAGGGGCTGGTGCTGCCCTTCTCTGCAGCAGCCAATGCGCAGGGTGTGCGCTTTGCTGCCGTGCAGTACAGCGACGACCCCCGGTGAGTGGTGCCCGGAGCCGGGGGCCCAGAGAGCTCACCAGAACCCCTCCTGCAGGCAGGAGCGATGATCCCCCACCAAAAACCCTAGGCTAGCCTTCGTGGAACCCAGAGCACCCCAGCCAGGACCTCCTCTGGAGACAGAGCAGGGCTCTCCTAGGTGGAGCTCTGGAGCCTGAGACACCTCCAGACTAGGGCCCTGCCAAAGACAGGAGCTGTGTTTCTTGATCTGAACGTGGAGAGCCCAGGAAGGGGGTGCAGGGGCCTCAGATACCCCCTGCCTGCTGGACTCCCCATGTTCTAGTCCCCTGATGCTTTCGGCCTCTCCACTCCCTAGAAAGCTGCCCCGTCTGGCCGACATCCACCTCCCTACAACTGGGCCCTTCCTACTACAGTTATTTAATTAACCAGACATCCTGTTCCCTACTCCCATCCCCCTGAGGCTGGGAACCCCAAGGGCTGCAGGCCTGCCTGGGCCCAGACACAGGCAGAGCACAAAGGGGCGCCTGAGGAGTTTGTTAACTTGGGGGCTTCAGAGGTGGAGGGCAGGAATCACCGAACAAGGACCGTCAAGGGGGCCTGCCTGATGCTTAAATCCTCACCACAAAGGCCTCCTAGAGACCAGAGCCAGAAGAGGTCCTGGTCCCTAGCCCGTTGCCACCCTCCCACCCCCCACAGGACAGAGTTTGGCCTGGACGCGCTCGTCTCAGGGGGGGATGTGATCCGTGCCATCCGCGAGCTCAGCTACAAGGGGGGCAACACGCGCACAGGAGCCGCGATTCTCCACGTGGCCGACCACGTCTTCCTGCCCCAGCTGGCCCGCCCTGGCATCCCCAAGGTGATCTCTCACCCCACCGACCGTGCCTCCCGAGGTGACCGCAGGTGAGGTGTCTGAGGCAGCGCTGACTTGACCCCTGCACCTGTCCAGGTCTGCATCCTCATAACGGATGGGAAGTCCCAGGACCTGGTGGACACGGCTGCCCAGAGGCTGAAGGGGCAGGGGGTCAAGCTGTTTGCTGTGGGTGAGTACCCAGCTGCGGGGACAGGTCAGCCGGGGAAGGGACCAGCCTGAGGGCACGTGGGCAGCCAAGCCCTCATTGCACATCACCTCAGGGATCAAGAATGCTGACCCCGAGGAGCTGAAGCGAGTGGCCTCACAGCCGACTAGCGACTTCTTCTTCTTCGTCAACGACTTCAGCATCTTGAGGACACTGCTGCCCCTCATTTCCCGGAGAGTGTGCACGACTGCTGGCGGTGTTCCTGTGACCCTGCCCCGTGAGTTCCCGCCCACCCCGTGTGCCCTGACCTGGACCTCTGACCCCAGCCCCATCCCAGGTGCTCCTGGCACCAAGCTGGGGTGCTGTCCTCTGATCCTGCCCTGGAAGTGCTGACGGTACCCTCTGTGCTCCTGATCCTTACCCCCAGTGCCGCATCATAACTGCTGACCCCCGATCCTCCTTTCTGATCGCCCGTTCCCCCTTTCCCAGCCGATGACGCGACCTCTGGTCCACGAGACCTGGTGCTGTCTGAGCCAGGCAGTCAGTCCTTGAGAGTGCAGTGGACAGCAGCCAGTGGCCCTGTGACCGGCTACAAGGTCCAATATACTCCCCTGACAGGGCTGGGACAGCCACTGCCGAGTGAGCGGCGAGAGGTAAGGATGTCAAGAACGGTAGGTGGAGGGCTGGGGACTTGGCTGGGCAAGATGAAGTGACCTCTGACCCTGGGCAGGTGAGTGTCCCAGCTGGTGAGACCAGCATGCGGCTGCAGGGTCTCCGGCCACTGACCGAGTACCAAGTAACTGTGGTCGCCCTCTACGCCAACAGCATCGGGGAGGCCGTGAGTGGGACAGCTCGAACCAGTGAGCAATTCCGCTATCCTCTGACCCCACCCGCCTGATCACCTGCCCCAGCCACCCCTCCCCACTTCTGACTTCGCTAATCCCTGTGGGCCCTTCCCCCAGCTGCCCTGGAGGGGCCGGAGCTGACCATCCAGAACACCACAACCCACAGCCTCCTGGTGGCCTGGCGGAGTGTACCAGGTGCCACTGGCTACCGTGTGACATGGCGGGCCCTCCCTGGTGAGTGAGAGGCGTGGGTCGAAGGGAGTCCCTGCACCTCAGACAGGATCGTAGAGTCCTGAGTCTGACCCCTCTCTGCCCCCCGTGCAGGCGGGGCCACACAGCAGCAGGAGCTGGGCCCTGGGCAGGGGTCATTGTTGCTGCGTGACCTGGAGCCTGGCACAGACTATGAGGTGACCGTGAGCGCCCTGCTTGGCCGAAGCGTGGGATCCGCCACCTCCCTGACCGCCCGCACTGGTGAGAAGGCTGGGTGCTTCCTTCAGGCTGGGTGGGCAGGCAGACAGGGCACGGAGGCCCTGACGTCCCATGTGCCCTCGGCAGACACTTCTGTTGAACAGACACTGCGCCCGGTCATCCTGG
>NW_006434366.1:187367-197023 GCF_000325575.1 Pteropus alecto | reverse complement strand
GGCCTGGCGGAGTGTACCAGGGGCCACTGGCTACCGTGTGACATGGCGGGCCCTCCCTGGTGAGTGAGAGGCGTGGGTCGAAGGGAGTCCCTGCACCTCAGACAGGATCGTAGAGTCCTGAGTCTGACCCCTCTCTGCCCCCCCGTGCAGGCGGGGCCACACAGCAGCAGGAGCTGGGCCCTGGGCAGGGGTCATTGTTGCTGCGTGACCTGGAGCCTGGCACAGACTATGAGGTGACCGTGAGCGCCCTGCTTGGCCGAAGCGTGGGATCTGCCACCTCCCTGACCGCCCGCACTGGTGAGAAGGCTGGGTGCTTCCTTCAGGCTGGGTGGGCAGGCAGACAGGGCACGGAGGCCCTGACGTCCCATGTGCCCTCGGCAGACACTTCTGTTGAACAGACACTGCGCCCGGTCATCCTGGGCCCCACGTCCATCCTCCTTTCCTGGAACTTGGTGCCTGAGGCCCGTGGCTACCGGCTGGAGTGGCGGCGTGAGAGTGGTCAGTGCAGGGGGAGGATGGGCGGGCGGGGTTGGGGCTCTGCTCCAGCTGGCCTGACCCCGTCATCTTGCAGGCTTGGAGCTGCCACAGAAGGTGGTGCTGCCCTCCGACGTGACCCGCTACCAGTTGGACGGGCTGCAGCCAGGCACCGAGTACCGTCTCACGCTCTACACTCTGCTGGAGGGCCGGGAGGTGGCCACACCTGTAACCGTGGTCCCCACGGGTGAGGGCTTGGTGGGCCTGGCCGGGTGAGAGCAGAAGTTACGGGGGTCCCAGGCTGCCTCTCATGTGTGCTCTCCCACAGGGCCGGAGCAGCCCGTGGGCCCGGTGACGGACCTACAAGCAACCGAGCTGCCTGGACAGCGGGTGCGGGTGTCCTGGAGCCCAGTTCCCGGGGCCACTGACTACCGCGTCACTGTACGCAGCACCCAGGGTGAGGTGGACACAGCCGGCAGCCCCCTCCAACACACGCTGAAGTTCCAGCCCTCGGGGTCTGATGGCACCCTCACCCCACCTCCTTCCACTCCTGGATCTCCACGGCCTCCTCCTGTCTCCTTGTCCATCCACCCCCTAAGCACTGAGTCTAGACCTGTCGCAGGGCCCGCCGCCCCCGCTCTGCCCACCCGGCCCTGTCTTCACTCCTGGACCCACAACCCTGTCCATGGCTTTCACCCGTCTCTTCAACTACTAGCTCGATCCCTGCCCTTCTGTCACCCTAGCTGTGACCACTGTCCACGCTGACCTCTCATCCCATGTCCCCATCCAGTTCTGACCCCCTCACCCCACCTCACTATCAGTGACCTGTCAATTCACACTGCTGCCTGTTCACTGACCCCTAATATTCTGTGTCCCCTACTAGCCCTTGTTATTCTGTGTCACCGTCCCCACTTACTCCGTCTTTCCCATGTCCTTATCTCCCGCCCTTTTCATCCCCTGGCCCGTCCCTCGCTGGCCCTTTTCATCCCGTATCTCTGTCAGTCACTGACCACCATGATCCCACATCCCTGGGTCTCACCGACCCCTTTCTGCTTACCCTGCTTTCTCCTTTAGGAGTTGAGCGGACCCTGGTGCTTCCCGGGAGCCAGACAGCCTTTGAATTGGATGACGTCCGGGCTGGGCTGAGCTACACCGTGCGGGTGTCTGCTCGAGTGGGCGCCCGCGAGGGCGGTGCCAGCATCCTCACTGTCCGCCGGGGTGAGCACTGCAGGAGGCTCGTGCGGGACAGCGGCCTTACTCGCTCGGTCCTAGTCTTGACCCCTGATCTCTGTCTTTAACCCCCAGAGCCAGAAACCCCGCTCGCCATCCCAGGGCTGCGGGTCGTGGCGTCAGATGTGACACGAGTGCGGGTGGCCTGGGGACCTGTTCCTGGAGCCAGTGGATTTCGGATTAGCTGGAGGACAGACAGTGGTCAGTGTAGGGTGTGTGGGAAGGTTGCTGAGGGGAACAGTCAGTGGCCATGCAGATGACCATGCAGTGGCCAACACTTCCCTTCGACCCTAGGTCCAGAGTCCAGCCAGACATTGCCCCCAGAATCTACCGCCACAGATATCGTGGGGCTGTGGCCTGGAACCTCCTACCAGGTGGCTGTGTCGGCACTTCGAGGGAGAGAGGAGGGCCCCCCCGCGGTCATCGTGGCTCGAACTGGTCAGGGCCTGACGCAGCCCCCAGGCTCTCTATCTCCTGTGGCCTTTCAGACGCCCAGGCCTCCCCTCTCAGACCTTTGCTCCTCCTCAGAACTCCAGTCTCCCCGTCCCGTCTCCCCCTCCCGTCTCCCCCTCCAGTCTCCCCTTTCTGTCTCCCCCTCCAGTCTCCCCCTCCAGTCTCCCCCTTCCATCTCCTCCTCCAGTCTCCCCCTCCAGTCTCCTTTGTCTCCTAAGCCCCCACCCTCTTCAGACTCCTCTGCCTCTTGCCTATGATCCCACTGACTCTGCCTTTGAACTTCCACCCCGTCATCTCTCAGGCCCCCACGGCCTTTTCTGTGGACCCGACTCTTACACTTTCTTCTTAGTCAGACACCCTCACTGCCTCTAACCCCTCCGTAGGGAGCCTGTTACCGTCTCTGTCAGACCCTCTTGCCTCTCAGATTTCTGTCACCTACCACCTCAGATTCCCACCGTGCCCTCTGTCAGAACCCCCACTTCTTCCCCCATCTGACCTATTCACTACCATCTGACCTATCCCCTATCAGACAGATATCTGCCTCCTATTAGGCTTTGATAGCTTTCCCCTATGAAATGGCTCCCAATACCTCCCCCATCAGACTCCCCGTTGCCTCTCCCTGCAGACCCACTGGGCCCAGTGAGGACAATTCACGTGACTCAATCCACTAGCTCATCTGCCACCATTGCCTGGAACAGGGTTCCTGGTGCCTCAGGATACAGGGTCTCCTGGCGCTCAGGCCACGGTGGGGACCAAGGGTTTTGGAGGGTTGTGGGGGACAAGTTTGGGTGGAATGGTGGCTGGGGGCCCTCTTAAGGGTCCAGGCGGGGCATTGGGGGATGGAGTCTGGCTAGCCCTGGAGCTGCCTCCATTCTTACTCCTAGGCCCAGAGAAATCCCAGTTGGTTTCCGGAGAAGCCACCACGGTGGCTGAGCTGGATGGGCTGGAGCCAGACACTGAGTACACAGTGAACGTGCGGGCCCATGTGGCTGGTGTGGATGGGACCCCCGCTTCTGTGGTTGTGAAGACCCGTGAGTGGACCCTGGCCAACCACACTTCTTTGGCTATCCTGCCCTACTGTGGTTGTGAAGACCCGTGAGTGGACCCTGGCCAGCTGCCAACCACACTTCTTTGGCTACCCTGCCCTGCTGTGTGTTCCCGACTGCCGCAGCTGCCCACTCCATCACTGCTCAGTGACTTCTCTCTTCACACTCACCCCACATGGACTAAGTGTCCACCCACAGTGACCTCCTGGCTGCTCCACACTGCCCTCTTCGAGGCACTGACTTCCCTCCTCTCATGGGCTTCCTACACTGATCTGCCTGCACTAACTTCTTGCTGACCTTCCGACCTCCCTGCACTGACCATGCCTGCATTGCCACCCCGTTCTCTCCCAGCCATCTACTGGCCCCTGACCCTTACCCCTGCCTCTACCCCCAGACCCTGAGCCGGTGGGCAGTGTGTCAAAGCTGCAGATCCTCAATGCTTCCAGTGATGTCCTGCGGGTCACCTGGGTGGGGGTCACTGGAGCCACAGCCTACAGACTGGCCTGGGGCCGGAGCGAGGGTATGGTTCCCTGACCCTGCCCTTGTCCTCCCCGGCTGGAATTGCCCTCTCTGCTCAGCCACCCCCACCCCTGACCGTTGCCTTATGCTGGCCTGGCCAGGTGGCCCCACGAGACAACAGATACTCCCAGGAAACACGGACTCCGCAGAAATACGGGGCCTCGAAGGCGGAGTCAGCTACTCGGTGCGAGTGACCGCCCTGGTCGGGGACCGTGAGGGCGCACCAGTCTCCATTGTCGTCACCACGCGTAGGCGGAGCTTGGGCTGGGGCGAGCCTTGGATTGGTGGCCTGGACAGTTCGGGGGCGGGGTTTGTGCTCGAATGGGAATAAGGACCACAGCTCGGTAGTGAGCCTGCGGGGAGAAGGGATGAAGCCTGGCATAGGCAGAGGGGCCGATTGGTTTGGGATTGGTGCAGGGACCGGTGAGGGCGGAGCCTGCCTAATTCCCATGCTTTCTCTCAAGCGCCTGAGCCGCAGCCTGCCCTAGAGACCCTCCGCGTAGTGCAGCGAGGGGAGCACTCGCTGAGGCTGCGCTGGCAGCCGGTGCCCGGGGCGCAGGGCTTCCGTCTGCGTTGGCGACCTGAGGGTGAGAGGTGCCCTGGGTAGGGGGTTAGGGTCTACTGGGGGTGGGGCTGTTGGCGGGGGTCTGAGAAGTGGGCGGAGTCAGCGAGAGTGGGTCGGATCTGTCAATGGGAGTCTGCAGGATCTGCGACCTTCCGGGGTCAGTCAGGTGGGTGAGATCAATGAGGGTCGGTCGGGCAGGGTCAGTAAAATGGGCAAGGTTTGCGAGGATGGGGAAGATCAATCAGGAGAGTGGGCCCGGTCATCAGGGTCAGTGAGGCTGGTGGGCTCATCCTCAGGTAGGTGAGGGCCAGTCCGGTGGGCTGGTCCATTAATGCCGGACTGTAGCATCCTCTCAAGTGCCTCTGGCCTTCACCTTCACACTTGCTCAAGGTGGCCAGGAACAGTCTCGGGATCTGGGGCGAGAGCTCAGCAGCTATGAACTGGACGGGCTGGAGCCAGCGACCCCATACCGCGTGTGGCTGAGTGTCTTGTGGCCATCTGGAGAAGGGCCCTCCACGGAAGTGACTGCATACACTGGTGAGCCCAGAGGGCCCACCCTTCCCTGGTCTGCTCTTCTACTGATGACCCCCCCTGATATCCTGCACCCCATGACCCTGAGTGACTCCTCCTATAGCCCCCAGCACTCCTGACTTCCCATGACACTTCCTTCACTAAGTCAGGATCTCCTTAGATGTCTCTCCTCTGGGTTCTCAAGACATAGACTCTGTTTTTCGATTCCTCCTTCAGAGTCACCTCGTGTCCCAAGCACTGAACTACGTGTGGTAGACACCTCAGTCGACTCAGTGACTCTGACTTGGACCCCGGTATCTGGGGTATCCAGCTACATCCTATCCTGGCGGCCACTTGGAGTCTCTGGCCAAGGTGAGGGGGGATCAAGGTTGGGGTGGGCTGGCAGTGGGGCTCCCTGGAGGGCCTCTTGTTGAACTGAGTTTTGTCCTCTGCAGAAATACCTGGGGCCTCACAGACACTTCCGGGAATCTCAGGCTCCCAGCGGGTAACAGGGCTGGAGCCTGGCGTCTCCTACGTCTTCTCCCTGACACCCATCCGGGAGGGCGTACAGGGTCCTGAGGCCTCTGTCACACAGATCCCAAGTATGGTGGGCACAGTGGGCGGGGCCTAAGGGGGTAGACGGATGGGCCGACCACTTCGGTAACTCAGCCCCCTTCCTGCAGTGTGTCCCCACGGCCTGGTGGACGTGGTGTTCCTGCTACACACCACTCGGGACAATGCTCATCGTTCAGAGGCTGTGAAGCGAGCCCTGGGGCGTCTGGTGTCTGCACTTGGGCCTCTTGGGCCACAGGCGGTCCAGGTTTGGCCCCGGAGGCAGCCAGACTCCTACCTGTCCCTTCCCTTCCCCACCCTGGGTTCTACACCAACTACCGTTTCCCCACCCCCATCCCCACCATGGACCCAGGCTTTCTGCCAGCCCTTCCCCAGACTCCACATCACCCAGCAGGTGACAGGGCTCGAGCTGCTTAGCTCCCTATCCCACCTTCACTGCTGACACCTAATCATTCAGGTTTAGTCATATACCTGGGTGCTATGTCTTCCCCCCCAAGGCTCTGTGTCCCCCCTCTCTGCTCTGTCATCCTCCCCAGGCTCTGTGTTCCCCCCACCCCAGGTCGGCCTCCTGTCCTACAGTCACCGGCCCTCCCCACTGTTCCCGCTGAACAGCTCCCACGACCTTGGCATCATCCTGCAGAAGATCCACAGCATCCCCTACGTGGACCCAAGTGGGAACAACCTGGGTAAGGACCGCAGTGGACATGAACTCTTGGGGCTTCCCCATTGGGAGCTCAGCGCCCCTGTGTTCTGACATGATCTTTCTCCCAGGCACGGCCGTGGTCACAGCTCACAGACACCTGTTGGCACCAGATGCTCCTGGACGCCGCCGGCAAGTACCAGGGGTGATGGTTCTGCTAGTAGATGAGCCCTTGAGAGGTGACATCTTTAACCCTATCCGCGAGGCCCAGGCTGCTGGTGAGGAGTAGGGCTGGTGGAGATGGGGCCTGGCATAGGGCTGGCCCCAGCAAGGTTGTCATACAAGCTGCCGGACCCCTCCTTAGGCCTCAAAGTGATGATCTTGGGCCTGGCGGGTGCTGACCCAGAACAGCTGCGTCGTTTGGTGCCGGGCGTGGACCCCGTCCAGACCTTCTTCGCCGTGGATGACGGTCCCAGCTTGGACCGGGCAGTCAGTGGTCTGGCAACAGCCCTGTGTCAGGCAGCTTCGGCCGCCCAGGTTTGGAAGGGGCCTCTAGGGGGCTAGGTCATGGAGAAGAGGGGGCCTGGGGACTCTTGGTCGAACTGCCTGGCCTCAAGGAGATCCTGTGTCCACAGCCACAGCCACAGCCTTGCTCAGTGCATTGCCCGAAGGTAGGTGTCCAGGGCTGAGAGGGTGGGCGAGGGCCACACTTGTGGTTAGTCGCTCTGACCCTTATTCAATGTGTCTTTTCCCAGGGCCAGAAGGGGGAACCTGGAGAGATTGTGAGTGGCCCTGGCGGGGGGTAGAGAACAGGTTGGGGGTCAGTGGGGCGGGGGGCGGGGAGGTTGGAAGCCAGGGCTCACTGACTATTCTCTCTAGGGTCTGACAGGACAAGCTGGGCCTCCTGGCCCCCCTGGCCTCCCGGTGAGTGTCCCCCCCACACCTGCCTTCAGTGCCCTGACTGGCATACAGCCTCCTTACCTGCTCTCTTTGCTCAGGGCAGGATTGGTGCTCCTGGCCCCCAGGGGCCTCCTGGCAGTAGCAGTGCAAAGGGCGAGAGGGTGAGTGTGGAGACCACTGAGAGCCCCCTAAGCCCCTCCTCCATGTTTCCTCAGGGTTTTTAGAAGAAAGGAAAGAGCCGGGTGATTTTGGAGGCCTAAGTGGACAGAGACTTTGGGGAGGGGTCTGAAGTAGAGGGGCCAGGGGAGTTCTGTGACCCCCTCGGAGGGTCTGGGTGGAAGTTTGAAGTCCCAGAGGTAGAGAAGCCTCATCCCTGCCCTGTGCCTGGGGTTGGGCTTCATCCAGCTCAGAGGGGCCGCATCTCTGCCTCAGTATTCGGGGGCCCATGGGGTGAGGGCTCCTGATGAAGAGTAGTCTGAGCTCCTTCAGCAAGCCAGGGGCACTGAGGGAGGGTCCCTTCCTGCCTTGACCCCTTTCTCTCCTTAGGGCTCCCCTGGGGCTGATGGGGCTCCAGGCAGCCCCGGCCTCCCTGGGACTCCCGGAACGCCTGGCCCAAAGGTGAGTGAGCCTTAACCTTGTAGGTCATGTGATGGGACACTTTGCTTGAGTGGGTGGGGTGGCCTGACCGTCCTGACTCTGGCCTCCCTTTCCAGGGCTCCCCAGGGTGGTCTGGCCCTCGCGGAGACCCGGTAAGTTTGCTGTACCTTCTTTGCTCTCCGAGCCTCTTCCCAGAGTTCTTTCTGCAGAGTGGGGACCTGGGATGGAGGGGCAGTGTTGGCCCGTGGGAGCTCACCCTGAGACGCACCTGAGACCAAGCATCACTCTTTGCTCTGTTTTGTCTTCAGGGAGAGCGAGGGCCTCGAGGCCCGAAGGGAGAGCCGGTAGGTGAAGGCGGAGGGAGGGAGGAGCCAGGATGTCCTGGAGAGGAGCGGGGTCGCGCCAGGCCAGACTGTGCAGGGCCTAAGGCGTGATAAGGACTACCTGGGGCTCCTCTAGGGGATTCTCCTACCTCAAGGCTCCTGTACCCTGAATCCTGCCTGCTCCTCTCTGTCCCTGCAGGGAGAGCCTGGACGGGTCACCGGAGGCGAGGGCCCAGGGCTTCCTGGGCGGAAAGGGGACCCTGGACCTCCGGTAAGTTCTAGGGTATGTGGGGGCACGTGACGTGTGGCGAGAGAACGAGCAGGTGGCAGGGCGAGAGCAGGGGTCTCTGGGGTCATTCTTTATACTTCGTCTCCTCCACCAGGGCCCTCCTGGATCTCGTGGCCCATTGGGGGACCCAGGACCCCGTGGTTCCCCAGGACTTCCTGGAACAGCTGTGAAGGTGACAGCATGACCCTCATAGAGTCTCACCACCTTTATGTGATCCAGTGACCTGGCGACCCCATTTGAACCCTGCTGGTCGCTCTGAGCCCATGTGAACCCTTAACCCCGTGCCCTCCATGACTCCTCAGTTCCTACATGACCTTTGTAACCCAGTTGGACCCCATGTCTCTCATTCCTCCTGGGATCTTGGGGAGTGGACGTGTGGTCCAGAGTCATGGGGTCATGATCTGTCTTCCAGGGTGACAAAGGTGATCGTGGGGAGCGGGTAAGTGAGGGAAAGGTGTGCAGGGGTCGGCTTGGAGTCTGATTCCCCTGAGCCACCCCTGACCTGCTGTTCTCTCCCAGGGCCCTCCCGGACCAGGCGATGGTGAAACTGCTCCAGGGGAACCTGGGCTGCCGGTGAGGCCCTGGGGACCATGCTCAGTGGTGTGGAGAGAGGGGCTGGGGATGAGTGGGCGCTGGGCTTAACAGTTTGGGGGGCACATTTTTGCTTACTTTTTCCTAGGGTCTTCCTGGAAACCCCGGACTTCAAGGCCCAGTTGGTCCCCCTGGGGAGAAAGGAGAAAAAGTAGGAGAGCTGACATCTTGGTGTCCCAGTTCTGGGGTGGGGGGGCCCCGGGTGCCGGCAAGTGGGGTCTTCTACCCATCTGTTTCTCCTTCAGGGTGACTGTGAGGATGGAGCCCCAGGCCTCCCAGGACAACCTGGGACCCCGGGTGAGCGGGTGAGTGTAGGGCCAGGGGTACTGAGTATGGTGGGCATAGCTCCAGGCCCGACCCTCAGCCATCAACCTTCTACTCCACCCTTATGCCCAAACCCAAATCTCTGAACCCCTTCCAGGGCCTACGGGGACCTCCTGGAGATGCTGGCCCCAAAGTAAGTGCCTTTTAGGAAAGGTCAGGGACGAGGGGTGACACACTGGGACCCCTGTAGGGTTAGGGGAGGTGGGAGGGTCAGGAGATGAGTTCTTTCCAGGTCAGAGGTCGTTCGAGGAGGGATGGTCGGAGTTCGAAACACCTCGTCTGGGGTTCGATAGTCATGGCCCCTCTCCTGTCCCTCTCCCCTCAGGGTGACCGAGGATTGCAAGGGGCTGTGGGTGAGGATGGAAAGAAGGTAAATGCAGCCTGGGGGGCTCTCAGGGCCCTGGGGGTTCTGGAGCCAGACTTGGCTGCGACCCATTCTGTTTCATCAGGGAGAACGTGGAGCCCCTGGCCCAGTGGGACCCCAGGTGAGCCCACTGACCCCGATGCCAGCGCCTGCTGACCTGGACTCTGGGCCCCCTCCTGGCTCTGACTTCTTACCCTTGACCCCCACTGCCCCTGTCCCTTGACCCCTCACATGACTTTATTCCCGCCGATGCGGGTT
>NW_006434366.1:146654-187328 GCF_000325575.1 Pteropus alecto | reverse complement strand
CTGAACTGACCTTGACTTCCACTGACCCCTCCTGCTGAGTTTGACCCCTGCAGACCTAAATCCTGATCTTCTGTGACCACCTCCAGCCCCACCCTGGGTTTGCCATAATCGCCTGGCCCCCCGGATCAGCATTTCTGCTTCTCATCCCCAGGGGTTGCCAGGAGTTGCTGGGCCTCCTGGAGTCGAGGGTCCTGAAGTGAGTTTGTGACTGTGGTGGGACCCGGAGTGGGGCTTTCATCTTCCTCCTCCCCTGGGCTCACGCTGTCTCCACGTGCAGGGGTCACCAGGACCCACTGGCCGCCGAGGAGAGAAGGTGGGTCACGCATGGGCTGGAGTACAGTGTCCTTCCTCCTGTGGCAGGGATTGTAGCAGGTGGGACACGGGGACCTTGGGTTCCTGGGTGGGTCTCTAACCCATCCCTGACTCTGTTCTTTCTCCGCAGGGGGAGCCTGGCCGACCTGGGGACCCTGGCGTGGTGAGTAAGGGGAGGATGGGGCTCTGAGCACAGTGCAGCCTCATGAGCAGAAGTACTAACCTGGAAGCCACTGTCTCCATAAGCTTGGGACCCGGGCAGGCTCGGAGCCAGCCCTCTGGGACACTCCTTGTGCTATAAAACGACTTCCAACTCCTGGCTGTGATCCCGGGACCCCATGACTGCCATACAGGTCATGAACTCCGCGTAACCCCTGCCCGGCTCTCAGCGGTGTCTCTGTGACCTCTGAGCGGAGACTGAGCTCTGTTACTCCCAGCTCTGTATAACCCCCTTCCCGATCCAGGCTGTAGTACGGCGATCCCCAGGCTGGGCCAAGCCGTGTCTGTCCCGTTTGTTTTCAGGGATCTGCTGGTGCTGGAGTCAAAGGAGAGAAGGTAAGTCCAGAGACAGTGAAGGCAGGCTGTTACAGAGTTGAGGTCAGGGTCATAGGGCCTGCCTGGAGGACCCTGGAGGTCATGAGGGTTGTGGCATGATTGCTGTGTGGTGGGGCCTGGGGCTGGTGCTGATGGTCTTTGTCACCTCTAGGGAGACGTGGGACCTGCCGGGCCCAAAGGAGCTATTGGAGTCAAAGGGGAGCAGGTGAGTGAAGGACAGTGTTTGGGGGGCAGGCAGCAGGTGAAGGTCATGCCCCCAGATTTCTGATTCTTCCACCCACAGGGTTCACCTGGCTTGGTTCTTCCTGGAGACCCTGGCCCCAAGGGAGACCCTGGAGTCCGGGTGAATAAATGTGGGGATGGGCAATGTGACAGGAGATGAGGTGGTGCTTGGGAGCCCCAACTAAGTCCTGTCCCCTCTCCCAATGCCCTGCAGGGTCCCATTGGCCTCACTGGCAGAGCAGGACCCCCGGTGAGTACCTGTGACCTTGGGTAACACCAAGGTTTCTGGGGTGACCTTTCCCCAAGGGCTGGCTGCTATGTGCACTCTCGCCTCCTCCACAGGGTGACTCGGGGCCTCCTGGAGAGAAGGGAGACCCTGGGCGGTCCGGCCCCCCAGGACCTGTCGGCCCTCGAGGAAGAGACGTAAGAGGGCTGGATTGGGGTTGTCCTTGGGGATGGCGAGTAGAGTGTTGCTGGCACCACTGGGGGTCTCGGAACCAGGGCTGACTCTCATGTCTCACAGGGCGAAGCTGGAGAAAAAGGCGACGAGGGCTCCCCGGTGAGACTTCTTCCCACTGTGGTTTCTGACTCTTTACCCTTGAACTGTGATCCCCGGGCCGGGAGCTCCGCCACATCTGATCCCTCCCCAGGCGTCTTGTCCAGCTGGCGCCCAGGCCCTTTCCTGTCCCCACTCCCTGAGTTCGTCTGAGCCTAACTTACCTGCTCCGTGTGGCTTTCTCTCCACCACCAGGGTGAGCCGGGTTTGCCTGGAAAGACTGGCGAGCGTGGCCTTCGGGTAAGGCTTGGTGGGGAGACGTGAGGGGGTGATGGGAGACCTGGAGGAGGTGGGCATGAAGGTCGTAGGACACTCCGACGGGGGAAAGGGTGCCAAGGGGTGGGGAGGGAGGTGATGGAGAGCCTGCAGGGAGGCATGCAGTGAGGGGGAACTCTGTCGTGGCTTTTGGGGTCATGGGGGACCTGGGGCAGTGTGGGTGTCATGGGGGAACCTGAAAATGCTGAGAGAGTTTGTCTCAGACTGGCTGTTCTTCCCAGGGGGCACCGGGAGCTCGGGGGCCTGTGGGTGAGAAAGGAGACCAGGGAGATCCTGGAGAGGATGGACGAAACGTGAGTCCTGACCTCTGACCCCTGACCTTAACCTCAGCTTCAACTCCCAACCTCCGATTCCCAGCCCCTGATGCTGCCGCCCCAACCCTGAAATGCCGTACCCTCACGATTCTCATTTCCTGTGACCCCTTCGGCACAACCCCCAGAGGCCACCAGGATCCCCATGGGTCCTTAGGCTCCTTAGGGTCCTTCCAAGGCTTTCAGAAACTGCTGCCTAAACACAGTGTCTCTGACCCTCTGATCTTCTGCAGGGCAGCCCTGGACCATCTGGACCCAAGGGCGACCGTGGGGAGCCGGTGAGTAGTGCCAGACTTCCGGGCTCGGGAGAGGCAGAGATTTCCGGTGCTCAATCTGGTCAGTGCCCACGTAAGAGGCTTGGAGGTCAAGAAGGGGAGCACTGATGGCCACCTCCAGGCCTGACCTGCCTTCTGGGGGCTGGCATTGGGGTGCTGTCGGGAATCTGGGAGGCCACACCTGAGCCATGCCCTGGGACCTCAGGACTCCTGTTAACAGTGATTATTTCCTTTCCCAGGGTCCCGCAGGCCCCCCTGGACGGCTGGTAAGAGTTGAGTTGGGTCTGGTCCTTTGTCATCTCCCTCTCCTGCCCCTGTTGGTGCCACACTGTGTCCCCTCATCCCTTCCACTGACTCCCACTTCTCCCCATTTCCCCCTGATATCTTCATTGATCCCACGACCCCTCACGGCCCTATCTGTCCTCACCAACCCATCTTCCCTTGTTGAACAATTCTTATCACTGGTGATCCCCCCACAGGTGGACACGGGACTTGGTGCCAGAGAGAAGGTATGAGGGTCAGTGGGTGGAGTGAAGCTGTGAGCACGGGAAGGCACCCCAGAACCCCGATGATAGGCTCTGCCTCGGGCGTGCCTGGAGCTCGAGTGCTGTTCCCTCAACCAGCTCGTCTCTGCCACAGGGAGAGCCTGGGGACCGTGGACAGGAGGGTCCTCGGGGACCGAAGGGTGACCCCGGCCCCCCTGGAGCCTCTGGGGAGAGGGTGAGTGTGACTGGCCCCTTGGGGGGATGTGGGTCTGGGAATCCTGCTCTGATTCCTTCCTTCCTGTCCTCAGGGCATCGATGGACTTCGGGGGCCCCCAGGCCCACAGGTGAGTGACACACCTTTGCCCCATTAGCTTATGCCCCCATCTTGCCCTCACCTTTCACTGACCTTGTTTCTCCCAGGGAGACCCAGGTGTCCGAGGCCCAGCAGGAGAAAAGGTGAGGGGGCGTGGCGCTTTCTGACTGTGGGCCATTTCATCCTTTAAGGCCTCTGAGCACTCTGTTCTCCTCAGGGTGACCGGGGACCCCCTGGCCTGGACGGCCGCAGTGGGCTAGATGGAAAACCAGGAGCCCCTGGCCCCCCTGGGCTGCAGGTGAGTCATGGTGGCCACTGCCTGGTCACGCCCCTT
Source organism: Pteropus alecto (assembly GCF_000325575.1). Classification (NCBI taxonomy): domain Eukaryota; kingdom Metazoa; phylum Chordata; class Mammalia; order Chiroptera; family Pteropodidae; genus Pteropus; species Pteropus alecto. The sequence goes on along the minus strand of NW_006434366.1, from coordinate 183,689 downwards.
CCCAGGACCTCAGCCTCACCTGGCTCTTCTTGGTCTCGATGTGCCCTGGGGCCAGATGGGTCACCTGCAGCTTCTGGAGCCTCGCCTGGGTAGGGGAGGCACAGGCACTAGAGGCCCTGTCAGCAGGCAGAGCCTCTGACCCCAGGACCACTGTGGACTCCCTGACTTTGGGTCCTCCCTCAGGGTGCTACAGGCAAAGCCGGGGAGCCGGGGAGAGATGTAAGTATGGGGAACGTTATGGTGGAGGGCGGCTCAGGGGCTCAGCACAAACTGTGGCCAGGTCGTCAGAGTCCAGCATCGGCAGGAGTAGGGGGGCTGGTCCAGCCCTGTCCTTGGGAGGGGTCCCAGTTCCTGGCAGGCAAGTTTTAGGAAAGTCCTGCTTTCCGACCTTCAATGCCCTGGGGGCCTTAGTAGGCCTACCCACCCCCCAAGTCCTGGGAGCCTTACTCTGGAATTTCAGCAGGGGGCCCCCTAACCCTTGGGGTCTCTGCCTCAGGGGATCTCAAAGGCACCTCCCAATCCTGAGAGTCTTTAGTAGGATCCTCCAAGTTAATGGGTATGCTCAGGGGATACCCCAGTGGCCCGCTCAGTCTTAACAAAGACTTTCTTCAGGGGCTTCCGGGCCTCCGAGGAGAACAGGGACCTCCCGGCCCCCTTGGCCCCCCCGGAGCAGTGGTAAGTCCTGGCTGTCACGGCTCCCTTTCTCCCCTTTACTGCCCCCACCTCAGCCCTGCTTTCTAACCAATGATCTGTTCCCGCAGGGAAAGCCGGGTGATGATGGCAAGCCAGGCCTGAATGGGAAAAACGTGAGTGTCCAGGGCAGACGTGGAGAAACCGCCAAGGGGTGCCAGCGCGTGGACACAGCCCAGATGTACAGATACACATGGGCACACGTGCCGAGACATGCTGACACCCGCTCCCCAATGCAGACATACAGATAGACCCTGAAACACTTGTCCACATGTGCACACAGGCAGCCTCGCACACACAGTGAGTTAGGGAGACGTGCTGACCTGTGCCCAGAGGGGTCAGCACATGCTAGAATAACCCACAGCCATGGTGCAGGTGAAGAGCTGCAGACACAGGTTGAGAGGTGCAGACACGGGTGGAGCCACGTGCAGTGATGCTTGGAGACCTGTCGACACACACAAACACCTCTACCCAGGCTCAGTACAAGACATGGACCTGGGAACATATGTGGATCTGTGTTGAGACATGGTGAGACACTCATCCAAGGACGTAACGTGCGACACATGCTGAGACATACTGACACATGCATTTACAGCCACAGTTACACACACACAGCCACACATACTGAGATACACACAAAACTTGCGGACAAATCCCATAGACAATTCTCCAGGCATCAGGGACATGCAGACACGTGTCCATCCTGTGCTTACCTGTGTAAGCCTCTGACCATATGCAGACACAGATCAAGATGTGCAGACAGACTGAGACAGTTACCCAGTGTCACCTACCAGGACACACAGAGCCAGAACATGTGGACACTCCCCATCCCCAGAGATGTGTAGATGTGAAGTTACATTTAGGAAGCCAGAGACAGGAGGCCACGTGCAGTTGAGTGTGGAGGTGAGCAGACCCTCAGACGTGCAACAGCACACTCAGACAGTCACAGGCCACGCTCTGAGACACACAGGGGCTTGGAGCTACAGGCACAGTCACCTGACGGCCTCCAAGACAGTGTCTTGCAGCCAGACACAGGTGAATGTCTGGGCTGACGTGAGTCCTCTGCCTACAGGGAGAGCCTGGGGACCCTGGAGAAGACGGGAGGAAGGTAAAGCCCCTCACCTGAGTCTGCTCTGGCCTCAGATCGCGCCTGTGTCTGAAGCACTTTGTCTTCCATAGGGAGAGAAAGGGGATTCGGGAGCCCCTGGGAGAGAAGTGAGTACTAGAATCTGGTGCAGCCTCTAACCCCTGGCCCTGAACCTGACTGTGATGTGTGGCTGCAGCCTTTTCAGGGGTCTCAGGGTCCTGATGCTGTCTGCATTCTCCACAGGGTCGCGATGGCCCCAAGGGTGAGCCTGGAGCTTCTGGTAGCCCTGGACTCCCAGGCCCTTCGGGCCTCCCAGGGCAGGTCGGCCCTCCTGGCCAGGTGAGTGAGAGCAGCAGGGGCCATTGCATTCCCGCTGGATACCCTCCCGGGATGCCGCAGTCTTGTGTGACCCCTTTGTGTTTTGTCATATCTTAGGGTTTTCCCGGTGTTCCCGGAAATCCGGGCCCCAAGGTGAGTGTGCCTGTGTGGGGTGGGGGGTGTGGCGAGGGGCTGACAGAGTTGGGGCATTCTTCCACCTGATCAGTCTTTGTTCTCAGGGCGACCGCGGGGACGCTGGACCCAAAGGCGAACAGGTGAGGCCCCCACCTTTTCCCACGCCCGGGTAGCCAGGGCACCCACGTGTGCACGCACACACCCTACGAGCTGGGTCCAGCAGCTTGCCTCTTGCCTCTTGGTGTCTCCAGGGCTTCCCTGGAGAGCGTGGCCTGAGGGGAGAGCCGGGGACGGTGACGGTGAGTGAAGCCGGGGACCGGGCCCTTGACTCAGGTGCACGCCTCCAGGGGCCACCTCTCTGCCTCCTCCCTCTCGGCCATGAGGCCGCACACGTTCTGTCCTGTGTGCTCGGCCATCTGCCCTATTGGGATTCCTGTAGCCTACCCTCAGGGAAACTGGGTCATGGGGACGTGCCAGGGAGGGGCTCCCCGTGGCCTGGAGCCACCTCGGCCGAGCGCCAAAGGCTGCTCTGGTAAGAGGGCACGGAGGCTGTCTTGGGGGGTGGTGCGGGGCAGGGGCAGGGCTTATCTGCGGGCGGCCCTCACGTAGCTTGTGTTTCCAGAATGTGGAGCGGCTGCTGGAAAATATCGGCATCAAGGTAGGTTGCTTGGGGGCTGGGCATGGGCGCTGGTGGAGACCCCACGGGGCAGGTGATGTCCACAGGACCGGGCACGGCATGGGGGCTGCAGTAAGGGCCCTGCGCCTTCGACCCCTCACCACCACGCAGACGTCTGCCCTGCGGGAGATCGTGGAGACCTGGGACGAGAGCTCCGGCAGCTTCCTGCCCGTGCCTGAACGGCGGCGTGGCCCCAAGGGGGACCCAGGCGAGCGGGGCGCCCCAGGCAAGGAGGTGTGTGCTGCTCGGTGGGGACGCCTTGCGGAGGGAGTGGTTGCAAGGCCACCAGCATCTGCTCTTCTGCTCCTCCAGGGACCCGTCGGCTTATCTGGAGACCGTGGGCCGAAGGGAGATCGTGGAGACCCGGGCCCCCAGGGGCCACCTGGCCTGGCCCTTGGGGAGAGGGGCCCCCCTGGATCTCCTGGCCTGGCCGGGGAACCTGGAAAGCCTGGTATTCCTGGGCTCCCAGGCCCGGCTGGGGGTGTGGGAGAGGCAGGAAGACCAGGAGAAAGGGTGAGCCTGGGGGCTGGTCGGGAGGGCCAGGGAAGTGGGGTTAGGAAGAGCTGGACTCCCCACAAACATAGCCCCCCCCTGCTGTTTGCACGTCAGGGAGAACGGGGAGAGAGAGGAGAACGCGGGGAACCGGTGAGCTGGACGGGGCCTCGGGGGTGGGGTGAGCTGGACGGGCCTCGGGGGTGGGGTGGCCTGGAGGCTGCTCTGGGGCCGCAGTTCATTTCCTTCTTTTCTGCAGGGCAGAGATGGCCCTCCTGGACTCCCCGGGCCCCCCGGCCCCCCTGGCCCCAAGGTGATTACCCCAGCCCTGCCCTAGGCCTGCGGCTGCTGTCACTAGAAAGCTACCATTAGCGTGGGCCCTGGAAACTCCATGTGGTGTCTCTGACCCCGTAACCCTCTGGGACCCTGTAATCGTGGATGACCCCTGCATGCCTCCGTGACAGGCACATCACTCCTCTATGGCCTTGTGCTTGTAGGTGGCCGTGGATGAGCCCGGTCCTGGACTCTCTGGAGGGCAAGGACCCCCTGGACTCAAGGGTGCTAAGGTCAGTGTGTGGGATCAACCTGGGGGCCAACCTCTGCCATGGCACCAGGGCCTTGCTTGACATGTCATCCCCACAGGGGGAACCAGGCAGTGACGGTGACCGAGGCCCCAAAGGAGACAGGGTGAGGCCTCCCACTTTACCATGTTCCCCCTCCTCTATGGGGGCATCCTGGCGTGGGGCGTGTGTGCGTACGTGGCAGTGACTGGCAGCTCTGATATGACGCTCCATTCTCAGGGTGTGCCAGGCATCAAGGGAGACCAGGGAGAGCCCGGAAAGAGGGGTCACGATGGCAGCCTGGTGAGTCCCTGCCTCCCTGACACCTGTGTGCCAGTACACGGCACACAGCTCTGGACTGGAGTCTTCAGTGCCTGGACTCTCTCGGGGGAGGTCGGAGTGGGGAACGAGGACTGTGTGGCCTTACACCCCTTCTCCCCAGGGACTGCCAGGAGAGCGTGGGGTAGCCGGGCCTGAAGGGAAGCCGGTGAGTGGTGTCCTCGGGAACAGGCAGCTGCCCTCTGCTGTGCGCTGGCTGCTGTGTGCGCGTGTCACCAGGGATCGGTGACTGGAGTGGGTGCCTGCGTGTCCGGCTGTGAGTGCAGATGCATGATGTTCATGAGAAGGAGCTGTGTGTATGTGTGTGTGTGTGGTGTGTGTGTTATCCGTGAGGGGCAGTCCGTGGGCACGGGGCGATGCATGCCTGGGAGGGACGAGGGCACGGAGGTGGCCGCCAGGACACAGGCCTCCAGAGGGCGGAGGCAGACCCAAGTGAGGCTCAGATTGAGGCTCAGCAGCCCCCTTCTCTGTCCAGGGTCTGCAAGGTCCAATGGGGGCCCCTGGCCCAGCGGTGAGTACCCCAAAGTCCTCAGCCCTCTTTCCCCCACCCTGTGCCCAACCCCCATAATGGGCAGTACTGCCTCAGTTTCCCTGGTGGGGTGGGAGTGGCTCCCCCCATTCAAACTCTTTCTCTCTCCAAAAGGGCGGCCACGGAGACCCTGGACCGCCTGGTGCCCCGGTGAGTGACAGAGAGTACTCTGGGGGTGGGACAGGTATCAGTCCCCACTGATGACCCGGGCCTTGTTCATGTTAATCCCTGAGCCCAGAAGGATAGCTCTGACCCCTGTCCCCTGCCCTCGACACTTTTCTCTAGGGTCTCGCTGGCCCCGCAGGACCCCAGGGACCTTCTGGCCTGAAGGTGAGTATGGGTGTGTGTGGGCGTGTGGCTCGAGCCATGTCCGCCCCAGGATGATGTCCGCCAGCCCCCTGGGGTGTCGCTGCCCTGCAGTGAGGCTGAGCGCCAAGGCGCCCTGTCCTGGGGCTCATTCGGTCTCTGGGTTTTGGCAGGGGGAGCCTGGAGAGACGGGGCCACCTGGACGGGTGAGTGACCCAGCCCGTGGGGCAGTCACAGGGAGCTGGGTGGGGTTGGCATTGCCTTGAACTTTTTCTCCCTCCAGGGCCTGCCCGGACCTACTGGACCTGTGGGACTTCCTGGTCCCCCTGGCTCGTCCGGCCTTGTGGTGAGTGAGTCTGCTCTGGCCCTAGCAGGGACGCCATGTCCCTGTCCTCTGGGCCCTGTGTCCCTCTATGTCCCCCTCACATTCGACTTCTCTCTCTCAGGGTCCTCAGGGGGCACCAGGTTTGCCTGGACAAGTGGTGAGTCCTGAGGGTCAGAGCTGGGCTCCAGGGGTCAGGACACGGTGGGCGGGCCCCTGATGGAGCTCCTCCCTCTCAGGGGGAGACAGGGAAGCCGGGAGCCCCAGGCCGTGATGGGGCCGGTGGAAAAGATGGAGACAGAGGAGCCCCTGGAGTGCCGGTGTGTGTTCTGAGGGGAGCTTGCTGCAGACCTGTGACGAGGGGTGCCGGGGGAAAGGTGGGGGGCGGGGGGCTAGGACAGGGTCGGGGGCGGCACCAAGTTCCTCACTCCGCTCTGCCACAGGGCTCGCCAGGTCTGCCTGGCCCTGTTGGACCTAAAGGAGAGCCTGGACCAATGGGGACCCCTGGACAGGTGATTTTTGGGCGGGGGGCTAGGACAGGGTCGGGGCGGCACCAAGTTCCTCACGCTGCTCTGCCACAGGGCTCGCCAGGTCTGCCTGGCCCTGTTGGACCTAAAGGAGAGCCTGGACCCATGGGGACCCCTGGACAGGTGATTTTTGACCCCACCCCCGCCTAGTTTGCATGTCTCACCTAGGATGACAGGTTGGGGTGGGGGGAGATGGCAGGAGGTGAGGGACTCACTGGGCCTTCCCCACAGGCTGTGATCGGGCCCCCTGGAGCAAAGGGAGAGAAGGTGAGTGTGTGGGGGCCCTGGGAAGAGGGGCCCAGGGGGCTGGGACTGGGGATCCCACTGAGCCCTCTCGCTCACAGGGAGCCTCTGGAGGCCTTGCTGGAGACCTGGTGGGAGAGCCGGTGAGTGTGGAACCCCCAGCAGCAATATGTCCCACAATATGCCCCACATTTGACCCCGGTCTCCTGCCATCCTCCTTGAGTCCCACCTGTCTTGACCTTGTCGCCTCCTGACCCGTCTCTACAGGGAGCCAAAGGTGACCGAGGACTGCCAGGGCCGCGGGGCGAGAAGGTGAGATGGGCCTGGTCCCAGGGCCTGAGCCCTGGGCACGGAGGGGTAGAGTTGCGTGGCCAGACGCCGTCACCTCCCTTTCTGTGCAGGGCGAAGCTGGCCGTGCCGGGGACCCTGGAGACCCTGGGGAAGATGTGAGTCTGGGGTCTGGGCAGGCCTGAGCCTGGCCTGAGGAGTGCAGTCGGGGACATATGGGACCCTATGTGGGCCTGTGCACCTGCCCGACCCCGAGCCTGACCACACGTTCCAGCATCCGGGATCTTGCTCCAGGAAGCACGCACTCCCGGCGCCGGGTCCCGCCTTCGGTCTGTGTGCCTGTCCTCAGTCTCCCGTTCCCCACCGTGTCTGAGCGCGCGTGTGCTCCTGTGTGACCTCCCAGGTCTCAGAGCACGGCGGAGTTCTCGCGGGCGCCTCCTTGGCCGTGTTTATGCTGCCCCTGTCCCCTGCCTGGCTGCACCCCGAGTATCTGAGTTCACGTCTGTGGTCGCGTCTGTTTCCCGGGACAGGACGTGCCCGAGCGCCTGCTCGTGTGTCTGCACTCGTGTCCGCGGTCCCATGTGTCTGTGCTCGTGTGTGAGCTCCGCGGGTCTGTGGTCACGCCTGAGCGTCCCTCTGTCTGTGCCCTCCTGAGTGTGTGGTCACCGCTGAGTTCCCGTGAGCCAATCTTTGGTCCCACGTCTGAGTTCCCACGTGTCCGTGATCACATCTGCACTTTTTAAGACAATGTCTAAGCTCTGGGTGCATGTTCTTACCCTCAAGTGCTGTTTTCTTTCTTTTTTGTTTCTTTAGGGTCTTAAAGGGGCTCCAGGACTCAAGGGTAATAAGGTATGTGTGCCCCAAAGTGTCCCTTCTGGGGGTCATGATCCTGAGACTCCCTGAGCCTGATCTGACCCCTTTTACCTCGCAGGGTGACCCAGGAGTCGGGGTCCAGGGCCCACCTGGGCCAGTTGGTCCTCCAGGTCTGAAGGTAAGTCGCTGCCCCCTCCCCAGTGGCGGCGGCAGGGGGCAGGGGGGCGCTGGAGATGGGAGGGAGAGGGCGTTCTGGGGCTAGTCCTGGGACGAGTCCCGCTGGGACCCCTCCTCCCTTTGCTGTCTCTGTTCCAGGGAGACCAGGGTCCGCCTGGTCCCCCGGGAGCTCCTGGCATTGTCGGGTTCCCTGGTCAGCAAGGCCCTCGAGGAGAAATGGGTCAGCCAGGCCCCAGCGGAGAACGGGTAAGGGTGCTGGGAATAGCATGTGGGGACTTAGCGACCTCTGAATCTGATAGCAGGCGAGGAGGAGGGGGCCGAGGCCCTGCCTCAGCGGCTCCGTCTTGGAAGCAGAGGAAGAAGAGGAAGGTCCCCCAGTCACCCTCTGCCTCTGTCGCTTCATTTTTCTGGTAGGGTCTGGCAGGCCCCCCAGGGAGAGAGGGAGCCCCAGGTCCGCTGGGGGCACCTGGACCACCGGGGTCAGCGGTGAGTAGAAGGGTCCCAGCCTGCCATGGGTCTGATTCTTGTGCTGGAGTCTGCCCGCATGAGAACCTAGGCGGAGGACTATGCCACAGGACATGGCTGGGGGCGTGTGCGTGCCTTCGAGGGGGCACCAGACTCTCACCTCACTCTGCCCACAGGGCGTGCCGGGGGCCTCTGGACTCAAAGGAGACAAGGTAGACGAGACAGTGCTGCTTCTGTACCCTGTCATCCCCTCCAACCCCCGCCGACCTCCCATGACCCTCCGTCCCCCACTGATTCCCCTTGCTTATCCCTGGTGTCCTGTCGCTCTCCAGGGAGACCCTGGAGCAGGGCTGCCCGGGGCCCGCGGCGAGCGTGGGGAGCCAGGCGTCCGGGTAGGTTGTCCTGCTCTGCAGGCGCAGACTCACTTCGGGGAACCACTTCGGGGAACCACTTCGGGGCTCCCTTTATTACAGACGTCACCTCTGAATCCAACTTCTGAGTCAATTAATTTAATATCACCATCCAGGGTGAAGATGGCCGCCCTGGCCAGGAGGGACCCCGAGGACTTATGGTGAGTCCCCTTAGGGCAAGCGCCAGTGGTGTGACTTCGTCACCTGCCTGTGCCCTTTGTGCCTTTGGGACTCTGCACCCTCCACAGCCCCCTGGTTCTCCCTGTCTGCTCTTTGCTCCTTTGCCTCCCCTATTCCCTTGGGGCCCCCAACTCAGTCCTCTGCCACCCCCTGACCTGTCTCCCCACTAGGCCCCCAAATTCCCTTCGCTCATAGTCTTCTTCTCTCACACAGGGACCCCCGGGCAGCCGGGGGGAGCGTGGGGAGAAGGTAAGGACATGGGGAAAAGGCCCCGGGGCGAGTGGGGTGGGGTTGGGTGTCGTAACTCAGGACTCGGGGCTCCTCTGTCTGGTTGGGTGAGACTTACACTTTTCCATCCCATAGGGCGACCCTGGAACCGCAGGGCTGAAGGGTGACAGGGTGAGTGGGGGCGTTGGGGAGGGCAGGGCCAAGGGCCAGGGGTGCTCCTGACTCCTCTTACTGTCTCCCATCCACTCAGGGCGACTCAGCCATAACTGTGGGGCCTCCGGGGCTACGGGGAGCCAAGGGGGACATGGTGAGTGGGTCTGCTCTCCACGTGACTGGGTCTCCGTTGGGTGTGGGTGGGGCTCCTATGGGCTGGGCTGAGAGATCTGAGAGCTCAGAGCCTCAGGGGATGAGACCGCCAGCCCCTGACCCTGACTCTGACCCCTGACCCAGGGTGAACGAGGGCCTCCGGGCATAGATGGTGACAAAGGACCTCGCGGAGACAGTGGGAGACCCGGAGAGAAGGTACAGGGAAGAGGGTGGGGTACTCTATATGGGGTCAGGAGGGGTTCCAGTGGGCTGTGAGTAGTAGGAGGGGGGATGGGAGGGAGTGTTTCTGGGATTCGCAGGGAGGGGTTCTATAGAGCAACTCTGTGGAGCTCTGGGGAGGGCTCAAGGGCCTGGATGCTAGGTCACGCGGGAGCTCTGTGGGTGGCAGCTCTGTGAGAGGCGCCCTGGGAACAGCAAGGGGGTTCCTTGGGCATTAGGGGCACTCCAGGTAGGTTCAGGGACCCAGTGGTAAGAGGAAGGGGCAGAAATCTGGGGGGCGTAGGGTGAGGAATGAGCCACCCCATGGGCCACGGCTCCCAGTTCCAGCTTGCTGTGGCAGGGGCTGGAAGGGGTGGGGCCCCCGGGGTGACTCATGAGCTCTGCCCCAGCTGGCAGGGTCCAGCCATTCTCCAAACCTCCAGCCTGGCCTGGTCCTGATCGTTTTTCTCTGCTGGTCCTTCCCACAGGGCACCAAGGGGGAGCCTGGTGACAAGGGCTCCGCTGGGTTGCTGGGAGCACGTGGACTCACAGGACCCAGGGTAAGCCCTGCCTCAGGCACAGACCCAGAGTTACACGTCACACACACGTGTCCCATGGGTGTCCTCTGAGCGTTGGAGAGTTTCTCGCCTCCCTTGCTGTTAGCCACGTGTGTGTTCACACGGGATCTGTGTGCGGCCTGCGCCCTGGCCCAGAGTCAGCGAGTGGCTACACGTGCAGTAGATAGGCCGGCATAAGGGACAGTCACTCGGGGACGGTCATGCTGCAGGGCTGTCCTGCCCCATCTGTGTTTCCCACAGGGAGAGCCTGGTGTTGCAGGGATTCCTGGAGACCCGGTAAGATGCCCCTGATCCCACAGGGCCCCCAGCCCCACGCGGTGACCTTTCTTTCACCTTACGCTGATCCGGTACCTTCGTGGTGTCCTCGTGTTGCCCAGGGGCTGCCACCTTCGGAGTGCCCCTATGGCAGTTCTACCCATGTGATCACCCTCGCCCATGGTGACCCTTGTCCCCACGGAAAACCCTGCCCTCCAGTGGTGGCTCCCACCCCCACCGTGTTCCCATCTGCTACATCCAGACCGATTCCCTTTGATCTGATCTCCCCTGACCTCGCATTGTCCCCTCTACCCCAGGGATCCCCAGGAAAGGACGGAGCCCCTGGTGTCCGAGGAGACAAAGGAGATATTGGCTTCATGGGTCCCCGGGGCCTCAAGGTGGGAAGGGGACTGGGTTTCCTGGTCAGGAGGTGGGATGGAGGGTGAGGCATCTGGGGTTAAAGGTCAGCTGTCTGAGGTCAGAGGGTGGGGTACCCAGGGCCGACTGTGAGGTGTTAGGTCAGAGGTTGGAAGGTGGGAGGTTGGAGTGTCTGAGGCCAGTTTGGAGAGTGGTTTCAGGGTCAGGGGGTTATAGGATGGGGTATCCAGAGGTCACTTTTCCTCCTATGTTTTTCTCTCAGGGCGAACGGGGAGTTAAGGGAGCCTGCGGCCTCGATGGAGAGAAGGGAGATAAGGTACAGAGGTGAGGGGGGATGCCGGGGGTGTTGGGGGCTGCGGGGCCTGAGGCCTAAGGATGACCCCTCCACCTGACACCTGTAGGGGGAAGCCGGCCCCCTAGGCCGCCCTGGGCTGGCAGGACGCAAGGGAGAGATGGTGAGTGTGGGCACACCCAGAGTGGGGAGAGGACGGGTGGGCCAGAGCCTAGCTCATGCCTTCTCTTCTCCAGGGGGAGCCCGGTGTGCCAGGCCAGTCGGGGGCCCCTGGCAAGGAGGGCCTGATCGGTCCCAAGGTACAGAGTCTCTCGACAGTGGACATCAGGGGGGTCAGGATGAGCGAACGAGGTCATGGTAGGGTCGTGGGTGTTTCAGGTGAAGAGAGCTGTGAAGGTCGGGACACTGGGGATTGGGGTAGAGCTGGTCTTGGGGCTTTAGGCTGGGTGGGGGTCACAGTGGGATTGAGGATGGAGGGATGAGAGGTGGAGCAGGAGGACGTGTGCATCAGGTCTTAGGGGTTACGGCAGGTGGGAGGCAGTGGACGAGGCTGGCATGTCAGTGTGGGAGAAACGGGTGGAGTCAGGGCAGGGGGTGTTACAGCGTGGTTGGGGTCAGGGGGATCGTGGCCGGTGGGGGGTCATAGGTGCCTGGGGTACGGAAGGCGTGGCCATTGGGCAGGGGGCGCATGGCGATAGAGCTGAGGGAGGCCAAGGCAGAGTGTCTCTTACACCTCTTTCTGTTCCCAGGGAGACCGAGGCTTTGATGGGCAGTCAGGACCCAAGGGTGACCAGGGCGAGAAAGGAGAGCGAGTAAGTTAAGGCCAAGGGCATCGTGAACTGAGGAGACTGTGCTCTCTGGAAGCGGGTCCACCTTTGAGAGCTCTGATCACCGACCCTGACCTTTTTCTCCCCAGGGAGCCCCTGGAATTGGGGGTCCCCCTGGTCCCAAGGGCAACGATGGCTCTAGTGGTCTCCCCGGGCCGCCAGGCAGTGTTGGCCCTAAAGGATCCGAAGGACTCCAGGGCCAGAAGGTGAGGGGCCCTGACTCTGACTCCTGACCTCTGAACCTCCCTGACCTTTCCAACCTTACTGACCGCTGACCCTGTAACCCATCTCCCAATATCCCTGCCCCAACCTTGAGTCTAAAACCCCAAACTTGCCTTACTTCCGACTCCCACTACTTCCGACCCTGCTCACTGGTCCTTGTGTCTGACAGGGTGAGCGCGGTCCCGCTGGAGAGAGCGTGGTGGGCGCCCCCGGTGCCCCTGGGGTCCCCGGAGACAGAGGGGAGCAGGTGAGCGGGAAATGCTGGGCTTGGGGTCAGAGATGGGGTTGACCTCTGGTGTCCCTGAGATCAGAGGTCACAGCCTGGTCCCACCCGTTGCACGTAGGGGCGGCCAGGACCTGCTGGCCCCCGTGGCGAGAAGGGGGAAGCTGCGCTGACAGTGAGTGTGGGCCGGGGTGGGCCGGGCCCTTCCTCCTGCACCCCACGCCACGACCCCCTGGGCCCTGGGCCCCTGACTCGATGCTGCCTCCGTGATCCCTGCATCCCGTGCCCTTTGTGCTCCCCGGGATCCGTGGGTGCTCCGTGATCTCTGTGCTCTGGTGCTCCCAGGAGGACGACATTCGGGGCTTCGTGCGTCAGGAGATGAGCCAGCACTGCGGTGAGTGGTGCCCCACCGAGGGTCTTTGGGGTTCCATCCCCACTCCGCCCCGGCACCCCTGCACGGGGGCAGGCAGGGTCCCCAGAACTTACTTACTGGGAAGACAAGCAGTCAAGGAGATGGGCGGAGATGGGTGGACACACAGAAGGTGCCTGTGCTTCAGGACAGACATGGTGGCAGGACTTCCCCAGCGGAGACACACAGGCAGATGTGGGTGGACGTGTAGTGTCCTGGATGCCCAGGATGGCCACATATTGGGGGGGCGGGGTAGGTGAGGGCAGAGCTAGCCCCTCCGGGCCTGACATGGGGCCAAGGGATCTCTGACAGCCTTGATGGGCACCAGAGTGACGCTGTCTCCTCCCATCTCTGTCTGCGTCTGCCCGTCTCTGACCATCTCTGTCTCTCCCTCGCCCTTTGCTGACCTGTTCCCAACGTCTCTCTTGTGTTTCTCCGCTGCCTTTCTTTCTCTCTCCCTCTCTCTATGTCTCTGTCTCTCTCCCTCCCTCCCTCTCCTGCCTCTTTCCATCTTTGTCTCTTGCTCTCTCTGTCATTGCCTCTCTCCCTGGCCCCTCTACCCGCTCCAGCTTGCCAGGGCCAGTTTATCGCATCTGGATCACGTGAGTAGTTTTCTGGTATTTCCTGTTCCTGGAACTGCCCTCGCCCCAGGCCCTGCTGTGCCCATCACCTGGTCTCCGCAGGGCTGGGCTGGGGTGGCCGCCACGGTGACCGCCGAGGCCCTGTACCTCTGCTCCTTGCTCCAGGACCCCTCCCTAGTTATGCTGCAGACACCACTGGCCCCCAGCGCCGCCCCGTGCCTGTTCTCCGGGTCTCTCATGCCGACGAGGAAGGTGAGGACAGCTGGACCCACGGGGCATGTGCGGGTGGAGCACAGACGTGGGCAGGGTGCTCATGCATGCAGGGCACATGCGTGGACACTCTTGTGCACACGCGTGGGAGGCCAGTGCTGCCTGCCCTGCCCTGTCATGGCACATCCTGCCCTGCATGCAGGCCAGGTGCCCCCCGAGGATGACGAGTATGAATACTCTGAGTATTCTGTGGAGGACTACCAGGACCCTGAGGCTCCTTGGGGTGGTGACGGTGAGAATGGCGGCTGGGCGCAGAGGGATTCGGGAAGGGGAGGCTGGTTCCTGCTTCCCTCTCACTGACCCCAGTCACTCTGACTGCGCCACCCGCCTTTCCTGACCTCCTGACCCCTCATTGGCCCCAGATCCCTGCTCGCTTCCATTGGACGAGGGCTCCTGTACTGCCTACACCCTGCGCTGGTACCATCGGGCTGTGGCGGGCAGCACGGAGGCCTGCCACCCCTTTGTCTACGGTGGCTGTGGAGGGAATGCCAACCGTTTTGGGACCCGAGAGGCTTGCGAGCGCCGCTGCCCACCCCGGGCGGTCCAGAGCCAGGGGACAGGTATGGGCCCACTCGCCAACCCAGCAGGGGCCTGGGCCCTGAGCCTCCCCAGATCAGGTCCCAGGTCAGGGTCCCGAGAAGTCCCCTCAGACTGGGGAGCCTCGGAAAGACTCTCCAGACCAAAGAGCCGAATAGAGAGCCCAGATGTGGGGTCCCCAGTAGGGTCCCCCCGTGCCCCCTCCTTGAAAGACCTGCTGAGGACGCCCTCTCTGAAGTCGGGGCTCCTGCTCCTGTGGCCCCCAGCTCCCATCCGTGTGGATCCTTCGCCCGGGGCTGCTCTGCGGCCTGCGAGTTGGGTGAGGTCAGGTGGCTCAAGACAGCTCCCAACCTGCCCCCCAGGTGCTCTCCAGAGCTGAGGCCCAGATGACGAGCTGAAGTTCAGTGACCCCTGGAGGAGCTGGTGTCTCGGCCGGACCCTGCTGTCCCTTTCCTTGGTGCTAGAGGCTTGTGTGCACGTGAGCGTGCATGAGTCTGTCCGTTATTTCAGTGACTTGGTCCCGTGGGTCCAGCCTTCCCCACTGTGGACAAACCCCCATTGTGGCTCCTGCCTCCCTGGCAGATGACTCAGTGTGGGGGTGGCTGTGGGTAGTGAGTGGACGTGACTACGTCTGACCTGCCCCTTGACCCAAGCCTGTGATGACATGGTGCTGATTTGTGGGGGGCATTAAAGCTGCTGTTTTAAAAAGCCCCTGTTGTGACTATTCGGGGAGATGGGGGTGTTGGGAGGTAGGTTTTTCTCTGGGACGTCAGTACTATCCTGCTTGGGTGCAGAATCCCTCTGTCCAGCCCTGGTCACTGCCCCGTGACCTTTCGTCCCAAACTTGTTCCAGAAAGGAGTAGAGAGGGTGGGGGCTGAGGTTATGTCCTCACTGCCCCCCAGGAGGGGATGAATCATAGGTGGGGGGCTGCCTCCTGCCAGGAGACATGCCCCAGCTCCCACTCCTGGGGGCCGAGGGGGATAAAGGGCCCCGAAGGGGGCAGAAGGTGAGGTCACAGCGCAGTGCTGCCCGGCCCCAGCCCGGGGCAGTCACAGTGGCCCTGACTTACCCCAGAGGAGGCTGCCGCTTCTGGTAGGACTAGGGTCAGGGTGGGACGGGCAGGGTCTTGGGGCTTGACTGGATCTGGGCTCTGGGCGAGTGGAGGTCTCTGGACCCGAGGGGCTCTGGGGTTTCTGCCTCTCCTCTCCTCAGGGACCTGGATTCTGCCCTTCCGCAAGGACTCTCGCCCGGACCTCGGGCTCCCGTTTGTCCCCGTGTTTCTCTGTCTCATTTCCATCGCCGCCGTCTGCCTCGGGGCGGCTTTCTGCCGCCCTCTCTCCCGGGCTGGCTTCGTTTGCTCGGCCTCTGTCCCTCGTTCATCTCCATTTCCTCCTCCTCCTCCCTCTCTCCTCTCCCTCGCACTCTGCTCTCTCTCCCCCTGTGTATAAAGATAGATATTTACACGCTCTCTGCTTCTGGATTTCTGTCTCTTTCTCTCTGTCTCACGCATTCTCTTTGTCACCCTTTCTGTCTCTCCGGCCCCTTCTGTCAGGCTGGATTTTCCGTCTCCTTGTGGTCTCTCCTGGTCCCTTCATCTCCGTCTTTACTTCTCCCTGTCCTTGGCCTGGCCTCTCTCATCTCTACCCCTCAGTCTCCTTCTCTCGGTCACTCGGTCTCCCTCTCCGTCGCTCTGCGTTCCCCACGTGTCTCCGTCCCTGAGCCACAGCTGTCCCCAGCCCTGCCCTGAGCCCGTTTTCTCCTCGCAGCCTGACCACACGATGACCAGGTGCACTCTGATGATGCTGATGGCGCTGATGCTGGGCAGGGTCCCACTTGCCCCAGCGACCCCTAGCCCGGCCTTCCAGCTCCTCCCTCAGAACTTTCCTGAGGCCACCCCCTGCCCTGTGCTCTCGGAGAGCCCCTCAGCCAGCACCACAGGCCCCTCTGCTGCTTGGAGCCACCCCAGCCCTGGCCCCCGCCCTGGCCCACGCATCACCCTCTCGCTGGATGTCCCCCTTGGCCTCCTGCAGATCCTACTGGAGCAGGCCCGGGCCAGAGCTGCGAGGGAGCAGGCTGCCGCCAACGCTCACATCCTGGCCCATGTCGGCCGCCGCTGAACTTGAGGGAGGGGGTCACAGTGATGGGCCCACCTGGATGGGGCCACCTGGAGGGCAGAGGCAGAGCTGGTTGATACTACTTCTGGGCACGGGGCATGTGGACACTGCCATATGGAGTCACTGCCATGTGGTGTCATATCACATCTGAGTGCCTCACCGAGTCACAGTGTGTCTGGATGCCTGGACGTTGCCATGCCGGGTGGCTGCCAAGTGGAGTCTTGCCATGCTTGGGAGTCTCACGGACTTATGATGTGTCTGAACAGCTTGGACTCTACCGTGGCAGGTCGCTACCATGTGGAAGCTTGTTCTGTGTGGGTGCCCCACGGTCACAGCATCTGGACATCACCACATATGGTCACTCACAGGAACCTCAATACAGGAGCCTATCGCTGCACCTGAGACCAGTCCACCTAAGACCAGTCCGACAGGTCTGCCCTGCCCCGTAGGTCAGGGAAGTGCTGCCTGCATGTTTTGTGCTCCCTGAGGCAGCAACCATCCCAGATGGATGGGGCTTCGACGTCTCCAGGCACGAATGGCCTTAGTGGGAGGTCTGTGGCTGTGGCAGCCTTGCCTGTGTGGGGGTGTGTGTGCATGTGTGGCTTCACCTCTGGTATCTGACAGCTATGAGTATGTGTGAGCAAGGTGAAGACATGCGAGGGGGCTGGGAGGAACAGGTGCTTGTCTCCCAAACCTGCGTGAAGCATGCACAACACACAGCCAGGCACCGTCCTACCTACACACCTGCACACCCAGCCTCGGCCCTTGGACACACATGGCTCAGGGGTGGGGAGGCGCAGGCTGCCCCGGCTCCAGCCAAACTCTGCCCCTCCCTCTTCAAATTGTCCTGAACGAATGTGCTCACTTTTCGGGGCCTGTTTCCTCATCTGTGAAGCAGAGCGATGCCACCAAGCTTCCCGTGAGCATTGATGGACAAGTGTATGTGAAGGTTCTGGCGTGCAGGAAGAACTCAATAAACGTAGTGATGAGAAAGTCGCACTGTCGTGTGCACCCGGACAGTGACACGTGGAGGCTGAGTCACAGCTGGCTGCTGCCCCTCTTCCCACTCCCCACTCCTCATTTCACAGACCTCTCCCGGACAGTGTGCACAGGCTCGCCTGAGGATGCGGCTGCCGCGCTGGGCGGTGTAAACCCCAGCTGGAGACAAGGGCAGACACTGGACAGCATGGACAGCGCTGGCTAGAGAGAGGCAATAATGATACGAATGAGGCCGCCTGGGCTGGGGGCACTGATGTTATCTCATGGTCGAAGGCAGCCCTGGGGGGCGGGCCCAGGGCAGGGCTGGAGAGGCGGGGCCATGGGCAAGCTTCTCCCTCCAGAGCCAGAGGGCGGAGTTGCCCAACTTCACACCGTAGGGGGCAGTAGCCCAGGCCAGTTGGGTTGCAGAATGGACAGAGGCACGGAAGAAGGCAGCTCCCTGATGGCCTCTGGGTCAAGGAGCAGCAGGCAGGGTAGGAACGGAGCAGCATGGAAAGGGCGGGGGGGATTGGGGAATGACTTGGGCACAGTGGGGGTGACGCTGGAAGGGCTATGAGGGTATTGGGGATCTCTGTAGATATAGGGGTGCTCTGAAGGGCATCAATCTGTCAGTGGTCTGGAAGAGGGGGAACATTGTCGCCTGCAGGGGAAAGGGGGCTGGGCCAAGGGGGAACTATAAATAGCTTCTTCCTCCAGCCCAGGGGGAGGGACAACCAGCTGGAGCTGCCCGAGGCCCTCCCACTAGGCCCTTTGCTGGCCTCCAAGGGGTCACGTTTGTCCAGGTCCCTCCTCAGGGATCACACCGGTTTGAGGAGGCCCAGAGGCTCATTTGGGAAGGTTTTCATATGATGTGGCTTTAATCCTTAAACCAGCATTTCTAGGATACCTACTGCGAGCCTTGTGTCCTTCCTGAGCACTTATTGTGTTCTCTGTACTGATCATGAACCTCTTTGAGACCATTCTGTGGTCCCGGGATGGTCTTGAATCACTTTTAGCACCTACTGTGTGTCCTGTGCCAGGCCGGAATCAGCAAGTGCAGATCATGGTCACATGGCTCCGTGCCCCCAAGGGGGAACCTCACACCCTCTGTGAGCTCTGGGTCCAGAGACACACTGGACGATCGTTGGCCAGAAATGACCAGAGGAAGCTGGAACTCCTGGGAACTCCCTGAAGCTCTCAGTGGCGGCAGAGAGAGGAGGGGAGTAAAGGGGAAGGGAGGCAGCGAGAGCGGCCGGCCCACTGCAGCCTGTGTCTGTGTGGGCCTGAGTGCAGAGCTCGTTAGTGTGTGTGCGCCTGAAGCTGTGTTCACAGTCATGTTTTCGTGCACTGGTGTGTGGGTTTGTGTGGGATTTACTGATGTCCCTGGGTCTTTATGCTGCAAAGGGTGGCTTGGTGGACTGGCCAGGACTGGATGGAAGAATTTGAGCATTGAGAATTGAGGACTCCAGGCACCTCAGAGCTTGTAGCCTGGGAAACTGGTGGGATGTCCAGTGGTCAGTGCAGAGGGCACCACGGGAGGCAACCAGGGCCAGGCTAGGCGGGTTCACGGTGGGGAGAGACTGAGCAGGATGTGTTCACACACGAGTGCACACTGACATCCTGGCACCCTTCCCACCCCCGGGCTAGGCTAGCTGGTTCACTTTGGGATGGCCCCAAGGAGGGAAAAGCCATGAGGGCCAGTTTTTCTATTGAGTATCTACTGATATGGAGGGAGCAGAAAGCCAGGAGACCATCTCCATGGAGGGGACAAGTAAGTGCACAGGTGTGGAGGTGGGAGTGGGCGATAGTGCAAGGTGCGGGAGGTTGGAAAGGCCGGAAGTGGCGCTGAGTTCATCCTGCGCTGTGGGCTGGCTCTGTGACCCTGGGCCCCACTTCCCTTCCTCGGTTTCCTGAGAAATGGGGTCATGGGAGGGGAGATGGGGAATAACCTCAGAGCAGATGTGCACCCTGGCCTTGGGAAGGGGCCCCAGGCTCCGCCAACTGTCGACCTATGGCCTCCCACTGGATATAGGGACTTGGGCGGGTATGTCTGGGTCAGCCCAGGCTTAGATTAGGGGAAGAGTGGGAGGTGGAGAGCCACTGCCTTTCCTGGGAAGCCAGGCTCAGACGGACTGGGTATGGCTTCCCAGACGTGGCCCTGGCTTCCTGTCTAGCCCTGGCTACCCTCTACCCCAAGCCTTTGACTAACATCACAAGGGGGCTGGGGAGGGGTGTGGGCAGCTGGGGTGCTGAGTGTCTGCGGACATTAGAGGTGGAAGCCTTTGCAATCAGTGCTGGTGGTTGGAAAGGGTGTGGCATGTGGTAACATGGTCTCTGAGGCCAGAGTGGCCCAAAGATGACCTTGGCAGTGGATAGGAGATGGACAGGAGGGCTGGTTGTGTCAGGAACAGAATGAGTGGCTTTAGAGGAGTAGGAAGCAGGAGGGTGGTCACAAGGGGCACCCTGCTCATCAGGAGCCACCCATGGGTGTGCTCAGAGCTGCTGGGCATGAGGTAGAGGGAGGTGGGGGTGGACACTGCAGAGGGAGGGTGAAGGAGGAAGTGGCTGAATCTGTCTGAGGCAGAGCATTCCCAGGGGAGGCAACTAGAGCTGGTTTCAAGGAGAGTCTAGGTGGGTTTCCAGCATGCAGACCTCCTGAATCTTCACTTCCTGTGAAGCGGGCAAGCCATCTGTGTCAGTTATCTTAAATATCCTTGCCAGGCTCTGAAGGGATGGGGGTGATTTGGGGACTAACCCAAGACAGGGGTATGGCAAGGAGGGCAGAAGTGCTGCACCTGTAGTGTACTGGATTGAGCCTTGTTCTCCATGGCCCTAGCACCTGGCTCCTGGCTGGGCACGCTTTGGGCAGAGAGAACTTGAGGTTGCAGTGATCTTCCCAAGGGGTGTGGTGGAGGACATCGCTAGAGGGCAGTGTGATAAATTCCAACAGTGTCGGTAGGGCCCCGGGGGCAGAGAGAATCCAAAGCTTAAAGAGACTGAGCTGAGGAGTCAGAGAGGAGAGTGACCCAGGGGTTTTGAACTCCCAGATCTCTCCCTTGCCCTTTGCCTCGATTGCATTTTTTAGAGACAGGAGAGAAATAATATAATGAACGATAACATTACTGTGCTTTAGACAGACAATGACACATTTAATCTTGTAAGATTGATGACTTCCATATTCCATTTTCCTGAGATAGGCTGACTAAAAAAAGTGAAACTTACGATTTAAAATTTAATTGGTAAAAATGAGTCCTGTTAGGAGTAAGATGCTGCCAGGGCCTAGCGAATCCCCAGGGAGCTTGGTTAGGAGGGCTGGGTTTTGGTCTGAGCTTCCAGCAGCTAAGGCAAAGAGAGAAACACGATCAATTTTGAGATTCGCCTTGTCTGTGAGATAAAGGAGCTTTCAGCGTAGTTGAGCAGGTCGCTCCAATGGGCGGGGGAGAGTCCCAGGACTCAGAGCAGATGAGAGAGTCGGGCGCAAGTTCCGCAGGCACAGAGGGGTTGCAGCCGAGACCTCATGCTAGTGATGAGAGCCAGTGTATGCACACACCTCCCTCCTGGGGGCCCTGAGGTCCCTCGTAGCAGGGAGCAGAACCTCGGGTGCCCTGAGGACAAGGTGGCGGCGCCCACGGAGAGGCCTTGGGAGATGCCTATGCAAATCAGCACGGTCGAGTAGAGTGTGCTGGGCTGGTTCACGCGGGGCGGGGCCTGCACCATCCAGGACTTGCATCTGCTGGGAGTTGGGCATGCGCGTCGTGGATGCCCGCACGAAGGGCGGCCCGCTTGGCCAGATCCCGGCTGGTCCGCGAGTTGGGCATGCGTCGTCGGAGGCCAGGCCCTCCAGTGGGGGTGGAGCCTACTCGTTCCGGGGCGGGGCCTGCGAGGCGTTGAACACTCGTCATCGCGGCTTGAGGAGGGGCGGGGCCTATAGGCGGGGCCTCGAGTGGCCGGAGTTGGCCCAGCTACCAGGGGCTAGAAGCGTCGCAGCCCGACTCCTCACGAGTCCGGGATGGCGTCCCCACGGGAATTGACCCAGAACCCCCTAAAGAAGATCTGGATGCCGTATAGCAATGGGCGGCCCGCCCTGCACGCCTGCCAGCGCGGCGGTGAGGCAGGGTCCGCAGGGAGAGGGGAGGGCGGAGCACGGGGATGGGTGGATAGGGAGGCCTGGGCAGTGGTCTCGCGGGGAGAGGGGGCCGGGAGCCGGTGGGGAACCAGGAACAGGTGAGGCTGTCTTGGCTGGTGGGAGGGGAGCAGGAACAGGTGGGGTCCGGCGACAGGTGTGGCAGAGCAGGGGGCGGGGACAGGTATGTGATGATGTCTCAGCTCGGTGGGGCTAGGTCTGGCCGCCATCACCTCGGGGAGTGACCCAGGCCCATCTGCATTCCACAGTGCCCTCCCCGCCTCAGGCCTGGGTAGCGCTCGGAGGCTCTGTCCTGCCCTCTTTGCAGGCCAGAGAGCGTGGGCCGGGTGGTTGAACCGGGTCTGAGTGTGTTGACCCTAGAAGAATTGGCCTTTCTGAGCCCAGAACTTTCAAAGGCCTAAGAGTGGGCTAGTCCTCCAGAGGGAGGAAGGGCACTTCTTGGCCTTGATCCCCCATCTCCATGCCCAAAAACAGAGTTTTAGGAGGAATTTCAGGGAAGTGTAGATGTGAGCAGGATAGAGACAGGGAGAACATGGTGCCATATCGGCCTGTCTGTGTGTCCAGGGCACACAGCATTCTCGTGGGGTCATGGGTAAATGCTCAAATCCAAGGGGGACACATCTAGGAGACATGCTGAAATTCGGGGGCTCACCTTTCCTGGGGTCCTGGGTGTTTAATCCACTACCCAGACTTTCCGCTTGTCCTTCAATGAGTCTGGAACCTTTTTATTACCAAGAAAAATAAACATTTGTTTTAGGAGTAACTGAAACATTGTGATGAATTTGTGAGTTGGCAAGGACCTCAGAGAACATCTCGTCCACCTCTCGGTACAGATATGGAGGTGGAGGTCACAAGACTGGGCTGTGTGTGAGGGGTCTCCCTGCACTCCCGACTGCTTGGGCATGATAAAGGAAGGGACAGTGCCGTCTTTGAGGCCAGCCTGGGGTCCTTGGCTTTGACCATGATGCGAGTCCTGCCTCACTGTGGGAACCGGTAGAGGGCGGCCATGGCTTTGACCAGACATTCTGGTAGGTCATGGCTCTTACTATAACGTAGGTGCTGGTGAGGGACCAAGGCTGTGATCATGCTTTTGGTCCTGGGGCCATGGCTTTACAGGCAGTGTGCTCTGAGTCTTGAGGGCTATGCCCACACCCTAACCAGCCCTCCTTCCAGACTTTCCTGGAGGTGTGGAGGCCGAGGCCCCTTCCTGTTGGGAGCGGCTGCTGTTACTACATAAAGGGGAAGGAGCGAGAACCTGGGCTTTGGAGGCGGGGACTCTCAAGCCACATCATGGCTTAACTGTGTGATCTTGGGCAAGCGGCTGACCCTCTGGGCCTCAGGTTCCTCACGACGGTCATCGTCCTGCTCCATGAAGCTGCTGTGAGCCTCTTACTGAGTAGGGGCTCGATAAGGGGTGGCCGAGCCTTTTGTGGTTTCCTCTCCGCCACTCTTTCTCTGCTTCTGGCTACTTCAGACTCTCCAAGTCTGCAATTAAAATATGGCGCTGGCATGAGCAGAGGGGTCTCGTGCCATCGCAGTGTCTCGGGGCGGAGAGGAGGTGGCAGCCAAGAGGCCAAAGATGGGAGGGTTTGGGCCCAGGCTAGGGTCAGAGTTCACAGCAGGGAGTAAGTAAGCAGTGACTGAGGCGGAACCTGCTGGTGCAGCACCTGGAGTTCCCAGAGCCTACATTTGTGCAGCGTCTTGTCTTCTGCAGGGCGGGCTTATGACTAGGTTGGAGGACCATGAGGACAGGTGAGGACCCGTTGGTGGGTGGTGGGTAGAAGTTGACTTGATCACAGTGCTTTGTAGAGACGAAGACGCGGGGCCCATGGCTGGTCTGTGCGTGCGGAGGCTTGTGTCTGGGGTCTAGCCCTCGCTCCTCCGGGCACCAGAGGCAGGTGGACTGAGGGCTGTCCCATGCGCCTGTCACGTCCACTCTCCACTAGCAATTCTTCCTCCTTTTGATAAAATTCAGAGCCACACGCGAGGTTCGGAAGCTGTTACCTTCTTCATCATCGACCCCTCAGTTCAGACCTGGAGGAGCTCAGCGGGCAGGTGAGGCAGGGGACGGAGAGAGGACTTGGAGAGTGGCAGAAAAGACAATATTTATCTGATGGCTTTTTTAGCCAAAAGGTGTCAAAACCCTTCCTGTGACTGGTATGTGCACAGAACATGGGAGAGATGACTTTCTGTCCCCTCTGAACAAGATAGCAGGTTGCCTTATTTGAAAGAACTCTTCCTTCCCAGCCTGGCCCAAGGAAGTGGGAACAGACACAGTTCAGGAATCGGTTCTGGAAGCCACCTCGGGGACTTGTGGCTGTCTCTGTGGTAACACTGTGAGAAAATGGTCACTGTTCGGCATCAGGCTTGTGTCCGGCCTCTTGGTGCCTTGAGCAAATGTACAGGAAAAGGAACTGGCGAGGGAAGTTGAGTTGACATGTCTTCAGATTTCCTTCCGCATATACCCAGGGTGCTAAACAGTGTGTCCTGCTGTCCCGTTTCTCAGTGTCGGGGCCATTGAGGGCCCAGAGCTGCAGTTCTGGCTGCATACCCCAGCTCCCCTGGTCCAGGCTCTGTGTTTTGGCGCAGTCGTGTGTGTGCCCTCCATGGGGGCCGGCCTTAGTTTGCAATTTCACATTGCCGGGACCTTCCCAGTGTTTTACTGCTGGAAGCATAGCTGTTGTGAATATACTTGTACTTTGATTTTTCTTTTGAGTCATTTCCTTGGCAGTTTATCTTGAGGAACAGAGACAATAGGTAACTTATTACTCTTGCTTTGCACCCAGCCCAGAATTGTTGCCCTGCCTGCTCACCATGGCTGTGCACGGGGAAGGGGAATGGTGTCAGCAAATGTGGGAGGAGGCCAGGGAGTCTCTGGGAAGATAGAAGGTGTGCAGAGGACGTGCAGGACCCCAGTCCTGAAGTTGCGGAAGAGGCCATCAGGGGGGTAATCGGAAGGGGCAGCCGCATCGTAAGGAGCAAGAGGGATGCAGGTCCCCCCCTCCCAGTTAGCAGTGATGCACTGTCCTGCAGCTGCTTGAGAGCCCCAGCCAGTGGCCAGGAATTGTGCAAACAGCGCGGCTTACTGGCCTTCAGGATTCAGGGACTTGCCTAACTTGTTTTCCTCTCGCCTTAGTCAATGCCGAGGTTTTTCTACAAGTTTCCTCACTCTTGCTCACAGTCAGTCTATTTCGTGAGATCCCTCCTTCCCTCCCCTGGGGTTTACGGTGTTATATATGTCCAAAGGTCGTGCACGGGAGCAGTGGAGCCCCCACTGGCAAGCAGGGCCCTTTACTTCTCCGTAGGGCCTGCCTAGAGACAGACAAGTGCCTCTGTGCCCCAAGTCCCAAGAGCAGTCGGTGCTGAGCTGCACCTGTGCTCTTAGCTGGGCATGCTGCCAGGGCTGGGCAGAGGGCACAGCTTTCCCAAAGCGCTCAGGCTTTTACATAGAGATAGCACTAGACCTTACTGAGGGACTGTCGTCCCATTTCACAGGTGAGGACACCGAGACACAGAGTCGCCAGTAAGTGTCAGAGTCAAGATGGGAACTCAGGCCTCTCTGACTCCTGACCCCTGAGCAGGGCTGGCCCTGGGGCTGCTGTGCTCCTTAAGGAGACAGCCTGAGCAGTTCGGCCTGGCAGTCTGTCTAAGGAGTGCTTCCAGGTGAAGGCACTTGCAGAGCCACGTGGGCAAAGGTGGGGCACTGACAGGTCTCCACCTCTGTCTGTCTATCTGTGTACGGTGGGTTCACCTGGCCCAGGCCCTGAAGATGATGAAAGGGAAGCTTCCTGAGGCTGCTGAGGTGAGGCCACATTGAAAGCTGAGCTGGGTCCCATGAGGCTGACAGTTCTGCTGCCTTGGTGTCTGTCCTAGCGGGCCGGGGTCTGGGAGGGTTGTGTCCAGAGCTTCCTCGCCTCCAGCCTCGGCAGCTTCTCTGGTTGGCACACTGACCTAGTGGCACATGGGATAGCGGTGGTGGGGTATCAGGGGACTGCCCTTGTGGGCATGGGCCTGGGTCTCTGGTCGCAACTCTTCGTGGGTTTGGAGATGCCTCTCTCCCTGCTTCTGCCCATAATCTTTGAGCACCAACTCTTGTGCCAGACCCCAGGACCCCGAATGGCTCAGACACTGCAGGGCTGCTTTCGCTCCAAGAGATGAGTCATGGGGGCAGACTCATCATTGAGATGACCGAGATTGGGGAGACAGGGCACCAGGTGAGCATGGAGGTGCCTTGGAGGAGGGACTCATGGAAGAAGCAGTTTTTGAGCTGGGTCTTGTACGATGAAGAGAAATGCCCTGCACCCACCGCCCCTCCCCACCGCTGCCCCCCCGGGAGGGAAGACAGTGGTGCTGTGTGAGCACGAATGCTGAGAGACTATTAGACTCTTGGGTGACAGGCAGGGAGTGGAATCCCCCGCTGGGTTTTGGCTCTGCCCTGCCTGCCACACGAACTCCCCAGCAGTGTCTAGCCAGGGGCATGCTAAGTGTGCATCAGGATAAGGGCTGGCAAGATCCCTCTGTGTCTGCTAGAGCCCAGACAGGTCTGGGGAATGAGGACATGCCAGCAGTGGCTTGAGACCAGCGTCTGGGTACGCTCAGGAAGCTGTCTGATATGAGGAGGCCCGGAAAGTGCCTCTGATGCCAGTCTCGTGTCCTGAGGCTGAGGACCCCGTACGTCGGGGTGGGCACAGCGGGAGGGGTCCCGGCCCTTGTCTAACATCGCTCCTTGCCTTTCAGTTTGCATGACCAACTGCCCGACACTCATCGTCATGGTGGGCTTGCCTGCCAGGGGCAAGACCTACATCTCTAAGAAGTTGACTCGCTACCTGAACTGGATTGGTGTGCCCACGCGAGGTGAGACTTGGCCTCGGCTTTCCAAGGGGGCATAGGGGCTGTGGTGGTCCGGGGGAGAAGAGGGAGAGCTAGGCTGCAGCAGGGCCCGGGGCGGGTCGAGGTCGGGAGTCGGGGAACGTTGCTGTTGTGCGAAGGCTGAGCCTCTCCTTTCCCCCAGAATTCAACGTCGGCCAGTATCGCCGGGACATGGTCAAGACGTACAAATCTTTTGAGTTTTTCCTTCCAGACAACGAAGAGGGCCTGAAAATCAGGAAGTGAGTGTGTATGTGTGTGTGTGTTTACAGAGAAGGCCCTGGGCCCCTGGAGCCCAGTCGCTGGCAATAACTGAGCTGCTCCTGCGCCCCGGCCTCGCCCTGTCCCAAAGGGCTGTGACACTGGGCTGTGACGGGGCTGCTCTCTTGACCTCTCAGGTGTAGGGTTGGGGATGGGATGGGTTTGGGGACAAGATGAGATGGTGTGTGGCCTTTTGGTGTCTGGCCCTGCCCTGCCTGGTGTTAATGAGCCCTTGATAAGTATATCCTGTGGGAAGGGAGGACAGGGCTTCGGGGAGATGTCTGAGGCTTAGCCAAGGCAGGTCAGGCTGGCTGCAGAGGCCCAGCCCTCCACGGGGATGGCCTCTGGCAGGGAGGGGAGCCCAAGCAGTCAGGGGTACAGGCCCCAGGGATGCGGCAGAGTGGGAGTAGGACCACCTCCTGGTACCTCACAAAGCCAGAAGGATCAGGCCTGGAACTGGGGCCTTTCTTCCCTTGCCCCCGCATAAGTCCCCTTCTGTGTATTTGAAGGATGGTTAGCATGTGCTTGGCATGTTCTTGGTATATGTGGAGTAGGCCTTAGCTTTGCTTTGAAGTGCTGGTCACTAGTTCACACTCCTGCTATTATTCATGGAGTGACAACTTTCAGTGAGATGAGAATTTGGAAATGATACCCACCCCACCCCACCCACGGCTTGAACTTCGAACTGAGTGCTTTCTCCGGAGAAACTGAGCACCAACTGGTAGTCTGATGAGCTATGCTAGGCTCCTCTTGGCAGGTATCATCTGAGGGATCAAGAAGCTTCCTTGCTCTTGCTCTGGGCCCAGCCATCCTGATAGGACATTGATCAGAGGTTGGCCCAGCTCTAGTAACTTCCCCAAGTCAAGCACAGCCCTAGGCCAGAAGCCGCCTGGGTCAGGCCACTAGGCGGCCAGCGCCCCATCTCGCCACTAGGTGGCAGGAGAGCCCCACTGTGGGTCTTGGCTCTTCAGCTCGCCTTTGCTGTTGGGTCAGTGGGGCTGGACCAGGCTGCTTCACCAAGAAGGAAAGAGAGTCTGACATTCAGGACTCTATGGCTGAATCGTGAGTGAAACTCAAGGCTGGGCTGTCTGGTGATGTCAGCTCGGACGAAACGGAAGGGACTGAT
This sequence comes from Pteropus alecto, assembly GCF_000325575.1. Classification (NCBI taxonomy): domain Eukaryota; kingdom Metazoa; phylum Chordata; class Mammalia; order Chiroptera; family Pteropodidae; genus Pteropus; species Pteropus alecto. Next base: position 156,317 of record NW_006434366.1, on the reverse strand, counting down.
ATTGGAACTCCTACTGTGTGCTACGTGTGTGATGCCCATTGTCACCCTCCCCCCAATTGTATAGATGAGGAGACTGAGAGACTCAGACTTGAATCTAAGCCCATATACCACTAAAAACTCTTCTATCCATCATTCCAGAATTACCCAATAGTAAGTCAAAGGTCACGTCAAATGCAGATTCTACAACAGCCTCAAGCTGTGGGCACTCACTAGCTTGTCTGATCTTCCCTGTAGTGGGTGATGGTGCCTCGCTCTCCCAGATGCTGAGGCTAAGGTCAGAAAGTGACAGTATCGTCTGGAATCACTCAGGGTTTGAATTTGAAGCCAGGCCTGTCTGAATCCAACGCGTTCGTGTGGAGAACGTGAAAGCTGGCATTCCCAGAGCCCACCAGTCATGCTGCTCATTGAAGGTAGTAGTGTTGGAATTAATTTAAATTGGGGAACCCAGACTCAGAGTTTGGGAAGCCAGTCCAGGGTCATCCAGCTGGAGCAGAGGCCCCAGCAGTAGACACTGGGGGCGGCTCACGTGTGCCTCTCCGCAGGCACATCTTCTGGCTGTTGCTAGAAACCTTCCCTCATGTATTCAAAGCCTGGTTCTGGCCACTGGGCCACCTGGCCATTTCCCATTCACCAGTCCAAAATGCCCCACAGAGAACTGGCAAAATAAGAGTCGGACTTTTTAAAAATGGGAAGAGAAGGCTGCATTTTCCAGCGGCCTGTGTACTCACACGCTGTCGAGGTCCCTAGAGGTGCACGGTATTGAGATCTGTCCCTGGTACTAGGCACAGTGGAAGCTCTAGTAAAAAGCAAGTCAGTCATGTATGCACGACTGTACACCGTCACACGTGTACACCGTCAGGCACATTCATACTTGTGCAACAGTCTCATACCATGCACACCCCTTCCATAGGTATGCATGAGATCACACACACATACATACCCATGTGCACGCAGTTACACTGTATGTGTGAGATGTGAGTGTACACACACGTGGACGCATACACATGTAAATACTCAGACTCGTGCACATGTAGTCATTCGCGATCATACAGCACACACAAGGGCAAGTATACACACCCTTGCACATCTCTTGGCACATGTATGGGCATATACACACTTGTGCTCACCCTATGTGCTCACGTGGGTATATGCTTAAATGCACGCCAAGCACTCTCATACATGTGCACATACCACACGAGGGTGTGTGTACACACCCCATGTGTACATGGGTGTTCACACATGAGCACATCCTGTGTGCACATGTTTGAGCATGTACACCCCAAACCCTAAACTCATGCGCATGGTGCATGCACACATAGCCGTGCACACACATGCGCTCACTCAAATGCCTGTGCTTTTACAGTCACCCCACGCGAGGGCTTGGGGACACTGAAACCCACTAATTCTCCAGTTCTCTCGCACCAACTGAATATGTCCAACAAATCACTTCCGTTCTGACACTGCCTTCCTGAGGTGAGCGTCGGTCCCCACAGGGTAAGGGTTCAGCCCTCTAGACTGCCTTTACTTGAAGCACCAGTCGCAAGTCCTTGGGGCGGGGAGCCACCTGTACTTCTGACTGATCTACTGTCAATCAAGGGTTCCCACAGCTGTTACCAAAGCCCAGTAATTAAGTTCGTCTGCCTGCATGCTCTGGCCAAAATACTCACGAGCAGGGTTTTGCAGTAAAGAAAGGAATTTGTTTATTAGAATTGGCCAATCAGGAGACGGAAGGGCTCAGGACCTACAAGACAAGACTTGCCAATGGTGTGTAGGTTACAGATCATATAAGGCAAAATCACAAGACGCCGTTGGTTAGGGGTTCTGGGTCATGTTTGGAGCTGTTTAGCCAGAGGTGACGTAAGGATAATAAGTCATTTCTTCCAAGGACGACTCTTAAGTAAGCTCCCAGCTCCCAGTCCCAGACGGTAGCCAAGGGGTCCTCCAGGCTTCCAGGCTTAGGACTTCAGAGCTGAAACAGAACTCAGATTATGATGTTACCTTTAGCCTGCTCAAGGCTTAAACCCTGTCACCATTCGTCAAACTGGGCTGTTGTCTTCCGCCACCTCAGGGGTCTAGGATCGTCCTGGTGAGAGGCTAAGGCCAGACCAATGAAGTGTGCTGAGAAAGAGAAGGGGAAAAAATTGCTGGAATGCCTCACTGAGCTTGGGAACATCATTTATGTTCACGGGTTTATTATAAAGGATGTAACTCAGGAACGGCCAAATGGACGTGATGCCCAGGCAGGGCAGGGCCAGGTCATCCTCCCCGCATCTCCCTGTGTTCGCCAACCCGGAAGCTCTCCAACTCCCTTTGTTCAAGAGCTCCACAGAGCTCACTGCATCTCCAGCCCACCCCGCCTTCTGGAAGGCTGAAAGTTCCAACCTTTTAATCACTTGGTCTTTGGACCAGTCCCACCAGGAGGCTATCCAGGAGCCCTATCCTGAGTCACCTCATTAGCATAAACTCAGTGTGAGCGAAAGGGGCTCCTTATGAATAATAAGATACTCCTCTCACTCCAGAAATCCCAAGGGTTTTAGGAGTTCTGTGCCAGGAACCTGGGGCAAAGACCGAATACATTGGTTGTACCACACACACACTCGTGGCATACACAGTTACACTCAACACGTGCATACTCACAGACTTGCATACACATATGTGGGCACAGCACACACACACACACACACACACACACACACACACACACCCGCATGTGGATGCATGCACGTGTGCACCCATTCACATCCGCACCCCTGCACACACTGGCTCCCAGGCTCTTCCCCTAGCATTTCCCCTGGGGCCCTGAGATCTCTCCCAGGTGCTCGGGCCTCAGTCAGAGCAGCCCCCAGAGGTGATCTCAGCCCAGAACATGGGACTCTAAATGCGAGCGGCAGGAAATGGCTCTGGCAATGCCTGTTTCCTGGACTCAGAATTCAGGTCTTTTGGCCAAAGAAGAAAGCACTTTGAGGTTTTCATCGAAGGAGCCACTAGGGCACCGAAGGGTCACAGGGAGGCAGAGGAGCTCCTTCCAGTGATCTAAGCTCAGCTCTGCTACCGACTTCCCGATGACCCCATCCTTGGGCACGCTGACCTGGTGACGGTCCCCACAGCACCGTCCTTTGATGCACTGGGGGTTCACACACAAGATCTGAAGATCAAACATGGGAGATCGAACTTTACTCCTACATTGAAAAGGTGAAGGCTGTAGATAAAAAGTCAAAGTGATTTCTATATCTCTGGACCTTACAGGAGAAATGGATGATAGTAGAAAGGTCCTGCTACTTGCCAATCCATTTTCTAGCAGCCAATGAAAAGGCAGAGACGTTTTGAATGCAGTGTAGTCGGTGGTCAGTCATGGTGAGGATTTTGCCTCCCAGAGGGTCTCTGGACATGGGTGCAAGAGGCAGAGATATAGCACCCTCTTCCAGAAGGGATGGTTTGGGGAATTTTCTCATCCAGGAAAGAAAATTGAATATTAAGCTTAATATTGCCTGGGGGGCCAGTGATAGTGTCTCTCCTCTGCCCACCACCAGCCCTGACACACACACAAGGCAATGTCTGGTTTTAAAAGTGCTTATTATGATAACCAGGGAAAAGGCATGACAATTAGAAGTCATGAATATGGCAAAATGGCCGCTTGGATTTGTACATAAGACAAAATGGGAAAATTCAGAAAGGTGATATTTCAAAATTATTCCCAGTGGCCAGGGACACATAGCCTTCTACTCTTAAGGAGCAGAGTTAGCAAAACGGTGAAAATCATCTCAAGAAAAGAGAAACCTTGAAAAGAAAGAAGTGGCCCCAGGGGCTGTCCCTCTCCTATCTGGGGTACGACGTGGCCCTGACTCAGCTGCCCTCCTGCAGCCAGGGTCGGATGCTGGCTGACCCTGTGTTTTCTCCCCTGAAGGCAGTGTGCCCTGGCAGCCCTCCGTGATGTCCGGCGCTTCCTTAGTGAGGAGGGGGGACATGTGGCGGTGAGTGTGATACCCTGGTGACACCTGGGAGTGACATGTGGGAGCCCACACACATCTATCCCTTTGCTTACCAGGCCTCTGGAGGGGAATGCAAGGGGTGTGTGGCCCAGAGGCACCTGGGTGCCAGCCCCAGGAGGAAGTCGCAGGTGCTATGCAGGAGGAAGCCAGAGGCTGGATGTAGGCTAGGAGTTTCTTCCAGGCCTTGTCGTTGCCTTTGACCTGTCAGGACTTCCCTTGGAATTCTCACATTTTTGGCCACCTTAGAGGTTAGAGGGATCGAGTTACCAAAGTCTTTAGCAAATGCGATTTCTCCTGGTATAGAGAGAATCCTGCCCAACATTATTGGCTGTTCCAGGAACCAGCTGAATCCTGGGTAAGGAAAGTCTACCTGTGTGTTAGGCCCTCAACTCAGGTGGAAGGTTGGGACAAGCAAGGCCGAGCAAGGATGTCTGTGGGAAAGGACACTGCCCCACCCCTATGCAATCAAACAGAGCAACTTTTGTCCTACCTGTTTCCTCTTGGGGGGCGTGCCTCCTGGACTGCCCTGTGCCCTAGCTCCATCTGGATCAGAGCCCTCTAGGTCTGTGGCACGGCTGTCACCTGGGAATTCCCTTCTCTTCCTTCCTGACTTGAATGCCCTGCTTTTAGATCTGGTGTCTTCCTTTTCTGTGGTTTACTGACTCTTTTTATTGGAGCACATCCTCTAATAGCTTCCTGAGAAAGGGACTTGGGAAGTAGATTTCATGAGATCTTGCATGTCTAGAAATGTCTCTTTTTATTTTTATATTCTCTGGTTGGGTATAGAATTCTAGGCGGGAAGTACTTTCCCCTTTGAATTTCCACAACATCGCTCCCTTGTATTATGGCTTCTAGCATGCCTGTGGAAAAGTCGAGTGTCATTCTGATTTGCTGATCTTCCTGAAAGTTTTGTCTCTTGGAGGGAGCTGGGGGCTTCTCACGGCCCCTCCTCAGGGGAGGCCCGTGGGGTCTTCAGGGTGATGTATCTTGTGGTACGTCGTCTCTTCAGCACCATTCTGGGGCCGGGAACCCTTTCTATCAGGAATCTCTGTCCAGCAAGTCAGCGAAATTGTCGGACGCCATTACTTGTGTAAACCTGCCACTTTCTGACAACCGATTCCTCCCTTCACTCCCCTTTTCACAGCTGCTTTTCCCAGAACGCCTCGTGGCTGCATGCTAGGGTCGATCCCTAATTTTATCTTTTTTTCCCCTTATTTTCTCTCTCTGCCTTTTTTGTCCGCCTTCCAGAGAGATTTTCTCAACAGTATCTTACAAGTATTTGATTGAATTTTAAAAAATTTTTCTGTGCTCACATTTTAATTTCTACATCTTAAATACTTTGTTCTCTGACATTCCAGCCTTTTGAACTCTGCTCTTAGTTCGTGGTTCCTCGAGCGTTCTGTCTCTCTCCTTAGATGATGATCTGTTTTTTGACGTTTCCTTCTGTTCATGCCCGTCTCCATTTTCTTGAAGTTCTTTTTATTCTGTGTTAGTCTCCGTGTTTTGTGTTAGCAGTTTTGCTAGAGCGTCCAGTGAATCCCGGTTGAATGCCCTTTTGAAAACGTGCTCTGCAAGCTGCTGGGACCTGCAGGTGAGCAGGCTGCCCGCGAAGGCACCTGCACCAGCGCCAGGCACACAGAGCCGGCTGGACGGGGTGGGGACGGTGCCTGGGGCTCCACCAGCTCTTGGTTGCTCGGCGGCCAGTCTTCCCATTTCCTCCACACCCTGGTCCCTTTCGTCAGAGATGCCTGTGGCCCTGGTCCTGACCGTGCTGGTGCTGCATGAGCAGGTGCGCTCTGGTTGGCGAGGGCTCCTGTTTGTTTTCCTCCATTTCCGAGTCAGTCACCACGTATCTATCTATCTTACGCATTTTGTTGACATCTCCCGTTTCTCTCCCGTCTTCTCCTGTTCTCTTTATCTTTCTGTTCCCATTCTGGGGTCTCAGGATGGAGTGGAAGTAAACGTGGGTTCACTGCTCCAGGTTTAACTGGTTTCCCTGGAAGACCTGTTCATCAAAAATGGATTGAGTGCCTGCTGTATAGAGAGCAATGCTGAGTGCATTCCTCAGTGCCGAGGGTTTGGCGCCGGGCTGGGAGCAAGGCACCTACTCCTTTGGCTTCCTTGGGGCGTGCTCCCCAAGAAAGGGGAGGAACAACTAAGCCCTCGCAGGTCTAAAGGAGACTGGCCGGGTGGGTGGCCTGGGCAGCAGCTGGTCTCGGTGAGAAATCCTGTCCTTGTACTGTGGCGGTCGGTGGCCTCCTACCTTCTCCAGGGCCAGAGGCCAAGTTAACTCCAGTTTGGTCCTAGGTTTTTGATGCAACGAATACCACCCGGGAACGGAGAGGGACCATCTTTCATTTTGGGGAACAGAACGGCTACAAGGTGAGACCTGGTTGGCTCCCCTCCTCGGCTGGGTCGTGGCACGTTTCGACCCTGTGGGGCCCCTTTCGTGGCCTCTGATGCGGGCAGGGCATTGGACAGGCGGGCCACCACGTTGACTTGGGATGAGAGGGGCTGCATTTTTCTTTTCCACCTGTAGTCTTCTTTCTGGGGAGGCCAGGGTCTCGGGAGAGTCCTGGATAGGGCGGCACCTGCTTTGGTTCCGTGCTTCTAGACCCTGCCCCCACCCCCAAAAGAAGGGCCTGGGGGCCCCGGCTGCTCAGCTTGGCCCTCAGTGGACCAGGGCTCCGTGGAGCTAGGCCCAGAGCCCTGAACGTGTCTCTGGTCCCTTCCCTCCGGCCCACCCCGGTCCTCGCCGCAGACCTTTTTCGTTGAATCCATCTGCGTGGATCCTGAGGTCATAGCCGCTAACATCGTGGTGAGTGGTACATCTGACCTTATTGGGACAGTAGTACAATGAAGGTGGCATGGGACAGTGAGGTCCCTCTCCAGCCCTTTGGCCGATGCCTGGGCTGACCTTAATTCGGTCTCCTGAACCTTGGGGCGGGGCGTGGGAGGCAGTGGAATGCTGGGTCAGGTGAGCCTGCACCCCTGAGAACCTCTCCTGTGGGGCTGTGTCGCTGGGGGCTCATTCCTGCTTTTTTTTCTCTCAGAATCCCCTGGACAATGCGAGAGGAGCTTCAGCCCCTGGGTAGGGGAGCGGGGGGGAGGGTGGTGTTTATATTTGAAAGAGAAAGAATCTTGACCCCTCTCCCCTACCCCCTGTTTATCCCAGGAGTGTACATCTGATTTTGGGGAGATAGTTTGGGTGGGGAGGGTCTCCAGGTCCCTCTCCCCTCTGGCCTCACCTCCCCCTGTCCCACAGGGCAAGGGACTCCAACCTCAGGGTGCCATTAACACTCTCTTAGCACCACTGTGGGAACTTGGACCAGGGACCAGCCCCCTGGGCCGTCGCCCCCCTCCCCAGCCTCGGCCTGGCCTCCCGCCCAGCCACCCCCTCCCCGCCCAGCATTCTCCTTGGTCTCTGGCCCTGCCTGGCCTCCAGCCTTGACGCGTCCTTGCTCTGTGCATGGCTCCGGCAGCAAGTGAAACTGGGCAGCCCAGACTATGTCAACCGCGACAGTGACGAGGCCACCGAGGACTTCATGAAGCGCATCGAGTGCTATGAGAACTCGTACGAGTCTCTGGATGAGGACCTGGACAGGTGAGCGAGGGAGCCCGTGTCCTGCAGCTCTGGTGGGGGTGGGGGCCCCACCTGGCTGCCATCTTGGGGCTTCCCATGGTGGTGGCCGAGGGGCCACCCCAACAGGCAGAGGTGGTTGGACCTTCTTTGTTTCTTTCCTTGGGGCAGAAGTCATGGGCCTGAGGTGACTCGCAGGAGCTGTTGCCTTATCTGGAGTGCTGAGAGTCAGAATTTTCTATTATTCCGTCATAAGATCAAGCCTGATTTACGTACAGGGGGTCCTCCCACAGGCATTTGCAAACATGACGTGCTCTTTAAAAGCACAGTCTGTTTTGAGAAGGGGACAGTGGTGCCAATGAGTGGTGGGCGGGGAGGATTCTTTAAGCCCACAAGGGGACGTTCAGTTGGGGCTCTCAGAGCAGCCGTCAGCAAACTTGTTCTCCAAAGGGTCGGGTAGTAAATATTTTAGGCTTTGGGGCATACAGTCAGCTCTGCCATTGCAGTGCAGAGGGAACTTAGACCACAAGTAGATAACCGGGCGGACCGTGTTTACCTAGACAGGCCGTGGGCTGAATTTGACTTACTGGCCATAGTTTGCCAAGTCCTATCTTAACATAAGTGGGGGCAGTGGTTAAGTAACAGCGTGAGCCCTTGGTAAAGTATTACACAGTCAGTATAAACCATGCTAAAGAGATGTGGGAAGGTATATGTCATGCATTGAGTGAAAAGGCTGGGATATGTCTTTGTGCTTGGGTCATTTATAATTACATAAGAATATGTAACACCCAGGAATCAAGCGGCACAAACGGAGCGGGTGGAGGGGTGGTTTCCGGGGTCTGGGCTTCTGGACTGGCCGTGAGCCCGGCCGGGCCCTGCAGCCAGCCCGAGCCGGTTGGAACTACACGGCACTCGCCGCCTGGGCCTTTCTGTGGTTTTTGGTGTCTCCCTTGGTCTCCCCGGCACAGCATTTCTCGTCATGATTCTGTCGTGTAACCGTAGGAGAGGGGCTGATCTGGACCAGCGCCTGTCGGATTTGCCAGTAAACGTTGCTGATGTCTTTATCGGTGGTGTCTGCGTAACACCCCTAAACCTAAACTGAGGTCCCATGGCCCAGACAGTGAGAACTCAGATGAGAACATCTGTGGGGCTCTGGGCTGAACCCAAGCACAGTGCTTGAGAAACCACACCTTTGCCTCCCGCCGCCCCCACTCCCTCTGCAAACATAAGCAAATAAGTGTGCTCTGCACGCTGCGACGTGTCACAGGTCCAAAGCAGGGACAGTGGCTGAGCTGGGTTTATCGGCTGCTGCCACCAGCACCATCCTCCCATGCTTCTTGTCTCACCCGCCCGCTGCCCAGTGTGGGGCAGGGCTGCTCGGCACACATTGATGCCCCAGGCCGGGTTCTAGGGGAGAGTTCCTTGGCGGAAGGAAAAGCAGCTGACTGGAAGGGGTGGAGGGGAGGACCGTTTGCCAGCTACTCCCAGCTCAATCCTGCCCGGAAAAAATGGCTCTTGTCCATCTTATAGATAGTGTGTTGAGAGGTCAGAGGTAGACGGGAGGGGCCTGGGGGACACGGAGCAGCGGCTGACATCACAGAGTGACCTGACTGACCCCTCGCTTTAGATGTCGCCTTTTGGGAGTACGATAAGTGTTGAGTACCTCCCACGGGGTTCGTCTGTCTGTCGCCTGTGTCACGTCGCTCCTCCCTCGTGCCCATCACGTGCACAGCAGCTGACCGACAGTCCCGTGCGTTGCGACGTCGAGCCTGGTGGGCAGAGATGCAAGCAAGGCTCTTCGGCCAGTTCCTGTGGCTGGCGGGTTGTGCCCTCGATGGCCCTGGGTTCACTCACAGGCCTCTCTCTGCCTTCCGTCTGAAAAGGGATCTGTCCTACATCAAGATCATGGACGTGGGACAGAGCTATGTGGTGAACCGCGTCGCTGACCACATCCAGAGTCGCATCGTTTATTACCTCATGAACATCCATGTCACTCCCCGCTCCATCTACCTCTGCCGGCACGGTGAGAGTGAGCTCAACCTCAAGGGCCGGATCGGAGGGGACCCAGGACTGTCTCCCCGGGGCACGGAGGGC